>NC_043713.1:79868657-79891250 GCF_006229205.1 Suricata suricatta | reverse complement strand
AAAATTCAATGTCAGACTCAAAGGTTTCATGTGAGCTAATCCTGCCCAGGCATCTGAGCATAATTATGAATGACATGGGTCCAACACATTTTAGGCTATTAGATTGTGGTGGGCAGGTGATATCTTCCATATGTTGGTGGCTATATATTTATTTTGTTCTATAATATCAGTGACCATCACTGAATTAAGAGAGTAGAATTTTCCTCACAGTTGTGATGAAGATTTATGATACTCAAGACACAATAAACTCTGGTTTTGTATCAGTTAGCTATTGCCGTATAACAAACCAGCCCAAAAATCTTAGTGGCATACAACAAACATTTAATTTTGCCTCACAAGTTTGCAGGTTGGCTCTGCCACGTGTCTCTTACTCTCCATTTGGGACTAGCATGTCAGCCAAGACATATTCTTTTCTTGGTAATGGCAGAATCTCAAGAGGGAGACCCCAACCGTGCAACTCATTTCAAGCCTATGCTTGTGTAATGTCTGCACATATCGCATTGGCCAGATCAAGCAACATGGCTGAGCTCAAAGTCAAGGGGCACTGTTTTCTGTGCGAGGAAGTGCAGAGTTACCTGTTACCAAGGGCATGCATCTAGGAAAGGGTGAGGAGTTATGACAACCGTCCCCTCCATCACAGTACGTAGGGCTGGAGTTGCAGAGTCAGGCACACACAGATTTAAGCCCCAGCTCCACCACTGACTGCTAAGGCTTGAATAATAGCTCAGTCCCTTTGAGCTCTGTTTTTTCATCCATCTGACAAACGAGTATAATAAGGTATCCACACCTTGGTGCTGTGAGGATTAAGTGAACTGATACCCATAAGCCACTTATCAGAGTTCCTGGCTTATTGGCAAGTGCTCAATAAACTGTAAGTGAAAACAGAAGCTCTAAATAGTAGACTAAATTCCTCCAGGGATGTGGATATGCACTAGACATCAACTCCCGACATTAGCCACCATGAAAATTACTGCTTCATTGCTCTTCCTGTCATTTCTGTGGTCCGAAGGGGTCTATGAATCTCCAAATGTGCCTCACCTGGGTCACAATGGATGCTCTTAACAGATCTGACCCTTGGAATAGGAAGCATGTTAAGCTTTAAATTGACCAGCAAGAAAACAAACCCCAGCTCAGGATGGCAATATTTCAGGGAAGCGAACAGACGGAAGGGCCAGATTGTGACTCCAAGGACTGTATTAGAAAACATTAATGTATTTGTTCAAGTTAAATATTTTAGATTTGTTGGGCTAACAATTGTAGCAAAATAATATCCTTTTATTAAAAAAATGAAGGTAGCCTGCTGTGTGTAAATGGCTTCTGCAGTATAAGTGAGTGATATGATTAGATAATGATTTTTTTTTCTAGCAGAAGTCTACTTTATTTAGATATTCAAACTCACTGGCAAGAACTGTTAGTCTCAGTAATGCATACTGATGGAGCCCACCATAGCCACGGTAATTGCATTCGAGATATGGCCACGTTAGATATTGTAATCCCAAGTTACATATGACCCAGTGAAATGAAGACGATAAGGCAGCTGGGGAGTGGAGGTTTTAATGTGTGTGTGTTTTTTTTAGTCCAAGAGTTTAGGTCTCCAATTTTCATGCATTTTCAAGTTCCATTAACAAAAGAAAAAGAAGCTCTTATTAAGTAGAGTTGAAACGGATTTTTTAAAATAGCAAATTTTTTTTTTCCTCCAAGCAGTTTTGAGATCAAATCTGGCTCCACCTGTGGTGATCTGATGACTGATTATATAAAAGTGCTATAGAATTATTGAGCTGAAAGGGGCCAGAGAAATCTGCCACTCCCCTCCCCCTCAGTTACAGATAAGACTCTTCGCCCTGGAAATGGATTTGAGGCTGAGTGGGAGAAGTTTTGCTCCTTAGGCTTGGATCTTTCTGGCAAGCTCTTCTGCCTCTCCTTGTGTCTGAGAGATGTGAAAATCGGTCATTGAAATCATCTCCTTTGGAAAGGAATGAGTCGCTCTTCAAAGATAGCCTCCTGATCAGGTTCTGTAGGTAGATCTGGGACCAAATGTGCCTAGACCCAAAAGAAATTCTCATTCAGGAATAAAGAATGAAGGTTGTGAAAAAGCTATGTAAGGAAGTGGTTGAATAAGGTGAAAATATGATTCCTGGCATTTGTACTTTCTAAGGAATGCTAAGGAATACTCTACTAATTGTCTAAATTCCATACCCATTTTCCACTTCATAATCAGTAGTAGACCCCTATAGTGTTTGGACATCAGTATTATTATATGTCAACATAATTTGAAAAGTTATATTCCCTACCTTCACTTGTGGACAGCAATGGCCAGTGAAATATAAGTGGCAGCGCTGGGTGGCACTTCTGGGAAAATTCTTTAACGGGGGCTGAGACTTCTTTTTCTTCTTTCTTTCTTGAGTCTGAGCCATTTTGAGAGATAAGCGCTCGCCATTTCCTTTTCTTCAGTTCTCCCACCTGGAATGTGGATGTTATGGCTGGAGCTCCAGCAGACATTTTGTGACCACGAAGCAACCTCAAAAGTGAAAGCCACATGCTAAAGGTGGTAGAGAAGAAAGACAAAAGGAGTCAACAAGGTTGTTAGTGACGTTGTAGGGCTGTCACAACAGCCATGGACTCTCTACCTCTGGGCTTACTGTACACAAAAGATGAATAACCTCCACTTTGTTTGAGCCCTAATTATTATTATTATTATTTGGTTTCTATTAACATGCAGCTAAATCTAAACTTAATGATGTAAAATTATCAGGTAAATAATAAATAAATCTAAAGTAAAGATACATAACAAACAAATAAAAAAATAAAAGTTATTTAAATAATAAAGTAGTGTCGGGGGGGGGCACTTATTAGATACTAAGAGAAGAACTCTAAGAATCAGTGAGGAGGAGGGGCACCTGGGCGGCTCAGTCGGTTAAGCGAGCAGCTTCAGCTCAGGTCCTGATCTCACGGTTTGTGGGTTCGAGCCCCATGTCGGGCTCTGTGCTGACAGCTAGCTCAGGGCCTGGAGACTGCTTCGGATTCTGTATCTCCCTCTCTTTCTGACCCTTCCCTGCTCATGCTGTCTCTGTCTGTCTCTCGAAAATAAATAAAATACATTAAAAAAAAAAAAGAATCAATGAGGAGGAAGGGGAAACAGAGAAGGAGAAATAATGATAACTTTACTATTTATTGAGATCTTTCATATCTACTCTCTTTTGTCTGGTAACCCTCACATCTATGTCTGTGTCTGTCTGCCTATATCATCTATGTCTATATTTTCTATATAATCTATAATCATATCTATATCAATATATCATCAATATCATATCTATATCTATATTTACATCCACATCTACATTTATATTTCATCTATCAATAGATACACATATCAATAAATCTAAATCTATTATTATATTGCTATTCCCATTTTACAGATGAGGAAACCAAGGCTTGGAGATATTAAGTACTTGTTTAAAGTACCAACTGTGTTATCGTTCACTGCTGTGCCCCCCTGCCCGGCACAGGGCCTGCCCCCCAGTAGAGAAGCAATAAATATGTCTTGACGAATCAGTCAATGAGGCGCTTCCAAGGGGCGCTCTCCACGACCTCATTGTGCTGCTTTCCTGACTTCTTAGGAAGGTGACGGGGAGGTGGGAGAAGAGAAAGGAGCTTTATGACACTGGGTGGTAAAAAGGGACCTCCATGCTTTCTTAGGGCCACAGCCCACGCTGGTTGTGGTGGTGTGAGAAGGAAAGACACCTGTGGTTTTGCATCCCTTCCTCTAGTAAAAATCCCTGGATTTCTTTCCCGAGGATGCTTCTGGTGACCTTGGCTCCATTCTTGGCTCAGGGGTGGAAATCAGCTCAAGTGTGACCAATCAAAGGTGTACCTTCCACTGGCCACACCTATTGGATACGGGATGGACATGTGATAAAATCAGAACTTCTGAGATGCAAGACTCTTGAAATACATCTTTATTACAAAAATTTGTGAGTCCACAGTACTGACAAAGAAATAATAGTATAGGGAACCCCTCCCTACATACCCATCACCCAGAGTCAACAATTATACAGTTTGGCCACGTTTGCTTTATCTTTCCCTTATTTTTATATTTTTGTTATGGTTTCTTATGACTAATTCCAAATGTTTGTCATTTTTGTTCGCATCTCTAAAATATAAAAGCATTTTCATACATGACTATTGCAATGAGACTTTTTTTGAACTAAATGAGAGAACTATAGGGGTTCTTTTCCCAAGGACTTGAACTTGGAGGGAGGGGACCCTAAAAACTTTGGACACACTGCACGGAGTCAAAGAATAAAGCCAGGTAGCAAGGTTGGAGTCTAAAGATTAGAAAGAAAAGAGTACTGATGATGTGATTTTGGTTCCTTGATCAAACCTTACCTGAAGACCACACCAGTATAGTAAATGAAATAACAAATTCTTTCTTGAGCCAGTTAGAGTAGGGGTTTTTGCAACAATAAAAAGTCTTTGGTAACTTTTCTCCTGGGACGATGGTTTCTTTTCTTCTTCCTCTTTCTCGTCTTTTCCTTCTCCTCCTTTTTTTTTTAACCTCATGTTTTTATTAATCTCTCTCCCTATCCTCTCTGGCTTTCTGGGAAAAATTGGACTTACTTTCCTTTACAGTATACCACATTTTCTAGGACTTTATATGCTTGGAATCATAAAGTATTTAATACTTTTTGGGGGGTTTCATTCATGCTGCATGATTTTTAAAAATCTTTTAAAAAAAGTTTTAATTTTAATCCAGTTAGTTAACATGCAGTGTTATATTAGTTTCAGGTGTACAATTCAGTGATTCAACACTTGAACACATCACCCTGTGCTCTTCACAACAAGTGTACCCATTGCCAACTTCACCAATTCCCCCTCTCTTCTGGTACCCATCAGTTCATTTTCTATCATTAAAAGTCTGTTTCTTGATTTCTCTCTCTGCTCATTTTTTTGTTTCCTAAATTCCACATAGGAGTGAAATCACATGGTATTTGTCTTTCTCCGACTGACTTATTTTTCTTAGCCTTATACTCTTTAGCTCTATCCATGTCATTGAAAATGGCAACATTTCATTCTTTTTATGTCCAAATAATATTCCAGTGTATACATATACCACCTCTTCTTTTTCAATTCAGTCGACAAATACTTAGGCTGCTTCCATATCTTGGCTATTGTAAATAATGCAGCTACAAACACAGGAGAACATGCATCCCTTTGAATTAGCGTTTTTGTATTCTTTGGATAAATACCCAGTCTTGTGATTACTGGATCACAGGTTAGCCCTGTTTTTAATTTTTGGAGGAACCTCCATACTGTTTTCTCAGTGGCTGCACCAGTTTGGTTCCCACCAACAGAGCATGAGGGTTCCTTTTTCTCCACACCCTTCCAGACACACCTGTTGTTCCTTGTGTTGTTGATTTCAGTCATCCTGACAGGTGTGGGGTGATATTTCATTGGAGTTTTGATTTGCATTTCCCTGACGATGAGAGATGATGAACATCTTTTCCTGTGTTTATTTGCCATCTGGATGTCTTCTTTGGAGAAATGTCTGTTCATGTCTTCTGCCCATTTTTAATTGGATGATTTGTTTTTCAGGTGTTGACTTTTATAAATCCTTCACTTATTTTGGATACCAACCCTTGGGATGATGATTTCTTCTCCTACGTAGTTTATCTTGAAGCCAGACCTTAGCCTGATAGTCTCATAAATAAAAATTGAGGAAGAGGAAAGCCAAAGTATTCATTTTTCTCCTGCTAGCTCATTCCCTAAAGAGGGAGACCTTGACGTGGCTTTACTTTCAGATGCAAGATAAGAGCCCCTTGAGGTTGGGATCCTGTGTGTGGATTTCCATCCCTTACAGAAGTAGTTTTCCTTCCCTGCTGGTGACATAAAATTGAAAGTGGAAAATCATGGGAGTAGTGCTTTCACCTGTTCCCAAGTCACGAGGCTCATGAAAGAGTCTCTGGCCCCAGATCTGCGGGGCAAAGTGGGCAGATCCCAGCTTTTACCTTCTCTTTCATGTTGTCATAGCTTCTTGCACACCCTTTTAAACTTCCATTTTCTCCCCCTCAATTTGCCCTTCCAGCGGGCATAATATGAAGCTGGTGATTATGGATGGGCATTCTGATGCCCTGAACTTCTATGCAAAAACATTTTTGTGCATATTCATATATTGCACATAAAATTCATATAAACTTATATATGTATTTTTCCAGCACTCATAGCTTTTGTTAGGGAACCAAAATGTCCCGAGATGCATAAAACTCAAGACCCGATGTCTTCTAGGTGGTTATTAATTATTAGACTGTTCCCAGTATTTAACCTTGAAAGAGTTCACCGCCCACCTTGCGTGGTGCTGAGGGACCCTCTGACTCCTGAGTATTGACTCGTTGCTTATTAGAGTGGAGGATATCAAACTGGTCGGCTCCTGATCTAGCATGTAATCCAGGGACTGTGTAATCTAGTATGACCTTGACCATGGCACTGCCATAGAAGTCAAAAGACCTCAGTTTCAATGGCAGCTCTGCTACTCACATTGGTGTGAACACTTGGCATGTTATTTACCCTTTTTGTGCATTATGAGTTGAATCGTATCTCCCCCCCCCCCATTCCTATATTGAAATCTTAGCCCTCAGTACCTCAGAATGTGACCTTATTTGGAAATCGGGTCATTGCAGACATAATTAGTTAAGATGAGGTCATAGTGGAGTAGGTAGGCCCTTATCCAGTAGGTCTGGTGACCTTATATAGAGCAGAAATTTGGATACAGACACACACAGAGATCAGGAGGCTGCAGCAGAAGCCAACAGAGATTGCTAGCTGACACCTTGATCTTGGACGTCCAGCCTCCAGAACTATGACATAGCGCATTGTTGTGGTTGAAGCCCCTCATCTGTGGCCCCGGGCATGGCTCCCCCAGGAGGCTAATGCGCTGGCTGGTGAGGCAGACATGGGGATGCACGGCTGGGCTTCCCACACGGCTGCAGGGAGCGGGCCTCCGGCCTTCAGCCTGTCAAGGGTCAGCCTCAGCTGCCGAGAGCCGCGTTGTCTGAGGTTTTGCCTTTCCCGGAAGCTGAAGGCTTGGCCACTTCAGCCTCACGTGGGATGGCCAGTATTTGCTCCAGGGCTCCTGGGTGGCTGGCTGACGCTTGCTGGGCCAGCATCGTGGGCTGACATCTCTCTCTCTCTCTGCCGCATCCTGCATCTTCCCTCTTCCTTTGACAAGCGTTGATCCCTGGTGAATATCTTGCACTTTTAGTGCCTGTTCTTGGAGACCGCGATGTGCCACATGGGGCTCAGTTTTCTCATCTGCCTGGCATGGCCCTTTGCACATGGAGCTCAGTGTCACACCATGGTGGTGGCAGTTGAGGTTCTGACCGTTCCCTTCCCCCTGCCACCGAAGAAGGAGGTAAGACCCATGAAAGGGCTTCCCAAGCGAGGGAAGGACATAACGGGACATGAGGTGGCCATTTGTTCAAGGGCTGGTTTATGGGGCCTTGGGGGGGTTCCGACCATGCACTTGACCTGCTCTTGCAGGCTGTCACACCCCCTGGATGAAGGAGGGGGCAATAGTGGAGTGTTTGGGGGTGGGGAAGGGAAGTTCTAATTTCTGTAGTTCATTTCATTCTGTGGTACATGTGTATGTATATGAGCAAGAGAGACAGATTTCAAAAGAGGGAAAGAAAACAGAGAGAAAGAGATGGAGAAATTTCGAGGTGAGAGAAATATGCCAATAAATACACGCAGTAGGTTTCCGTCTCTGTCTTTGAAGAGTCAGTGCCTGGTAAGCAAGGCAGAGAGTCACATAGTGACAGTCATTTGACCCACCCCCCATGGCATGCTACAAAAAGGCCAATCAAGCATGAAATAAACGACCTATTAGGCAGCATCACTAAGTGTCCAGCTGTGTATTCCTACTGAACGTAGAGGAAATGCCTAATGACCTGTGGATGCAAGTTCGAGACCCTGTAACACATGGTGAGTCAGGACCACATGCCTCACCTTCCTTGCTCCCCACCTCTGCTCTGCTGAAGACTCTCTTTGGCCTCCTGCGTTCTACCCCCACTTCTTTTTTTAATGTTTTGTTTATTTTTGAGAGAGAGAGAGAGAGAAAGTGTGAGCAGGGGGAGGTCAGAGAAAGAGGGAGACACAGAATCGGAAGACAGGCTCCAGGCCCTGAGCTGTCAGCACAGAGCCCGATGTGTAGCTCAAACCCATGAACCGTGAGATCATGACCTGAGCTGAAGCTGGACGCTTAACCGACTGAGCCACCAGGCGCCCTACCCCCCACTTCTAATTTAGCAATCTCAGATGATCCTATCATGGCATAGCTGTGTGTGGGATTTCTCCCTTGAAGGCTTTCTAATTAAGTCTTCTAGAAAAATGACACTTTACTTATGAAGAGAGGTTTTCTTTTGGTCCCAAAGACAACAAATATTTCAATCAAATTGGTGCAATCTTTGTCCTTTTTTTTTTTATCCCTCTCCCTTTTTCTTGGCCTGTGAGATGGTGAAAAAAAAAAAAAGCCCATAAAGAAGCTACTGATTTTGTGTGTGTGTTTGATTATTTTGACAGGCTTCCAGCAGGCTGTGAAAAGTCTCAGGTTCAGGCTTCCATTAGACAAATAGATTTGATTAAACATCTTGCTGGACTCATTATCAACTCAGCAACGACGCCTTTCAAAATGACCTTTAGCGTTACCTGGTTGGCATTTTTGGTGTGTGGCGGGTTCCCCTGGGTGGTGGTCAAGGGCTGGACTATCCATGAACGGTGGGGCGTGCGGGCGAAGGGTGGCAACATTCATTTTCGATTTGAAGTCTCAGACGTGGGAGGCTTTGAGCACACTTGTCCTCTGCCTGCTAGTCGTGTGACTGTTCTGAGCCTTGGATTTCTCAACTGCAGCATGGGATCAGTGACTCCTAGCTCTGGGGTGGTGGAGAGAATGCAATGGTCTATGGGTATGCATGCTCTTAGCATAGTTGACCCTGGTCCGGGGTCCCTGGGAAACAGACTCTGAGATGGAGAGTGCACGCAGATGCTGGTTAAGGAGGGCTCCTGAGATCAATGGAGTGGAGAGAACCAAGCCGGAGAGAGCAGACGCCCAATGGTTGCTTCAGCTGAGCCTGCAGGGAGCTCTGGGCGGGACTGGGCTGCCCATCAATCACTCCCTGGCGCCGGCCCCTCCTGATGCTGGTGACCTGGGGCGAGTGGCTCTACAGCTGGCGAGGCACGGCTCTCCTTGAAGGGGCATCTGGGTGGCGCGTCTCTGCATCCAGCACAACCCTCAACAGACGCTGGCTGCGCTTGTCACTGGATCCAGGAGAAACGGAAATTTGATTCTCTGAATGCTTTTCGTTTCTCTAAGATGCAGAGCACCGGCTTTGCGTTAAAGCCATAGTTTAGACGGTCATGTAACAGATGCGTGCCGAGCTGCTCCCGCAATGCCCCGGGCACCACTTTCGGTCCTGGCACACTTCCCTTTGCTCTCTCGCATGTCCCACCTTACACGAGGATCTTGTGATGCACAAGGTTATTTCACACGATGGGTAGAGTGGGATAATTCCACGCTACCAGGAACGCCAGGGAGAGCCTTCAGGCCCTGACGCAGTGGGGGCTCTGGAGGGAGGATGGCCCAGGGGGGGAACGGGAAGGAAGGACCAGAGTGGCCAGGCCCTCCCACTCCCGCCGTGCTCAGTCATCAGCTGTGGGATGCCTGGGAAGATGGTGGCATTGGCTTGAATGCTGCTGCGGATCCTGAAGCTTCTGAGTTGAAAGAAATTCCTTCCCAAAGGTCTCAGCCGTCTCTGTGGCTGCCATGCGGGGATGAGAGGAAGACACATACATAGATAGATGCATGGAAGGACTTTGGCAGCTTTTCCTCCCTTTCCACCTTTCTCTATTGTGTGTTCAGGATTTGTAGCAAGGAATAGGAGAGTGTGGAAAGCCGTGCAGCCTTAGGTGGCTTCGTTAACAATGATATTGACCTGTTGAGTGTTTATTGCGTGCTGACCACCACACCAAGCAACCTGCGTGCACGATCTCATAGTTCCCATTATGTAGACTAGGAATATGAGACCCACAGTGGGAAGTCATTTGCCCAAGTCACACAGTGTATGAGTCCAGGCTCCCGAACTGGAAGCTCTGCTCTGCCACCTGCGGCCCTGTCTGGAGCAGAGCGAACATAAAGGGCTCTGGAAAACTCCCCAGGAGGAAATGAGACCTGAGAGCTAGTATGGAGGGTCCTGGCTGATGGCAGAAATGGCCAAGGGCCTGATTTATGGGACAGAGGGTCTCGGTGAAACCTGGGAGGCGCTAAGGCCAGTGAGTTTCGCTAGGACCCTCAAACCACTTATAGGTAAATTCAACAGTAATGAAGGGGAAAAGGCATGTGGAGGTGCTGGGGACATAGCCTTAGGATTGTGTGTGTGTGTGTGTGTGTGTGTGTGTGTGTGTGTGTGAGCCTCTAATGAGAACTCAAATTAGACTCTGTCTTACCTCTCTAGTTACACTGAGCAGAAAAAGTCTGTTTTAGATAAAATGGCTGGAAATGCCCCCAGGCAGTGGTTTGGAAACCGGCTTGCTCTCCTGTCAGAATCAGGATTTCACAGGAAGGGCCGATCTTGGTCACCCCCATGTCAGCAGAGGCTAACTGCTTTCTGAATCTGTACCTGGCAGAGTCCATGGTGGAGAAAGACACTTTGCAGTTGGGCCCACCAGAGATTAGGCGCTCAGAATTTGGGATTAATTAGAGACAGGGTCAGAGATGGTGTGGGGAGCCACCTGATCTCATGACCTCCCTTCCCATCCCCTGTCTTGCCTTTTCTCCCTCAATTCTTCGTGCAAGATTATCTCTCACTTCTGACCTGTTGTGGTCACCTGGCTCAAATACTTTCAGTGGCTCCCCATAGAGGCATCTGGATGGCTCAGTTGGTTAAGGCTCAGGTCACGATCTTGCAGCTTCTGAGTTCGAGCTGACAGTTCAGAACCTGGAGCCTGCTTCTGATTCTGTGTCTCCTTCTCTCTTTGTGCCTCCCCTGCTCTCGCTATGTCTCTCTCTCTCTCTCTCTCTCTCTCTCTCTCTCAAAAATAAATAAAAATTGGAAAAATGGCTCCCCATTGCTTACAGGATGAAGTTCAAAGTACTTAGTGATCACCCTGGGATCCAGCCCTACCCTACTGGATCGCTCATAGGGAGCCGTTCCCACTCTCTGAACATGTTTCGCCCTCTACTTTCTCCCTTGCCTTTGCATAAATGATTCCCTCTGCTTGGGCTGCTTTCCCCAGTCTCTCTACCTAAGATACCCCTACACATCCACCAAAGCCCATCTCAAATTCACCTTTACTTTGACTCCTTTAGCCTAGGGTTTCTCAACTTTGGCACATTTTGTTTTTGTTTTTATTTATTATTTTATTTTTTAAGTAATCTCTACATCCAACATGGGGCTCAAACTCACAACCCCAGTATCCAGAGTCACGTGTTCCTGGATGAGCTAGCCAGGTGCCCCAGCCTTGGCACATTTTGGACTGGATGTTTCTTTGTCATGGGGGCTGTCCTGGGCAGTGCGGGACTTTGAGTAGCAGCCCCCTTTTACCCACCAGATGCTAGTAGCTCCCACCTCTGCCAGTGTGACAATTAAACCACCTCCAGACCTTGCCCGATGTCCCCTGGGGGGCAAAATCACCTCTGTTTGAGAATATTGCTTAGCTGCTGCTTTGTTTATCTGGCATCTCATCTGGGCATCTTATCTCCCTCTGCTCTAATTATTTGCTTCCCTCTCTATCCCCTCCCCAGACTGGGGCTCTGTCTCACTCACCGTGGTGGCCTCAGCAACTTGTACCGGGCTTGGTGCACAGTAGGTGCTCCATGAATATGTGCTGAGCACAAGAAGGGCTGTGATAAGGATTTGGGGGACAGCAGCTGTCTGGAAACACGTTCCCTATAAAACCACAGGTGATTAAGTACCTGTGGGGTAGTAAACATGACCACCTCCTGGACTTGTGCAGATTGAGTGACTTAAAAGATTTAAAGCTCTAGGGGCGCCTGGGTGGCTCAGTCAGTTAAGCGTCCAACTTCGGCTCAGGTCATGATCTCATGGTTTGTGAATTCAAGCCCTGCATCAGGCTCTGTGTTGACAGCTCAGAGCCTGGAGCTTGCTTCTGATTTGGTTTCCCTCTCTCTGCTCCTCCCCTGCTCAAGCTCTCTCTCTCCTTCAAAAATAAGTAAACATTAAAAAAGATTTTTAAAAAACCCTATGCCTTAATTATCCCTAGGAATCTTGGTTAAGTACTAAGTTGTGGGGGGAAGGGAGAAGGTACACTAGACCATGGTGTTAATGATATGAAGAACAGTTTCCTTAGACCTCAGGATTGAACTTGCTCCCACCACTCCTGCTCTTGTACCTGGTATATATGGTCACCCCAAACCTCCCAGATGTCAGTGCTGGGTCCTGGGGGAAGCCAACATGACAAACTCCCTGGGGAGTCCAACCACTAGAGAAAGATGGGGCCAAATCCACATTTGCTGTTCCTTTGGCCAGCACGACTCAAAGTGTGGTCCATAAACTTCCTGGTCTGTGTTGAGTTTGAGCATAGAAACTGAGAGGATGTTAGTTTCCCGAGGCTGCTGGGACAATTTACCACAAACTGGGGGTGCTTAAGACAATAGAAGTGTATTCTCTCTCAGTTTTGAAGGCCAGAAGATCAAGATCAAAGTGTTGGTTAGAATCTCTCCTTGTCTCTGCAGCTTCTGGTGGTCACCAGCAATTTAGGGTGCCTTGTAGACATGCCCCACCAATCTCAGGCTCTGCCATCATGTGACTGTCTTCCCTGTGTCCCCCACCTTTTTTTTAATTTTTAGGTTTTCCCAATACATTTATATGCAGGGGGCTGTTCAGCCTCACTCCTGTGTTCTCGTGTTATGGAATCTGGTCTGGATCACCTGGCAGAAGAATCAAGTGGCACTCGGAGATCTTGGAAGGCAGGAGGTTTATTTTACACTGGTGGGCTCAGAGGAGATCATTCTCCAGAGGTCTGAGCCCTGAGTATTAGCAGGAGACAATTTATAGCCTGTTACTTCTGCATTACTCATTAATCAGGGACAGGTGTATCCTATTCATCCTGTTGGTCATGTTACAGCAGGTTTTCCCTATCATTCCCATCTCTGATGCCCCTTTAAACAGATCTAATCTGTATTAGATGGCATCATCTTTAGATTCTTCCACTGAAGGTGCCCTGCTCTTACTGGCTCCAAATGGGGCTCTGATTATAAGCACTCAATACCAACAGAACATCCTATTCAGAAGAGGAAGGTGAGTGAAAACAGGAACCTCTCATTGTTTCCCCAGCTTTCCAAGGTACCCTCTGCCAACCTGATGGCAAAGAGTAAGGACAGTCTATCTCATCAGAACGTTGATTCCTGAAGCTTCTGCCATGTGTAGACCAGCCAGCTTCCAGGGTGTGGCTGGAGCAGGGCTGAAGATCCTAAGAATCTAGGACTCTCCAAAAGGTCACTTTGAGTGGGTTTGTCTGACTTGGGGCAGTCTCCCAAGTTTTTGGGCTCCTCAAGATTGGTCCTCTTGACTCTGGAGTGGTGAGCCCATGATATAGGTGACCTTGAGGGAAGTAGGGGTGGTCAGAATAAGGGTCTGAGGCCCAGTCCACTCTGATTTGAGAGGGTCTTTCTTCCAATCTTTGACCCAGATGGAATCCCCTGGTGAGAGAGGGTGTACAGGGGATCCTAAAGAGATTGGGGCCCTCTCTATGCTATATCGTTGTAACTTATTTATGGTGGCCCCTAACGCCTGAAGTTGCTCTCTTATGAATATGATGGTGTGTTAGGTTTCCCTTAGCCCCTATTTGGTATAGATTCCTTGGGAGACTCCCTAGACATGGAGGAGGCCTCCCATATATTAGTTCAAAGGGGGAGAAACCTTGAGTTCCTGGTGTGCATCAGACATGCAGGAGGGCTGGGGGGCAAAAGGTCTGGCCATGGGAAGTCTGTTTCCTGACAGAACTTGGCTAAGCTTCCCTTAAGGGTATGATCGATTCACTCTACTTTTCCTGAGCTTTGAGGCTGGTAAGCAGCATGAAGCTTCCAAGCAATGTTGCGGGAGTTGGTTACAGTTTGTATAATGTCTGCCACAAATGCAGGTTCATTATCACTGTGGATTGTGACTGGCAGGGTGAAGAGGGGGACAATCTCTTTTAGGAGGACTTTAGCTACCTCCCAGTTCTGTTCTGTCCTGGTAGGGAAGGCTTCAACCCATCCAGAGTATGTACAGACTCTTACTAGGAGGATCAAAGTCCTCAACTTGGCTGGACATCTATTAAGTCTACTTCTAGATCTTCAAAGGGGATGGCTCCTACCCTTTGGACTCCTGGCAGGGGTCACGGCATGGATCAGGCATTACTCCTGGCCCAAGTCTCACATTGTTTGCTATTGCTTGACATAATGCTGGCAACTGGCTGATGTAGTCTTGCTTTTTGAGGAGGGCCTCTAATGTGGTTTTTCCTAGATGGGTGAGTTGATGGTATTTGCCAACTAGATGCCCTCCGAGGGCCGCTTGGATGAAGATGCGGTCATCTAGCAGTTTTACCATCCTTCTTTGGTCTGGGTGGTCCCCTCAATTTCAGCCCATTTAATAAAAGTCATAGTTTGGCCTCCTACTTTCATTTTGGCTGTGGGCTCATGGGTGCCAAGAAATAATGAGCCTGGTCCCCCTCAATGTGAATCTATTCCTGCTAGCCCTACGAGGTCTTTTCCGCAGAGCTCTTTTTACGGTTTCTGATACCTTCCCTGGTTGGGACGTTTATTTTTCCAATGTCGTTTCTCCTTGCAGTAGGCACACTAATCCCTTGCAAAGGAGGTTCTGGGCTTCCCTCCTTTTGGTGGTGGGACCTTCTCCATCCTTGCGTAGTCCTTCTCCTTTAAAGCAGCAGCAAGGAGGCTGACCTTTTTCCTCATCTTTTTCTCGGCAGTGTCTTCCCTGTTCATGGAGACCTTGTTAGCAACCTCGAACAACTGTGTGATGTCCATTCCACTAAACCCTCAAGTTTTTGGAGCTTCCTTCTGATATCTGGGGCGGGTTGGGCCACAAAAGAGATGTTTACTGTCTGTTGGCTTTCTGGTGCCTTGGGATCAAATGGGGTGTCAATGTAGTAAGCCTTGCATAGCCTCTCATAATAATCCTTGGGGGACTCCCCTTGCTGCTGGGTGATTGAGGATATCTTGGTCATATTCATGGGCTTCTTAGCCCCTTTTTAGATCCCCTGGAGGAGAGCCTCTCGGTACCAGTGGATGTGGAACTGTCCTTCTTCTGTAGTGAAGGACCACGTAGGACGTTCTTCAGGTGCGGCAGTTCTAGCCCAGGTGCCAGGATCGACAACCTTGGCTGGTGTGTGTTCCTCAAGGTATTGCTGAGCTCCTCTCATAATTCCCCATCTCTCTCCAGTGTTAAAGTGCGGAGCAGCTGTTGGCAGTCTTCCCAAGTTGGTTGGTGGGTCTGGAAGAGGGACTCCATTAGGTCTATCATTGTCTGCAGTTTTTCAGAATATGATGGTGTGTTAGGTTTCCAACTGAGGAGATGAGTAGCGGAGAAAGTCTAGTAATACATCATGGAGTGGCCAAGCTGGAGGGTTCCATTTTTATCACGTCTCTCAGGTTTGTCTCATTCTGGCATCCCGGCCAGCACTCCAGTCTCTCGTACCGGCATCTGAAGAGCACCTGTGCCTGTCTGAGGGGGCAATCTGGCCGCTGGTCCAGGGGGGAGAGGATCTATCAAGTCCAGAGGTGGTGGAGTATCGGGAGCTGGGGGTCAGGTGCTGACAGTCTCAGGGGAGCATATGGGGGAGGCAAAGTTGGTTCTTCCTCTAGATCACCAATGGGAATCTACAGAGGTCGGGACCTCTGTACCCTAGCCTGTCCCTATTCTTTGCAGGTAAATTGCACCCAAGGAGGGAGGTTTTGGGCACTCTCTAACCAGGAGTCGATATAGGGAACTGATCAGGGTAACCTGGGTCTCTGGTAACAACATGCCAGAGGTGGCAGATCATTGGAACATCTAAGGTTCCCTCCGAGGGCCATCCTACCCCAAAAGTGGGCCATTCCAACTCACATAGAGTCCTTAATTTTCTGGGGGTCATCTTAATTCCATAGTCTCCTGAAAACCCCCTTCTCAAAGTTCTCAATCATAGTTTCAAGAACTGTGGGTTTGCTCTGTCTCAACCCCATAATGTTCCCATGAGGTGGTGTTGCAAAGACAGACAAAGGGGTAGGGGTGCCCCCTCTAATGAGGAGACCTGTCTGGCCATGTCCCGAAGGAACTTAGGTGACACCTAGCCGTAGTGGTCTCAGCTTTGTGACTTATGATTGGAAACTATTCTGATGCCGTCATAGACTGTATGCCACTCACCACAGAATCACAGACTGGCCCATGTAGACTCTGTAGGATTTGGGGGACCTTAAGGGTGCTCACCTGTGGAGCCACAGAATCGAACCCAGCAGGCAAGCCAGACCGAGTTGCACACTGACACTCACATGCACACTGGAGGTTATTACATTCCCACCCATAGAATTCCTACAGATGAGACCACTGGGGTCTCTGGAGGTGATCAGCCCTTCCTTCCACCACTATGGGTGGGCCAGACAGATGGGGGCCCCTAACTGAGAGACCTCTGAAGTCTCTGGACAGTGATCAGGTTCCCCCCTCCACCGCTACGGGTGGGCAGGACAGGACAGATTTAGGGCCCAGGCAAGACCAGTTTCTGATGTTGGTTCCAGGTCCTCACTTGCCAAGTCTCCTTGAGACTGGCAGGAACAGTGGAGCAGGGTGGCCCGAGGCAACTGAGCAGGAGACTGCTGAAATTCAGGCCAGGTGTGCCTTCTCCTTTGAGATTCCCCAGTATATCACCACCTCGCCATTTCCCCAAACCGGTGGCAACAACAGGCCAGCGCAGTTGGGTTTCCTGGTCAGAGAACCAAATGTTACAGAATCTGGTCTGGATCACCCAGCAAAAGAACCAAGCGGCAATTGGAGATCTTGGAAGGCAGGAGGGGTTTTTTTTTGTTTGTTTGTTTTTGTTTTTGTTTTTGTTTTTACACTGGTGGGCTCAGAGGAGATCATTCTCCAGAGGTCTGAGCCCAGAGCATTAGCAGCGGAGACAATTTATAGCCAGTTACTTCCCCATTCCTCGTTAATCAGGGACAGATGTTTCCTTTGGTCCTGTCGTCCATCTTACAGCAGATTTTCCCTGTCACTAGGATGTCCTCAGTCTGTCCTGTCTGTGAGCGTGGTCAGCTAGTCTTCTCATGAGGTGGAGGGAGGGAGTCACGAAGAGCCTATGTTGCCATCTTGGTGACATCACTTCTCCTCCTGTTCTTGTAAGGACACCGGTTATTGGATTAGGGCCGCTCCAATCCATGTGACCTCATCTTAACCAACTACATCTGCAAAGACTCTCTTTTCAAATAAGGTCACATTCTGAAGTTCCAGGTGGACATGCATTTAGGCAGACAGGGACCCTATTAAACCAGGTACAGAGAAGAAGCATTTTTTATTTTTATTTTGTTTTTATTTAAAGTTTATTTATTTATTTATTTTGAGAGAGAGAGAGAGAGAGACAGAGAGATCAAGCATGCGCACAAGCAGGGGAGGGGCTGAGAGAGAGAGAGAGAAAGAGAGAGAGAATCCCAAGCAGGCTCTGCCCTGTCAGCACAGAACCTGACATGGGACTTGAACTGATGAACTGTGAGATCATGACCTGGGCCAAAGTCGAGTTGGTCGCTTAACCACCAAAGCCACCCAGGTGCCCCGAGAGTAAGCATTTTTTAGACCACACTGCGTAGCCCTTGGATGTCTGAGATGATTCCATCATTCACCACCTCACCTGCATGGGTGGAGAGGGGTTGACAGGGGTCCCCCTGGGAAGGCAAGTGGGGGCATCACTTGGGGAGCTGCAGCCCAATCAGAAAGAGTGCATGACTCATGGCTGGTCTCATGCTCAACTAATCAAACCCTCTCCACCACAGCAAAGCAGTTCAGCCAGCTTCACAAAGTAGGGTCACAGCATGAAGTAAATGCACTCATTATAGACAAGAAGCCAGACTAAACAGAATTTCTGGCATCCCTAGGTATTCTTTCCCAGCAGCTGTTCATGAACTTGAATAAGTTTGCTTGACAGCCCAGGGGTCTCTGAGGAGAATGCCCAGGACAGCTCTGTAGGCATAACTGAGAAATTCACTTTTCTTCTCTGGCAGCCCTGTCTCCTCTCATGAGAGCATCCAACCTGTAAGTAACATGATAATTCTGTGAGCAGGTTACCTAATGTTGTTGATGATGGTGGTGGTAATTAGCTCTATTTTTTGAGCCTGCTGTGAACTAGGTGCTCTGTAAATTTTAAATCAACTTTGGGAGGTGTGCATTTCTATCGCCCATTTTCCAGAGGAGTTAACTGGAGGCTCAGAGAAGTGGTTAGTTTAACGTCATACAAAGAGCTACAGGGTTCAAACTCATGCCTCTGAATGACGCCCCCCTTGTGTTTACAGAGAGTGTTGCCTAGAATCTGAGAGGGTCATCTGAGCATCCTGTTTCCACAGGGGATTACAGGGGCCACCCTGGAGAAATTTGAAGCTGGCTGCTGTGTCCTTCCATGAAGGGAGCTGTGCTTTACTGGGCCGGATCAGACCTGGGTTCAAATTCTGGCTAAGCCACTTATTATTAGCTGTCCTGGTCCTGGGGGTTCATTTCAACAGGATGCATTTCTCAGATTTCCATACCAGGGATTTGTCCCCCTCCCCTCCTCTGTTTCTGGCAGCTTTGCTGCCTCATTCAAGTTTCCATCCAGCTTCCAACAGGTGATGCTGGCCTCAGGGTTTTGGGACAACACCTCCTCCCTCCATACCAGCAGCCACGGGTAGAGCATCTTCTTGCTGGAGCCAATCTCTTGATAGTCTTTGCATCTCTGCTCCCATGAAAGCAACTCCCTGCATTAAATTCTCTCTGTTCTACATCCTTGAAATGGTTTCTAACTCTTGGATTAGAATCCTGCCTGAGACAGCCAGCCAAGCAACTTCACCTCTTGGAGACTTGGTATCCCTATCTGTAAAATGGGGATAAAATGCCCCCCCCCCCAATTTGTGAGGATTAAACGAGATACTTTTAGTTAAACCCTTGGCTCAAGTTTCTGGCTATCATGAGATGGGTTATCCAAGGCATGACTTCTCAGCAATTTAAGCAATATCGTTAATTCCATAGTTAGTCAAAGAGCTGCATTTGTTTTACTTTTCTGAAAAGCATTGGTTCTGTGCATGCATATTAATGAATATCACCAGAAAAACACATTCCCGTGACTAAGACTGGGGGCTCAATGCAACTGCTTCAGCCCTCTCTTCTCTTTCCCTCTTGGACCTCAAGGAGTGGGCAAGCCAGCGTCTGTCCTCGCCACCATGCACGACCAGGTGGCTGCAGAGAAAATGCTGACCTTTGAGAATCTCTTGGGGCTCCTGAAAGCCTGTGTGTCATCACGAAACATAAGCTCATCTTATAAATCTGTCTTTCATAGAAGCTTCAGTTACCGATGCCAAGTGTCAACATATCAGACTGTTGGCTAATTTTAGCCGTCTCTCTGACTGTCTTGCAGACATGTAATTAATACCCCAGTTCAGCAGAGATCCAGCGATAGCTCTATTTTGCATTATGGTTGGGTGGCCTTGACCATTAGCACTCATGTTCAAAGTCTGAAAGTGCCACTCACGCAGATTATTTTCATGTATCCTATCCCTCCTTGGGGCCACTTTTCTCTTTAAGATCAAAATCAAAATCAAAATGTTTCAAGCTCCCATCCTGTGTATTGTGGAAATTCTGATGCCTTCCTGGGTATACCGAGAACTCTCAGAGGGCCCCCGTACCCTTGGTCTCTTCTTGTTTGGAATTCTAGGCAACTTCCTGTGTCATCTTGCTTCCAGAAGCTGTTGTCTTTTGTCTTGCTTAGAACACAGTACCTCTCCTGGATGCCTCAGTGAATTACCAAAATAGGCAAGCTGTGTGAGTTGTGTGTCATGGACCTTATCGGAAGTTTGGGGATGGCTGAGCTGGATCAGAGCTCACGTCGGACAAAGAAACAGGTTAAACTTTAATGCTCGACATTGTAAGTGTCCTTTGCCATTTCCAGGACCGGTGCTTTCTCATCAGTTGTCTCCTTCTTGAGTTTTCACCTGCTGCCATGTTGCTAGGGTTCCTCGCTCCTTGATCTCTCCCTTTCTGCCTTCTCTCAGTCTGGCCTGCTTCTCAACCTCCAAACTCCAAACCCATGCCACGTTGGCCTTGAGGGTGAGAAGCATTTTCTCCCCCACTAATTCCTCAGAGGCATAGAGATCGCTTTGATGAGTGTTTGGGGGAGGGGATGAGCTTTCTCCCCGCACGTCCTGGGACTCTCTCCAAAGCTCTGAGGAGGGTGCAGGGGGGAAGAGATGGGGGACAAAGAAGAGATCCCTGAGCAAGCTGGAGGCAGGCATGGGGCAAAGACCCAATGGAAACCTAACAAATCTTTTAGGATTGGTGATGTCCACGGTGACCACGAATCATTGTTCATGTTGCTGTGATATCCACCTCTTTGTGCCCCCTGTGGAATATTCAGTTAGAGATCACAGAGTTAAATTCTTGCTATCCGTAGACTAGTGGGTTTGAAGAGGTGACAAGGCTGCTGGCACCATATATAAAACTCATGTATCTGTACAAGGTCTGTGGCACCGGGTTCGAGGGTGCTGAGACAGCCGTGAGGAAATCAACCTGTGGGATGTGCGGAAATCAAGGGACAGGAATGTTCTGGAAGGCGCTGGAATATGCAGAAGTCTAGGGATGAGCCTTTGGGTTTCCTCAGGCAATGGGCTTAATGAGAGTCTGTCAGTGAAGGTCCTGGCAGGAAACAGTTGGCATTCTCAGACTGGGTTATTTGAGGGGCGGATTTAATACGGTGCTATTTCTAAAACCGTGAGCAGGTTCGGGGAAACCAACAGGAAATAGTGCTGGCTCCTGGGCTCCTATCAGCGGGGTCATTGTCCCTCCAGGTCTGAAGAAGAAAGACAAGTTCTTTGCTGGGTAAATGCTACACCTGACCTCACAGTGCCATGGAGACCAAGGAGCTGTGGGGAGGCACGATGCCCGCCTGTTCGTTTCTATGGCTGCTGTCAATCACTGCAAACTTAGTGGCTTAAAACGACACAGATTTGTTCTCTCTTTTTTAAAAAATTTTTAAACGTTTATTTAATTTTGAGAGAGAGAGAGAAAGACACAGAGCATGAGCAGGGGAGGGGCAGAAAGAGAGGGAGACAGAATCTGAAGCAGGCTCTAGGCTCTGAGCTGTTAGCACAGAGCCAGGCACGGGGCTCAAACTCACAAACCTCGAGATCATGACCTGAGCCCAAGTCAGACGCTCAATCTACTGAGCCACCCAGGTGCCCCTCTGTCATCCTCTTTTAAACACTCCCGGGTTATATCCAGGGCTCATCCCGATAATCCAAGAGAGCACCCCCATCTTGAGACTTGCAGACCACATCTCACAAAGTCCCTTTGACCATGGAGGGTTATGGAGATTAAGCTGTGGACATGTGGGGGCTGGCATTCTGCCTAGCACAGCATAAAACACCAGCCGCCCCGACCCCGTTTATGCTGCCCCCCCCATCACAGCATGTCTGCCATGAGTATTGACTGTAGGTGTGCTGCTGTGAGTCTGGCATCCTCGTGTGACATTCGTGTCATGAGACTCAGAGATTCCTCTGCGGGTCACACCTGCAGATTGTCTCCATGGCATTGCTGGCTGTATTTTAAAACATGTCTGATTCTTAGCTGAGGTGTACGCTGCCAGCAGTAAAGGCACCAAGCCAAACTGTGTATCCTCCTGGTTTCCTCAAAAGGACTCATGAAACACAGTACCTGTGCAGTAAATTTCCTGGCCTGAGTGTCAACCTACTCACAGGGGTGTTCTGAGTAGCTGGGCTGCAGTACACCCTGAAAGGGAGTTTGGGGTTTATTCTGAGGGCAATAGGGAGCCACTGAAGGTGTTAAAGTAAGAGCAGACAAGATTTGGAGAGAGAATTGGGGAAGGGTTGGACATTCCAGTACTACAAGGCTTTGAGTAAAGACCAAGAGACGGGCATTTTAAACATGCCTATTTGGGGACTGGTGAGGTTTCATGGGGGAGATGCAGGCAAGATTTCCTTCCAGTTTGTTTTCATCAGCACTTCATAACTAGACACCTACACGTTTACATTTTAGTCTTTGAGTCTGCTTATCTTTGAAACTTTCACGGTATCTAGCACTGGGCTGGAACATAGTAGGTGTTGATTAAAATTTTGGTGAGTCAGACTGAACCTGGTAAGAGACCTGACCTTGAAGGCTCAAGATTCCCCATTTGTGAAGCCAGTGGGTTAGACTGAGGCATTTACAGCCCTGCCTGTCTCAGTGGTGTTTAGAATCCTGCTTCTTTGCATGGAGGGCATTTCCTGATGAGACCAATATTTGTTTTTTTTTAAATAGTTTACTGTCAAATTGGTTTCCATATAACACCCAGTGCTTTTCCCCACAAGTGCCCCCCAACCATGAC
>NC_043713.1:79814655-79868557 GCF_006229205.1 Suricata suricatta | reverse complement strand
TCTCTCCACACCCTCGCCAGCATCTGTAGTCTCCTGATTTGTTTATTTTAGCGACTCTGACCAGTGTGAGGTGGTATCTCAGTGTGGTTTTGATTTGTGTTTCCCTGAAGACCTGTACACTGAAAACTATAGAAGACTTATGAAGGAAATCGAAGAAGACACAAAGAAATGGAAAAACATTCCGTGCTCATGGATCGGAAGAATGAACATTGTTAAAATGTCATAACTACCCAAAGCAATCTACACATTCAGTGCAATCCCCATCAAAGTTGCACCAGCGTTCTTCTCAAAGCTAGAACAAACTGTCCTCACATTCATATGGAACCACAAAAGACCCCGAATAGCCAAAGTAATATTGAAGAAGAAAACCAAAATGGGAGGCATCACAATCCCAGACTTTAGCCTCTACTACAAAGCTGTCATCATCAAGACAGTATGGTATTGGCACAAAAACAGACACATGGACCATGGAATAGAATAGAGAGCCCAGAACTGGGCCCACAAATGTACGGCCAATTAATCTTTGACAAAGCAGGAAAGAGTATGCGATGGAAAAAAGACAGCCTCTTCAACAGGCGGTGTTGGGAGAGCTGGACAGCAGCATGTAGGAAACTGAAATTAGACCACTTTCTTACACCATTCACAAAAATAAACTCAAAATGGATAAAGGGTCTGAATTGGAGACAGGAAATCATAAAAACCCTTGAGGAAAAAGCAGGAAATAGCCTCCTAGACCTCAATTGCAGCAATTTCTTCCTCGACATATGCCCAGAGGCAAGGGAATCAAGAACAAAAATGAACTACCAGGACCTCATCAAAATAAAAACCTTCTGCAAGGCAAAGGAAACAATAAAAAAAAACCTAACAGGCAACCGACAGAATGGGAAAAGATAGTGGCAAATGGCATATCAGATAAAGGGCTAGTATCCAAAATCTACAAGGAGCTCACCAAACTCCATACACGAAAAATGAATGATCCAGTGAAGAAATGGGCAGAAGACCTGAAGAGACACTTCTCCAAAGAGGACATCCAGATGGCCTACAGGCACATGAAACGATGCTCAGAGACCCATATTTTTAAGGGAAATTGGACCAGAAGACTTTGAGGGTCTCACCCAGCTCTGTCCTTGTGGCTTCACAGCTGCTAACATTCACCCAGCATCTCGCCAGAGACTATTCTGGGGCCTCATGAAATCTCAATGATCCCATGATGAAAGGCGCCATGAGTAGTCCCATTTTACAGACAAGGAAACTGAGGCTCAGACTGTCAGGTGGCTTACCAAGGTCCGAGCTTGGAACTCAGGGGCCTGCAGCCCGGAGACTGGCCCTGATGCTCTGATGTTCAGATCCTTCTAGTTTTCTTAACCCCTAAATACCTCGTGTCCATATTCCAGGATAAAGGACACTCTCTTACATAATCCCAATTCAGTTTCAAAATCAGGAAATGTGGCGTCTCTCTGTAACGTTAGTGCCTTAACCACAGTCCGTTTTAAAGTTTTGTCGACTGTCCCAGTCATATCCCTTTATTCTCAGAATCCAATCCAGGACTCTGCATCCCTTGGGTTGCTCTGTCTCTTTAGCTCCCTTTGTTCTAGAACAGCTTCTCAGCCCTTTGCTGCTCCTTGACCTGTATGTCTTCAAAGTGTTCAGGCCTGTTATTTTGTCGAATGCCCCTCAATTCAGCCTCCTGGATGACCATGATCAGATTCAGGCTGTGTACTTTTGGCAGTAACAGGCAGAGATGATGTTGGTTTTTTTTCTCAGCACCTCCTATCAGGAGGCATGTGCGTGCTGTTGGTGTGTCCTGTTTGTTGTGAGGTTCACTTAGGTGGCTTGGTTGGCACGGTCACCAGGTTTCCCCACTGCAAGGTTACTGTTTCCCTTTTCGTGGTAAGTAAGGTCTGGAGGAGAGACTTTGAGACTGTGTGAATATCTTGCTACTCATCAAAATTTCACCCATTAGTTTTAGCATCTATTGAAGATTTTTTAAAATGTTTTTTAAATTTATTTTTGAGAGACAGAGTGTGAGCAGGGGAGGGGGAGAGAGAGAGAGAGAGAGACAGAGAGAGAGAGACAGAGAGAGAGAGAGAACCCGAAGCAGGCTTCAAGTTCTGAACTGTCAGCACAGAGCCCCACGCTGGGCTCAAACCCAACAACCCTGAGATCATGACCTGAGCCGAAGTCAGACGATTAACAAACTGAGCCACCCAGGTGCCCCTAGATTTTCTGTTTCCCCTTTTTTTTCTTTTTTAACATTTCTTTGTTGGCATCCTCCTGTAAGGAGGACCTTCCCTTTCTCCCATTTCCTCATTCTTCACGCTCACTTATACAGACTTCGGTAGGTTCACTGGTAGTGGATCATCAGCGTCTTTGTGCGATTGGACCACCCACCGAGTCTTTTGCCACTGTCGCCTCTTCATGTGGACCAGTGTGAATTCAGCACCTCTTCTACCCTTTGGAAATCGGAGGCCTCCACGGTCTGGAAGTATTCCGTTTTAGCCAGAAAGGAGCAAATTCTCGACTCCTGCCCTAAGAAGGAGCAGGGAGAGGAATGGACGCTGAGGAATTTTCTTTGGCGCCGTCACCAAGGCCCGAGGAAGCGTGGGCTCCAGCGTCCCGGGGAGCCGGGACCCCCCTGCCGCTCTGTGAGGGGTTCTCCCTCAGCACGCACCGCGGGGCACGGTGCTGGGTGCCCGGCACTGCGGTTTCCTGGTGGGGGCCGCCTCTCTGGGCCGGTCTCCACCCACTCATGGCTGCAGGACTGTGAACGCCTCTACTGGAGACACAGATGCATGTGAGCTTCCCGGGGAGACCCCGAGGGGAAGTTCCAGACCCATCTGCTGGCGCTCTCTTCCGTAAGTCAAGTGAGGGTCATTCCCTGATAGCCTGTCCGTCCTTTCTTCCTTGCCACAAAACTCGTGACATGTTTAGTTTCCCTGCCTCCCTCCCTCCCCTTCTTTCCTTCCCTCCTTTCCTTCCTCACCCCCCTCTCTCCCTCCCCTTCTTCCTCCCTCCCGCCCTCTAACAAATCAGCGCTCTCCAGCACCTACTCTTGCCCACCTGTGAACAAGACAGACCCCACCCGTTCTCAAGCTCTCCTGCGGGCAGACGGCCATTCAGCAATTTGACAATTAAATGTCGGATCACAGACCTTGATGGTGCTGCCACAGAGCCTCAGGGTGGGAAAGTGCCCCCTCATTTTTACAAGTGAAGACACTGGCGCACAGGTCTCTCAGCCACCCAGCGTCAAGGAGGGTCCGGAACTGGGGTCTCCTGACGCCCACCCCTGCCCTCCGTCGCTCAGCCCAAGCCCCAGGTGGCGCCGCCAAACCCGAGGGCCCGCTCTGCCCCACCGGGCAGGGGGCTCACTCTCAGGCTAATTAAATATGCCTTTCTTGCGTGGGAGAGACGCCGGGCGTGGTGGGAGAGCAAATATTTACCTTCTCAACAGAGCAAAGTAAACTTAAGTAAAATGCAGACATCTGTCTCCTGTGTAACAGTAAGGCTACGAGGTTGGGGACCCGGAGGAGGTGGCTCTGGGGGCTGTCTCATTGTCCCGGTCTCATTGTCCCTGTCACATCTTGCCATTGTGCTGTTTCATCTCTGGTTCTGTCTTTGTCTGTTTCAGTCACTGACGGTTGCTCAGCCTTGCCCCTCTCCCCCTCCCCACCACATCTCTGTTTCTCCTGGTTTCTGTCTTTTTCTGTCTCCCTGGTTGTCTCTCATTCTTTCTCTCTCTGTTTATGCCTCACCCTTCCTCTCCAAGAAGGGCCCAATTACTGGGCGTTCCCCCAAAGTGCCACCTTATTTCACCCCCACAGCTACTGCATCCATCTCTCCCCTTGCTGGGAGCCCCCCAGACCTTGTCCCCTCCCCACATCCCTACCTGCCTCATTTCTGCATTTCAGTGCTGACTCAACTCCATGAGGACAGAGTTTTGAGTCTTTCCTCCACTGCTGTGGCCTCAGAACTCGTAATGATGTTTGTATGACAAATCAATGATTTGCTGCTTTCGTTAATTGCACATCGAACAGTGCCTGGTGCGTAGCAGGTGCTCACTAAATATTTGTTGAATGGATGAGTAAGCAAATAAATAGGAAGCTTTCCCTGGCACTCCCACCTGTGTCTGTGTCCCCACAGCACCTGGCACTATGGCTGTCGTCATCTTTCTCTCTATTGGAATTGCTTAGCGTATTGCTTAACTAAGATCACAGCAATAATTCAGAGATGACGGCTAGGTCAGTGAGTGGTCCTCAGTCATCCCGGGACTGACCTGGGCTGGCAGGAGCTCTGACATCCTCAAAATACGGTGGCAGGAGCGAAGGAACACAGAGGCGAGGACCTGGGGGGGGGTTCATGGGCCAGCCCCGGAAGGGCCATGGCTTCTGCCCACATCGTGTTGGCCAGAATTCAGACTGTGACCACCTCTAACTGCAAAGGAGGCTGGGAAATTTAGACCCACGTGTGCCCCGGAAGATGCAGAGGTCAGGTCTGGTGACAGCGGCTGCCTCCTGTCTGAGTCCCTCGCTTGGGTTTAAGCCCTGGGAGGGTGGGGAATATGTCTGTCCTGGTCATTCTTGTGTCTCTGGTAGCTAACTACCCCACGGCCTGGCTCATGGTAGACTCGCTGTTCCCAGACTTGGCTGCACGTTGGAATCATCCAGGGGTATTTAAAACATCCTATCCCTGGCTAACACCCTCGAACATTCTGGTGTAAATGCTATGGCGTGTGGCCTGGGCATGGAGAGTTTTAAGCTTCCTGGGTGACTGTAGCGTGTAGAAAGATTTAGGGGCCACTGCGATGGACCTCAGGCAATTGAACGTTTGAATAACTGAACGACCAGATTTGCCATCAGTCGTTGATACTCTGTCCCAGCAAATACCAGTACCTTGTCTCTCGGCTATCTTCGGTGATGGCACATTTTGCTCAGCTTATAAGTGGCTTAACTCTCTCTCTTTTTAAAATGATGCCAATTGCTAGGTTTTATTTATTTATTTTATTTTAAACATTTTTATTTATTTTTATTCTTTTAAGTTTACTTATTTTGGGAGAGAGAGCATGTGCCCTGGGGAAGGGCAGAGAGAGAGGGGGGGAGAGAGAGAATCTCAAGCAGGCTCCGTGCTGCTAGCGCAGAGCCCCATGTGGGGCTAACACCCACCAACGGTGAGATCCTGACCTGAGCGGAAATCAAGAGTCAGACACTCAAATGACTGATTCACCCAGGCGCCCCCAACTTATCAAGACTTGAAAGGGGAAGATATCCTGTAACATTTTTTTCACATAACGGTTTGAACCTTTGGGCTCTCTTAAAAAATTGAGATGACTTGTTAGCATGGACATCCTGGAGACGGGCACGTGCTGCCATGTGCGTCCTACCCACCACACCCTAATGTGCCTACTACCTCCTCCGCCCATTTGCTGCGTCCACAGAGCTTAAAGGCATTTGCATTGGATTCTCTTGGTCTAAGTAACCTTCCGTGACCTAGCTCAAGAATTCCTATTTATTTCAGTCTCCTTTGAGAGAGAGAGGGAGAGAGAGAGAGAGAGAGAGAGAGAGAGAGAGAGAGAGAGAGATGCTCTCCAGAGCATTCTGGTCTAGGCATTTTTCCTGGCTCTGCCTTCAACTCATTTGATCCAACGGCTCACAGTCTCTCCTCCTGGGAACACATTTTGTCCGTTTCGTCAGCGCCCTGGGGTGTAGACCGGGGGCTTAGCGGGACGAACAGTGAGCTGGGAGGCCGCCCACCTGGGCACTTTGTGCCATCTCACTCGGTAATCTTAGAGACGGGGCATTTCTCTTTCCTGGCTTCAGCTTGGTTGTTTCTAAAAGTCAAATTCAGTGACTTCCAGTTCCCTTCCTAGTCTCGGACTCAGGGAATCAGGCCCCATTTTAAAGAGTCTAGAGGATTCCCCTTTGAAAGGGACCATTTCCGAGCTGGAAGTCTGCTTCGCTTATGGCTCGTGCCTGAATGGAAGTGGCTCACGCTCCTTTCCTGACAGAAACCCGCCCCTGCCCAGGGCCGCATCCAGCCATGCAAGGCTATGTGGCGATTAATTAGATCAGTAAATAAATTATTGTCCTACAAATTCCATTAACTGGCACGAAAGGGGAGATTGCATCTTTGAGGAGCGAGCTTAAAAATTAATGTGTGGCATCTTTGGAGCAAGTGCTTCTTTTTAATCTATCAACCAGACCAATAGTGCGTTTGTAGCAAATGCTCCCAGGAAGAGAAATATTAAAAAAACCCCAATTTACCAAGGGCTGAGTCAGTTTTCTAGAGTTCTCTGCCTTTTTCCTAAAGGAATCTCACCACGGGGTCCTGATGCTGTGTGCAGGGCAGTCTCACGATGGGGTGCTTAATAAAGCATTCTTGTCTGGTCACTGTGGAGGGAGTTGTGCATGCAAAGTGGCTTCCAAAGGAAGGAGGTAGCTTCATGGTAGATGTTCTTTGGTGGATTGGAGAGCCACCGCGCTGACATCTGTCATCAGCTAAGAAAACTGCGACTTTGTCTTCTTAGAATGTGCCTAAACTAGACAGACGCCAAACCCAATACGTGATAGACTTCTGTTTACTTGGTGTCCTCACGTCATAGACCCCAGGTCAGGGAGTCAAGTGTGAGTGGTCCTAGGGAGCACTGGGGGCGGGGACTGGGCACAAGGCGAACCAGTTATTACCGTGGGCAATGGGAGCTCAGTCCCCCTGAAGAGCTCCGGAGGCTACTGTGCCCCACCGAAGGGTGGAGGGAGCTGCCGTATTTATATTCCTACTCTCCCCCTCCAAGTACTGACTGGGCCTGACCATGCCTGTCTTCCAAGATCAGACGAGATCGGGCGCATTCAGGGTGGTGTGACCGTAGACAACACACCTACTCTCTCATCGTTGGTCGAAAGTTGCTCCCTGGGGATGTTAATTCCCTGATACCTCTCCCTGCCGTGAGTAAGGTAGAGTGGCGGGTAGGGTCCCTCCCATGGTAAGGCCCAAGAGGAGAAGGGCGGGGACCAAGTGTGTATGCTCCGATATCCAATATTCAGTATCCTTTCTTCTCTTGATAAGTGTCCTGATTTTCATTCCTCACCTTTTCTATTATGGCCTCTGGAAGAAGCTAACTTTACCTCCACCCCGGGATCCAGGAATGGGCATATGCAGCTCAGGCTTAAACTCGTCATCAGAACCCTACCTCCTGGCCACAGCACTGGTTCAGGATGAGCACAGGGACAGTTCAGGCCACCGAGGAGCTCAGGGGTGCTGGGAGAGATCGCCACTCCCCTGACAGGGCTTGCACTGTCAACCTTCCCTCCTGCCTGGACTTGGGAGCTGTCTGGAACCATCTTTAGACCGTGGAGGAAACCTGGATGGAGGAAGAAGCCAGCACCGTAGAGGACAAGGAGAAAATGAACAAGACCTGACCACTGGTCTCACCGCTGTGCTGCTCCGTCAAGGTATCCTTGACCCTTAGCCTGCCTTTGACTTCCGGTTATTTGAGTCAAGTAATCACTTTATTACTTACGCCAGTTTAAAACAGAGTTTTTGGGTGTTTGCAACTGCACACTCCTTATATAGTTCAGATGAGAATACTCAGTTTGGGTGCACCGGCCCCTCACGCACTGTAGGCTGAATGATGAAATAATAGGACTATTCTAGAAGCCATGTTACTAGCAGGCAGCGCAGTGCGAGGATTGTGAGCTTGCCCTCCAAAGACAGACAGACCTGGGTTTTCTTCCTGGCTTTGCCAGTTTTTGGCTCTGTGGCAATGAAAGGTTGTAAACCTCTCTGAGCCTCAGTTTCCCCATCTAGAGAATGAGGTATAATAAAAACATCAGCCTCATGGGGTTGTTCAGAAGGTAAAGGAACTTTATGGCGTGGACTTCATGCTCAGCGATTGCCAATGCTAATGATTGTCCTCACTGTGATAAAATATGTAGTTACAAGGACCAGACGCCTTCAGAATGTACAAGCTTCTTGACTCAGCAAAAACGACGTCTAGGAATGCATCCTCAGTGAATAATCAGATAAATGTGCCTAAAGACAGATGTGTGGGAATTTTCTTTGTACCGTTATTTCAAATGGCAAAAAAATGGGAACAATGTAGTTGTTCAACAAGAGGGTCTCTGTTATACCAAAATGGCACAACTTTATGAAGTCATGGATTGGGGTTACTAAGAAGATGATGTATTGTAGTATTATTACATGTGAAGATATTCTTTATATATTAAGTGGGACAAAATTGGGTTTTAAAGCAGTATGTGTGTGTGTGTCTGAGAGAGAGAGAGAGAGAGAGAGAGAACGTAGAACCATACTTTATATACTTTCCTGCAACATTTTTCACTGGGCACAACATCTTGGACATTTCCTCCCATTTATGCCATTCTTTGAATGGCTGCGTAGCGTTCTGTCATTGTGACTATGTGGTCATTCATTTCCCCAAACCCCTATTGATGGACATTTGGGTTGTGTCCAGTGTTTCTGCTGTTACAAACAATGCAGTGAATATCCTTGTACATCTATCGTTGTGTCCTTGTGGGAGAATTTATCATAGGTGGATTTTATTGATGTCTGAGCACGATCGATTCAGAATGCTTCATGCAGAATGTTCAAGAGATGTAATCTCTGTTCTCAGAAGGGCACAGCATGGCAAACACCATCTTCTTGCTCGTGTCTCCCCCCATTATGGTCCTAAGGGGGGCCTCAGCTTTCACATTCACCCCTCCCAAAGGTGGGGGGGTGGAGCCCACTCAGCCTCCTCCCCCACCTTCAAGTTTTGTACCCAGGTGAAATCCTAGCCACTGAATCAAGGCGACTTTGGGGTTTGCATTTATCAATGGAATGCTAATTCTCTACTAGATTCTTTAGGCTCCAGGATACTGTGGTGGATGTGAATGTCACCCCACTGTCCTTGGGCTGACATCCTAGGAGGAAGCAGCAAAGGAACCAGATGAATAATGGAGAAAGGCCACTTTTAGCCACATCTTGAAGCCTCACCTGGCTAACAGCAGGGAGTCGTGGGTGCCCTACCTTATGAATAGCCTAACTGGCTCCAATTGGAACGGGGACATTTCTCTTTGGTAGAGTTAGTATTTCTCCTGTGTCTTGTCCAGTCTGTGGAGAAGTGTGTTCCTCTCTCTTCATAGACCCTCAAGGTCCTGGGATTCATGATTTCACAGAAATAAAGCCTGCGGTTTGTGGATGCAGCAAAGGATTGTGGAAAGGGCACATGGTTAGGGGTTTGAGAAGCCCGGGGTTTGAGTCCAAGCTATGGTTAGCTAAGTAAAGGTCCCCAAACATTTCTGGAACCTGGGAATATGCCTTTACATGGCAAAAGGGAGTTTGCAGATGCAATCAAGTTAAAGATTTTGAGGTGGGAAGATTCATCCTGGATTTTCTGGGGTGACGGAAGGACGTCACCACAAAGGAGGCAGGAAGGTCAGAGTTGGTAGTAGATGTGACAAAGGGAGCAGAGGCGCAAGTATGTGGCGTCCTGAGCCCAGGAAGGCAGGCAGCCTCTAGAAACTGGAAGAGGCAGGAGAAGATGATCTCCAAAACTTCCAGAATGAATGCAGCCCTGACCACCCATGTGCACACCTGACCTTCAGGACTGTAAGATACATCTGTTCATCTCGAGTTACTAAATTTGCAGTCATTTGTTAGCAGCAGTAGAAAACCGATGCAGCAGGCTCGCCGCTTATGCTGTGTGGCTCCAGACAAGTAATCCATCTCTCGGAGGCTCAGGTGGTCATTTGTAAAACGAACTTGATGATCCCTCTCCTGTGGGTTTTTTTTTTAGTGTTTGGAGATAAAACATTTATTTATTTTTTATTTTTTTAATGTTTCATTTATTTTTGAGAGAGTGAGAGAGAGAGAGAGAGAGAGAGAGAGAGAGAGAGAGAGAGAGAGAGACAGCATGAGCAGGGGAGGGTCAGAGAGAGACACACACAGAATCTGAAGACAGGCTCCAGGCTCCGCTCTAGCTGTCAGCACAGAGCCCGATGCGGGGCTCAAACCCATGAACCGTGAGATCATGATCTGAGCTGAAGCCAGATGCTTAACCTACTGAGCCACCCAGGTGCCCTATAAGAGATATCTTGTTCTTTTTTTTCCTCTCTCTCTTTTTTTTTTTGATATTTTGTTCTTTTAAAAAAATCTACATAGCATGTCACTGCTTGGACATATTCTTATATATATGATATATAATATATATTATATATGAGTATAATAATATAATTAATAATATATATTATAGTCTCTGTTCAAAGGCATCTGCATTGTTCCCAGTATTTGGCTTCTACAAGTCTGCAGTGAACAACCTTGTATATACATCATTTCGCACAAGTCCTAACATCGCTGTAGGATACATTCCCGGAAGAGAAATTGCTGTGTCAAAGAATCCCCGCTTTCATAAATCTGATAGATGCCCTCAAATTATGCACCATAGGAGCACTCCTACCAGAAGTGCTCGAGAATACCGATTTCCCCACAACCTTGCCAACAAAATGTTTTATTAACCTTTTGGATTTTTGCCAATCTGATGGGGCAAATGGTATCTACATGTGGCTTTCACTTGCATTTCTCTTTTTTTTCTGAGTAAAACTGAGCATCTCTCCAAATGCTTAAGAGTCATTTCTGTTTTATTTTCTATGAACTATTTATTGCCCTTTAACCATTTTTGCAATTAGATTGGTTTTTTTTTGTACTGATTCCCTCAGTGCATATTTGCTGAATAAATGAATGACTAAAACAAGAGGAATTTAAACAGGGGGCACCGAATACCACGGCTCGCCACCCCAAATAAAACCCAGCAGAAGCAAGAATAGATTTGGCACGGCTGTGGTGGTCCATCACGTCCTTTGATTAACAAACCCAGGATCTCACATTGAAATGCCACTCCTGATGGACAGCTCTCCAAGAGGCTGGAGGTAATGATGCCCAAGAAAGCAGCCTTTCGGAGCAGAGAGCTGAGAACATCCTTAGAGGGACCTTCAGTGGGAGAGGATGCGCCCTCCTGAGACGGGCGGTGGAGAGAGGATCTATGCACTTTACACACTACAGGTGCCAGGTTGGCAACCTAGTGTGGCTCCGTAAGGGGGCAAATCTGGGCTCTCACCTGGATGAAAGGGGCAGCAGGCCGCGCATCTGTGCCTTCCATGAACTGCGCCGCTGCCTTTCTTTCTGGCCAGAGTGGGCTTGGTTCACGATGTTCTCATGGTCTGAGAGATAATGGCTGTTGCCACCATTCTTGCTCTTGTCATTCTTGCTCTGGCGGCTGCTCTGGCCCCTTATATGCACTGAGGCACGAGGCATCAGAAAGTCCCGTTGATATCGACCTCCATGAAATTAAGAAGTGGCGGTTGGGGGGTGGGAGTTGACACCCCATGGGTGTCATAAATTATTTCTGGCCCCAGATGGATGGTTCGGAGGTGCAGCCTCTCTGAAGACTTCCATCATCCTGAGCAGTCAGCCCAGCCCCAGCTTCATAACACACGCCATCCACGCCTGTCCCTTCCTGCTCCCTGTGGTCGGGCTCCCCAGAGCACATACACGTCTGCCCCACGCTCTGCTGTCCGGGGAACCCCAGATAAGACAGGAGGTACACTCACTTCCCATCCAGGGGTTGTGGGTTTTCTAAATTGCATATGGAACACCTAGATCCTAAAAGCAAAATGGCTTGTGGTGTAATTGTAAGGAAACGTGAAGAGAATTGAAGAGAAAAATGCTACTGGGGCGCCTTGGTGGCTCAATCGGTTGAGCGTCCACCTTTGGCTCAGGTCATGATCTCATGGTTTGTGGGTTCAAGCCTCACATTGGGCTCTGTGCTGACAGCCAGCTCAGAGCTGGGAGTCTGCTTCGGATTCCGTGTCTCTCTCTCTGGCCCTCCCCTATTAATACTCTGTCTCTGTCTCTCAAAAATAAATAAAATGTTAAAAAAAAAAAAGAAAAGAAAAATGCTTCTACCCATGGAGCACATAGTAGGTGCTAACTCTATGCTCAAAAGTTTCACATACTTAATTCCCACAAGATCCCTGTGAAGTATTACTGTGGCCATTTTACCAATAACGGAACTGGGACTTTGGATGTTTGCATTTGTGGATGATGCAGCTGGGCCTTCAGCCCCGTTCTGCTCTGCCCTAAACCCGTACTTGCGGAATTCAAGTCACACAAAATGCTGGGATGCCTTTGAAAAAAAAATGCCTTCAAAGAGAAAGTCCCAGAAACTTATCTGGCTGACCCTTTATAGACTCACTCTTCTGTTTCATAGAAGAAGTTATTAACAACAATGGGCACCACTTGTGCTTTCCAAGGTCTGTATTTGATCTTCCTCCCTGGCCGTGGGCAAACGCTGCTGATAAACAGCAGGAGCCAAAGCTCAGAGAGGCTGGGGGCTGGTACAGACCACCCCGCTTGTGGCCACTGGGGACAGGCTGTGTCTTTGGTGACCCCGTTTATCTAGGGTTTACCATGCTCTTTATGGAGCATGGATGTGTGATTCTCATTGCTGACCTGAAGACTGTTTCGGAAACCTGCAATAGTGAAATAAACTTTTTTTTTTAAAAAACATAGAGTAAAAGATAAAGACTTATTTTTGTCTCCTTGAATTTTTTTTTCTTTTTACAAAACTGAAGTCTTCTCCATTCACCAGAACCTGTGCGCGCACACGTGTGTGTGTGTGTTCTTTTAGTCTATGAATATTCTGGTGCACAAGTCTATGTAGGACATCACATAAAATACTCAGGTGGCAGCTCCCTGTCCCACGCCTTGCTCAGGGATGCCTTTTTCTTGGCACATGTCTATTGCGTGTCCATGCTATGGATTGACCAATCCTCCACGGAGAGCAGTTGGGTTCTCTTCGGCCTCCTGTCTCGCTTTTATACAGTATGACTTGATGGAGGAGAAGATAGGAAAGCGAAGGACTTGTCCAAGGTCAGCAAAGCTGAGATTTGAACCTAGGTCTTCTGACCCTGATCCACTTTGTTCATGGCTCCTCCATAAAGTTGCAGGTGCTTTGGAGGGAAGGAGGGGTGTGGCGCTAAACCCTACAGACCAGTCTGGGGGGATGGGCGCAGACCACCCCCCTGCTTCTGGGTGTTGTCTCATGCGGCCATTGTCTTAACTCTCTGGCAGGGTCACAGTGGCCAACGACCTTCCTCCGGGGCCTTTTACGCCCTTCCTCCGGGGCCTTTTACGCCCTTCGGCTCCGCACCAGCACAGCAGCTCAGCAAGCCCCAGGCAGCCGCCCTCCGATGACGGGTAAGTCATTGATCGGCCCCGAGCACCAGCTGGCTGCAGGATCTATTTAGAGAAGTGCGTGTTTCCGTGCTGAGTCACGTGGGGCTGCCCAGCGGCTCCTGTGCAGCAGTGTGGTCGTGTCACGGCCGCCGCCGCAGCCGCCGCAGCCTGGCTCGGACCTTGGCAGTCACCCCATGGAGGCTGAGCCCGAAACACCACATTTAATGAGGTGAAACATGACGCCTCAAGCATCCACCTCATCAGTTTCTAGATTTCAGATGTAGGTAGTCTCCTTGCCTCCCCCCTGACCGTTACTCTGTTACAGCGCTGATCGGTCAGCCAGAATCGCTGTCACAGAGACTCTGATTTAAGTCTTGCCTCTGCTGCTTACCAGCTGTGTGACCTTGGGCTAGCTGAATAGCCTCTCTAAGCCTCAGTGTCGTCGTCTGTTAAACAGGATTAATAGCTATATTGCAGGATACAGATGGGAGATAAATACAGCAATATATGGGAAGCCCATACCACGGCCCCCGGCGTGGAGTAAGCATTCAACAACTGACAGCAAATGAAATGAAATGAAATTTGAGTTCAGCACTCTTCCAGGCATGGGAGGAAAATACCACGCACGTGCAATATGATGTTGGATATCATGAACATTGTTTAAAGATATAAACTAGTTGGGACACCTGGGGGGCTCAGTCGGTTAGGCATCTGACTTCAGCTCAGGTCATTACCTCTTGGTTTATGAGTTCGAGCCCCATGTCAGGCTCTGTGCTGACGGCTTGGAGCCTGGAGCCTGCTTCGGATTCTGTGTGTGTCTCTCTCTTTTTCCCTCCCCCCCTCTCAAAAAGAGATACTTTTGACATTTCTGTGCCATGTGGTCTCTTTGAACCTGGTGTCCTCCAGGTGACTCTGGTTCTTGGGGTTCTGAGACGAGAGGGGATTCCACTTTGGGTGTTCGAGGAAAGCTTACCAGAGGAGGCGGGATTTCAGGGGGCTTTGAAGGATGGGCGTAATTTGCATCAACAGGGGACAGTGTGTGTGTGCGTGTGAGTGAGTGTGAGCCAGCACGCGCACGCACCTTCTGAGGATAAGGGAACGTGGTGGGTAAGCAATGAGTGGCCTTCAGAATCTACTCCGGTCTTCCTTCTCCAAAATAAAAAGCAAGTACACCCTGTGCAGCTTACTGCGGCGTGGGAAACCTGCAATGGGTTGCAGGGCCCGCCAGCAGGCAGTCACGGCCATGGAAAAGGGGGCGCCAGCCAGGGAAGACGGGGCTCTGGGACAGGTGGGGTCAGCGGCTGCTGCTTCTCTTTGCGTTTCAAGTTCCGTGTCCTTTAACAAGGACTCTGCTTGCATCCTCAGCAGGGCCGTGTGGCCCCCAAGCCCATGAGGATGCCCACTAGGGGGTAAAAAGGCTGTTTGCCACACGGACCTGTGACCCACAGACTGGGGCTGTCTTCCATGATGAGACTCAGGGCAGAGCCATTTACAGCTCGGTTACAGACTTGATCTTGACCTCTTTCCCCGTTTTTCTCATTCCATCTGTAACTCAACTGTCCACGCAGCACAATGGATCGAGAATGTGGACTATGCCGTCATACTGCTTTGGGTTCAAATTCTAGCTCTGTGTGACCTCAGGCAAGTGACTCAACCTCTCGGAGCCTAGCTGCATCATCAGTAATATATGTCACAGCACCGAGTTCACAGAGGGGTGTGTGGGTTCCATGAGAAACATCTCTGTAGACACAGTGCGTATCTGACACACTGTAAATAATAAATATTCATATTGTTACATTATCAGTGATAGATTTCCCCCTTTTGCCTCCTCCTCCCCCAGCTGGATGGTAAGCCTGCTGAGGGAAGGAACCGTCTGTGTTTTACTCACCACAAGACTGGGCATAATCCTGAGGTACTTGAAACCCTTGCTGGTTATTTGAGATGCAAGTAGAAAGTTGTAGAAGCTCTGGGCTCTGTGGAGGAAGTTCAGGGTCCTCACTGAGGGTTCAAGGCTCTTTAGGTCCACATCCACCTTCATGGACTCACCTTCTGTCCCCATTCTGTTTTCTTTTCTTTTCATTTTTTAAAATGTTTATTTATTTTGAGGGGGAAGGGATACACACAGAGAGAGAGAGAGAGAGAGAGAGAGAGAGAGAAATACACACAGAGTCTGAAGCAGGTTCAAGGCTCTGAGCTGTCAGCACAGAGCCTGACACGGGGCTCGAACTCACGAACCACGAGATCATGACCTGAGCCGAAGTTGGATGCTTAACCGACTGAGCCACCCAGGCGCCACTGCCCCCATTCTTTTTATAAATTTCTTTAAAAATATTTTTTTAAATGTTTATTTATTTTTGAGAGACAGAGCATGAGCAAGGGAGGGGCAGAGAGAGGAGACTCAGGCTCTGAGCTGTCAGCATAGAGCTGGATGCAGGCTCAAACTCACAAACCACGAGATCATGACCTGAGCTAAAATTGGACGCTTAACTGACTGAGCCACCCTGGTGCCCCTCTTTTTATAAATTTCCAGCCTCCAGGCACATCCAACTTGAATACACCACCCCCTCCTGCTTCTCCTCACAAGAGCTATCTCCTCTGCCTTTTTTCATCTTACCAGTCAAGGCCTTTTTAATTACAAGTGACAGAAACCCAATATAAAAGGGCTGAAGCAAAAAGCCACTTTTATTTCTTCAAATAACTGAAAATTATTGGCTTCAGGAATGGCTGGGTCCCAGGACTCAAAAGATACCATCAGGACTTTCTCTTTCTCTCAGCTCACTTTCCTCCATGTTGGCTTCATTCTCCGGAATGTTCGTTCTTCCGCCCACGGTCCAGGCTCACCTCCATGCAGTGCAGCACCACCAGGAGACACAGAGCTCCATGGCACTTAAGGGTCCTGGGAGAGTCCAGGATTGCCTCTCATTGGGTTAGTTCGGTCACGTGTCCGTGCTCCGTCCAATTGTGGTCAGGGAAATGGAATGTGCCGATTGGGCAGATTTGGGTCATGTGCTCACCCAGTGGGAAAATCACCACGGGGATCCCCCAAAGAATATCGGATACCAAGCAGGTGAGAACAACAGGTGCCCCCACGCACGGCAGACCCTTGTCATCCTGGGAGATGAAGCTTCAGTGTCATCTCAGTGAAGGGACTCCAGATCCAAGGCTCCTCCCAGGTTGCCTTGTACGTCATCTCCGCTACCAGCCCACCATTAATACGGTTATAAATAACTCTCTCTCAAGGGGGTGTCTGAGTATTATTAGTGTTGTAGGTTCTGGACACCTGACTTAATGCCTCGGGCAAGGTGTGCACTTCAGAAGTGTTCACTGAGTGAATGAATGCATTGATAAAGGCACGCCATGGTGGTCCTGGTCCAGAGTCCTCAGACTCACTGCTGGCCTTTCCCTGTGCTGTTAACCTGGGTGGGGGGGGTGTACTTTGGGCTGCACTTCTTAGGGTCCCTACCTCTGCCTGCGGGCAGCCAGTGGGAGACTTTGGCTCTTGGAGAGTGGGAGGAAGAGAGAATCTGGGGTGTTCCTTCCCTTCTACCTCTGTCTACTTTGAGACCTTTTTTTGTTATTGCAATGTGTATCTCCTACAGTTCCAGCTTTTGCCTTGTGACCCTGGTCCCTCAGCTCTGGTAACACTTCCTCCTCCCTCTGTCTATCTAGACCTAGGGACAACTGTGGCTTTTTGCTTTGGCCAACCTCTGAGTGGTCCTGCCATCCCCTGTCAGCTTCTGACCTTTTCCATCCCCCATATAACCAATTTCCTGTGTTAAGTTTCATTTGAAAGAGAGTGGTGTCTGTTTTCCTGGTTGGAAAACAGCCTGTAGGAGCCCGCTTGCTCTGTGGAATTGTCTGATGCACAAAGGGACTTTGGTTTGCTCTGAAAGGAATTTTTCAGCTGCTGGTTTAAGAGAGACAAGTCAATTCTTTCTGAAGACTCTGTATTCCCTGGAAGTTCTCTGTTCGTCAGACATCCCTGCTGCTAGTCTGCATGGTCCCAGCCAGTCAGGGAGGAGCTTACCTGTGGGAAGTCAAAAGATAATGCAACATGGAAGTGGTAAGAAGGTGGGTGTAATGTTTTAACTCTGTGTGCTATTATGCCCTAATTCCAGTTTATGCCCCAAAGCCAGCTTCCCCCACTTTTGGCTCTGAGAAGTTATGCATGACTGGGAGATTACTTCTGCTCAGTGCGAGGGTAGAATTGGGCAAGTGAAGAAGGCCCCATAGCTTGACTTTGCCTCACTGAGCAGAGCAGGGACACACAATGTGGGGAAGCTTAGCGCTTCAGACTGTGGCCCACAGAGCCTGTCATACCTCAGCTAAAGGGCCACCGTCACCTTGGGTAAAGGACTTCACATCTGAGTTTTCATTTCCTCGTCTGTAGAATGGAGCTGATTATAGTGTCTACTGCCTAGAAGGCATGTTTTCACTTATTTGTGGATCTTGAGAAACGTAACAGAAGACCATGGGGAGGGGATGGGGGAAAATCGTTTCAAACAGACAGGGAGGCAAACCACAAGAGACTCTTAAATACAGAGAACAAACTGAGGATTGATGGGGGATGGGGAGAGGGGAGAATGCATGATGGACCCTGAGGAGGGCACTTGTTGGGATGAGCACTGGGTGTTGTGGTAAGTGATGAATCACGGGAATCTACCCCCAAAGCCCAGAGCACACTGTATACACTGTATGCTAGCCAACTTGACAATAAATCATATTTTTAAAATATTTTAAAAGTTTTTTTTAAAAGGAATGCATATAAAGAGTTTAGTGGAATGCTTGATGTAACCTCTTGCATAAACTTATAAATGTTGTGTCAAAAAAACAAAAACCAAAATCAAACCCAGGGTCTCCTGGGTGGCTCAGTCAAGCATCTGACTCTTGCTCTCTGCTCAGGTCTGGATTTCACAGGTTGGTGAGATCAAATCCCATGTCACGCTCTGTGCTGACAGCATAGAGCCTGCTTGGGATTCTCTCTCTCTCTCTCTCTCTCTCTCTCTAACACCCCTGCTTGTTCTCTCTCTCTCAAAATAAATAAACATTAAAAAAAAGATTGATTAAAAAAGCAACAACCCAACCCGAGACCTTCACACCGAGTGACTATAGACCTTTGCGCGGCCAGAACCACACCTCATTTCAGTACCCGTGGTGCTGGGCACATCTAGGAATTAATTTAGTTCCAAGGAACAGAAATTCATCCAAGGCAGCTCAGATAAAAAAGAAGGGGGTTGTATGGAATCTGGGAAGTCTTTTAAAAGTCAGGAGCAAGAACTATATCTGGGCTTCATTGCAACTAAAGAGTCGTGATGCCTCCTTGGTCACCTCCCCGGGCACATTCGTCCTGCCCTTCTCCCCTCAATGCTTTCCTCTCTATACAGAGATGCCACCTTGCCTCCGGCGGCTGGCCTCCCCACATGGCGGCTCTGTTCCCCAAACCTACCCAAAGGGCAGCAGATTACATAGAGTGGGTTCAAGGGGCCAGGCTGGGGACAGATTGGGTCCAAATCTTAGCTCAGGTGTCACTGACTGTGCGGCCACAGCTCCCTGCAGCTCGTTTTCCTCATCCACAGATGGGGCGTACTGATAGCACCTGCCTCTTAGCCGCATCGTGGAGCAAACGAGTTAGTCACATGCCTGGGGTATAGTAAGCGCTCAGTGAACGTCAGTGACAGTGATTTTACCGTGTGACTTTCCCGCCCGCCGCCTGGCTGGGGCGGTTCCCAGAAGCAGAGCTGAGGCCAGGGTGCACGTGCGAGGCTTGCTCGGGAAGTGTTCTCGGGAAACTGGGAAGAGAGTAGGGGACAGGGGAGGCTATAGGTGGAGAGCAAGGTTGATAAGAAAGAGCCAAGGGGAATGAGTGGCATCTTGAGGATGCAGATACTTGTCGGCAAATGTCTGTTGGAGGAAAGCTGTGTGCCCAGCACCATGCCAGGTGCCTCGTAATGTGACAGGCACATCACGGCCTCTTCTTTGAGGTCACACTGGCAGAGCGGTTTCCCCAACTGCCCTGTGAACTTTTTAAGGGCAGGGACCACATCGTGTTGACACCTCTGTCCACACAGATTCTTGCATACAGTAGGTGCTCAGTAAATGCTTGTCGAGCTGCCCTGATGTTTGTGAGTTCCGTCGTGGGGGAAGGCGGCCCTGTTGGCATTCCCCTCCTGCCTGCCGTCCCCACCTCCAGGGTCTCCCCTCTGCCAGGCCCACTCTCCTTATCTTATCAGACTCCGCCCAGAATGAGAGGGTCCCACGGGTGCCACAGGGACCCCAGCTGAGCAGGAGGTCACGGCATCTGAGTTTCAGTCCCAGCTTTGCCCAAACTCTGTGACATCAGGGACATCCGTTTCCCCAGTCTGACGAGGAGCCTGACTAAGGTCCACCATTTGGGCAGGAGGGCAGTTAACCAAGTAGTGGAGTGGGCAGAGCGCGGGGCTAGACTTCTGAGGTCCGTGCCCTCTCCCGCCTACCCTTCTGTGACCTGCTTGACCTCCCGGGGCTGCAGCCTCCCCGTCTGAACAGTGGCCATGAGAATGACAGTATCCTCCTCATCGGGCTTATGTGGGGATTTAATAACACACTTACTGTTCTTCCGCCTGGAAAGGAAGGCATGGAGGGGCCCTGAAAACGTGGTGCTCAGTGGAGGAAGCCAGAGAAAAAAGACCACATGCTATGCGATTCCATTGATGTGACCGGTCCCGATAGGCAAATCCACAGGGACAGAAAGTGGATCAGAGGTTGCCAGAGGTAGGGGTGGGGGAGGAGGATTGAGGGGTGACTGCCAACGGACACAGGTTTGTTTTGGGCGTGATGAGAAAGCTCAGGAGTTACAGAGTGTTGGTGGTTGCACAGCCTTGGGAATATGTTAAAAAACAGCTGAGCTTCATGCTTGGAAATGACGTCTTTTGTGGTATGTGGATTATAGCTCAGTTAAGCTATACCGGAAGGTATGGTCTATGACGTCCTCAGCTCACCGGAAATACTCAGTGAACCATTTTTCCCTGCATTATATCAGTGGTCTCCTAACTGGTCTTTCCACCTCTTCCCTTCCTCCCCATCCGACTATCCAGTGCTGGTCATGTCACTCTTGTTCTCTAAAGTCTTCTGTGGCTCCCATCTCTCTTGGTAAAAGTCCATGTCATAACAAGGGCCTACAGCGCCCCACACCAGCTGGCTCCTGGCTTCCTCCCTCCTGTTACCTCCTCATTTTCCCCTTATGCTTTATCCACATTAGCCTTCTGCTGCTTCTTAAACATACACCAAGTATGTCTCTACCTCAGGACCTTTGCATTTGCCACCCCCTCTGCCTGGAGCAAATTTCCCTCACATGTCTGCTGGGCTCGCTCTTTTGTCTCTTTCAGGTGTTTGCTCCAATGTCACCTTTGCAGTGAGACCTTCCCTGACCACTCAGTGTATTTCACATCAAAACCTCCTGCCCTGATGTTCCCTATTCACCTGCCCAGATTATTGTAACACTTACGTTTATTGCCAGGACATCCGCTCCACGAAGACAGGATTTTTGTGCATCTCGTTTCCTGCTGTCTCCCCAGTGCCTGGAACAATGCCTGGTACAGTCAGTACTCAGTGTATTTTGACTGAATAAATAATTGCTAGCCCTTGCTATAATTTAGACTAAACTTGCTGAGACTTTTAATCTCTTATTTTCCTCTCATGAATGTCTCTTGCAGATTTCAAGCTGACAGTTCTTTGAGGCTTCTTTCTTCTTTCCATCTTATCCCTACTGAGTGTTGGGTTTAAAGGTAAACACGGTCTTTGTGGTATAATTATGAAGTTGCTCTAGAAACTAGTTCCCTCTCACTTTGAAGTTTCATCTCACTTTTTAAAAAGGCATCAGGACTCCCTTCTGAATTCCTCATTGTAATGAAATTAGTTTCCTAAAGCTGATGCGGAAGCTAATTTGTGTATTGCTGTCAGTTGTAAGGCTTTGAAATTAATTGTCTTAGCTAACCTTGTCAAGATCTAACCATGCTACGTTTAGTGCATAAAAACATTATCTCCGCGTTGGTGCTGGTGGGATGTGAGCCCTGCCCTCTTCTCTCTTGAGCAGAATGTAATTTTTGCTGGTCTCAAAATTAAGACGGAGAGCTTAATGGTAGGAGGAAAAACTCCCAGGTTGCCAGGTGGATTTTACAACTTGGATTCTAGAAGTAGCCCCGAAGTTGACGGATTATGTGGCCTGGGGTTAGGCCATTCTCTCTGAACACTTTGGAGGGGGTATATCCTGAAATAGTTTTTAATTACACAAGTAATACAGAAATAGCTTTTTATAAAAAAATAAAAATTTATAGGGGCGCCTGGGTGGCTCAGTCGGTTAAACCTCTGACTTTGACTCGGGTCATGATCTCCCATTCGTGGGTCTGAGCCCCGCATTGGGCTCTGTGCTGACAGCTCAGAGACTAGAGCCTGCTTCTGATTCTGTGTTTCCCTGTCCCTCTGTCCCTCCCCCTCTCATGCTCTGTCCCTCTCTGTCTCAAAAATAAATAAAACATTAAAAAAATTTTTTAAAAATTTACAGAGCTAACATCCCCTTTGACTATGACTCCTCTGAGCTCCTGAAGTATCCCATCGTTTTTTAAATTTTATGTCTCCAGAAAATTTTCTGTACATCTGCGTATTAACACATATTTTATTATACGAATGCATGTTTTACATAAATATATGATCCTATAACATTATAAACACAACTCGCTTTTTCCACCCAGAAATGTCTAGTTCTTTCCGTGTTGGTAGATACATGTTTCTTATATTTCAAAACAATTTTTTAATGTTTATTTTTGAGAGGGAGAGAGAGACAGAGCATGAGTGGGGTTGGGAGGTGGGAAGGGGCAGAGAGAGGGAGACACAGAATCCAAAGCAGGCTCCAGGCTCTGAGCAGTGAGCCCAGAGCCCGACATGGGACTTGAACTCACGGACTGCAAGATCATGACCTGAGTCGAAGTTGGATGCTTAACTGACTGAGGCGCCCAGGTGCCCTGATTCTTATATTTTTAAATAGCTTCATGCTATTTCTATAAGTCAGCTTGAGTTTCCATCACAAAATGCCCATAGTCTGGGTAGCTTAAATAGCAGCCATTTATATCTCACAGTTCTGGAGACTAGGAAGACCAAGATCAAGGTGCCGGCTGGGTTGATTTGGTTCTGGGCGAGGCCTTCTTTCTGGCTTCTCTCTGTGTCCTCACAGTGGGAGTATGGGGTGGGGAAGAAGGGAGAGAGGAGAAGAAAGGGAGAATGAGAATGGAGAACAGAATGAGAGAACCCTCTTCCAAGGTCACTAATCCCATCATGGGGGCCCCACCCTCATGACCTCATCTAAACCTAATTACATTTCAAAGCCCCACCTTGGGGTCAGGGCTCCAGCCTGTGAATCTGGTAGGAGTGGAGGGGTGGGGGGTGGGGAGGACACAGACATTCAGTCCATAACAGTATTCCATGATACAGATGTGTCACTATGTAGCCGTTTTCTTACTGATAAGCATCTAAGCTATTTCTAGTTCTAAACTGTGTTCTAAACTGTGTTCTAAACCGTGCAGGAATGAGCATCCTGGTCCAGGCCTCTTCCCTCAGGTACATACTGAGAAATGGGGTGGCTGCATCGTAGTCTGGCATTCTGAAAGTGAGGGGACTGAACAAGTTAAACTCGAAATCATTTCCAGTTATGACCTGGGCATATTCGGGGTCCCCTGTGGCCCCATCTTTGTTCTGCATCAATTCAAGGAAACAGCGCTTTGGCGGGAAAACGCAAAGGAACACAGTTCCATTTTTGACCTGTTTGCTCAGGACGCCCCCAAAGGTCGTGACGTGGTGGGGGCTAGTGGGGGGTCAAAGTTAGGAGTTCGTGCTGCGTCGTGAATGAGCCATTTTGATTTTCAGACGTGATTCCTGATTATGTTGAGTTCAGGTAGAATGGTGTTTGTCCTTGTTGAGGTTATTCAATCAGTTTTATTTTTATCTTCTTCTTAAGTACACAAACACACAGATCAAAGGTACATATGGTTATAAAGGAAAAGGGTAGAAAGCCTATGAGGTTAAAAATCTCCCTCCCACCTCTGTTCTCTAGGTCTCCTGTAGATCCTCTTGTCTGTTACAGCAAATTGGCTTAAACACAAATGGTAGCAGATTGAACATAGTTTGGGCACTTGTCTTTTTTACCTTTTTAACTATGGCAAAATCCACACATATACAGAAGTAGAGGGCAGGGTCCAGGACTCCCGCCCTCCCCCCCCCACCGCTTCTCATCATTCAGCTCAACAACTATCAGCCTATTGCCCTGGCTTTTTCAACTATATGATCTCGGACCCTCTTCCATTTCAGTTCATATAAACCTGCCTCATTTATTTTCATGGTTGCTTAGAATTGTGAGGATGTCCCATAATTCATTGTATCAGTCTCCTATTGGACGTTTATATTGTTTGCTGCCTGATGTCATCACCACTAACATCACTGCTGTGAATATTCTCTCACATCCGTCTTTGGGCAGATGTGTGAATAAATATGTAAGAAGTTCCTGGAAGTGAAATTGCTGAGTCAAAGGCCTATGCATTTAAAATATTGATAAGGACTGCCAAAGGGTCCACTAACGGAATTGCATTAATTCTTGCTTCCATTAATAGTATGTGAAAGTGCTCATTTCCCCCCATGCTCATCAACATAATGTGTTAATCACATTTTTTATCTTTAAAATACTCTTGTAATTACAGAGGTGCCTGGGTGGCTCAGTCAGTGGAGCAGCCAACTTCCGCTCAGGTCATGATCTCACGGTTCACGAGTTCGAGCCCCACATTGGGCTCGCTGCTGTCTGTGCAGAGTCCGCTTGGAATCCTCTGTCCCTCTCTCTCTGCCCCTCCCCCGCTTGCGCTCTCTCCAAAAGAAATTTAAAAAAATACTCTCATAATTATGGAGAACAAACCTGTGGTTGCCAGAGGGGAGGGGGTGGCAGAATGGGCGAGGTGGGTGAAGGGTTGTGGGAGACACGGGCTTCCAGCCGTGGAAGGAGAAATTCCCGGGGATGGAGGGCACAGCATAGGGAATCTAGTCAATGGTACTGTGATAGCGTTGTCTGGTGACAGGTGACCCAGCAGGATGTATGGAATTGTCACATCACGTCGCACCCCTGAAATGTAACACTGAGTGTCAACTCTATTGAGATAAAAATAAAGAAAAAGAATAAAAATAAGTAATAGTAGTGAAAAACAGAGCTCTCTTTGGGTTGTGTCTTCAGTGTAGCTTTTCACACCAAGGAGTGAGATCTCTTTAGTGAGTATTGCCGTCCAGTTAGTGGGTAGAAATCAGCACAGAATAGAACGGAGCCTCATGGATGGTGCAACAAGTCTCCCCCCAAAGTAAACTTCTGCATCAGTCGCACATCTGTGGGCCTGCATGGATGAGAACTGGGTAGGGATGTAATAATGTAGTTCTCACTGTGGGTCTTGGCTTGAAGTCTGAAAAACACTCCTCTGCAGTGGTGGAACTTACTTTCTAAGAGTTTTTTTTTAAGTTTATTTATTTTGAGAGATAGAGGGAGAGAGAGAGCATGAGCAGGGGAGGGGAAGGAGAGGGAGAGAGAGAATCCCAGTGCAGGACTCAAACTCATGAACCACGAGACCATGACCTGAGCCGAGATCAAGAGTCAGACGCTTAACTGACTGAGCCACCCAGGCGCCCCGTGGCAGCTACTTTCTAGAATGATCTTCTCTGGCTCTAAAATGAAAAAAAGAACATGTCCTCCCCCTCTCCCACACCATCCTTTCTTGCTTGCCGCTGCCCTTTCCTTTCATCTCCGTGCTGTCCCCTGAGAAATACGGGCGGCAAACCCCCTTCAACCCCTCTCCCTCCCACCTCCCCGGCCCGCGTCACCTCCTGTCAGATGTGAGCTGGTGTAGATAGACTGGTGTAGACAGACTTCTCGGAGGGTGGCAGGAGGCTGGCTTAGCTGTCGACTTCACTTCACCCTCAGGGCCGAGCAGTCCTCACGGTCAGGGCCACTCGGAATCCTCACACCGAGCGCCAGGCATGTCCTCCTAGCCTCTGCAATGAAGAAAAGCAGCCCCTTCCCTGCTTTTCTGAGCCGCCCCAGAGCTGTACCAGCCCCCGACCTAGAGTGCCCACCCCCTGCTGTCCTTCTCGCCTCTGCGCCTTCCAAAGCGCCTCTGCGCCTTCCAAAGCACGGTCTCCTGCGTTGGGAGCATTCTGCACCACACAGGCTCCTGACGCGTCACCCCCCTCGTGGCCGCCCCCTCTCTCCGCTCAGGTGTAAGTGCGGCTCATCTGCGGGGGGCCTCTCCGTCGAAGCCCTTCCCTCCGCTCACCATCCACAGCCACAATACCGTTCTGTTTCTCGTTTATTCTGTATAGGACCTGAATCTCTCCCCCTGACGTTTACACTTCCTCGAGGGAGGACCCTGCTTGTCCCAACCACAGGTGTATTCCCCGGGTAGTGTCTAGTATCTAGAAGGCACTCCATAGATAGTTCTAGAAAGAGTGACTTCGATGTTTTCATTCAGTCTTGGAAGAGGTACTGATGGACCCATGGCCATTTCCTTCCTTCCTTCCTTCCTTCCTTCCTTCCTTCCTTCCTTCCTTCCTTCCTTCTTTCTTTCAACATTTATTTATTATTGAGAGACAGAGAGAGACAGAGCATGAGCAGGGGAGGGGCAGAGAGAGAAGGAGACCCAGAATCCGAAGCAGGCTCTAGGCTCTGAGCTGTCAGCACAGAACCTGAGATGGGGCTCGAACTCACAAACCGCAAAATCATGACCTGAGCCGAAGTTGGACGCTTAACTGGCTGAGCCACCCAGGGGGCCCACATGGCCGTTTTCCAAGGGTACTAGATAATCATTCTCCCTCTGGTGACTGAGGCTCTTTGCTGTCTGTGAAGCAATAGTCTGAGGAAATCACGATGAATTGTCCCAGGTGGGCGAATCAGCCGCGGGCCTGGCAGGAACAGAGGAGCCCTCAGCCCAGAAAACCTGCAGAGGTGGGAAGGACTGTGTACAGGGACGTAGGCGGGCTTTGGGGAATGTGCCAGATTGAGCATCAGGCCAGGGGCTTGGAGCAGCAGGAGAATGTTGCCCCCTTTAGGTGTTTTTAAGGGGCTGAGGGGAGAGAAAAGTTACCTGGACCTTGAGAGAGAAAGTTGTGCAGACGGCCACCTGACACGGCTGTGTGACATGTGGCCAAGGGGGTTGACCAACCCTTGCAGGGAGGGGGCATGGGAATAAAAACCCAACCTCTCTTTTTCCCTCATCCTCTGATCTCCCATCAGAACCTTCCATTGGTGAGCCCAAGGCACACGGGAGCCCAAAGTTGCGGTGCATACCTGTCAGCTCCTGCGTGCCCAGGGTCTGCTGGGCAGGGCGGACAAGGAGGAGGAGCAAACAATGACTAGAGCCATGATTTATCTCAAGGGACAGTAAGGCATGGCCACAAGAGGCCGTGGAGTACCAGACCCAGAGTCCTTGGGTTAAAGTCCTGCCTCTCCCACCCCTTAGGTATGTCACCTCTCTGTGCCTCAGTTTCCTCATCTGTGAAGTGGGAATACGAGTGCCCCCTACATAGACCCATAGGGTGTTGAACGGGTTATATACCATGTCAAGTACTTAGACTAGCCGGTGATACATGCTCAGTCATTGTCATTTAGGGCACTGTTCTTCTAGACTTGTACAGAAATTTCAAGGGGAGGAGAAAATGAGTAAGACCTTTTGTTGAGGGATGCGGCTTCGCCGAAGCAAAAGGAAGTAGACCAACATGACCGTGGAATTGGCTCCTTGGCGTGAGGACAATCCTCCTCTTCTTTTCCATTATGAGAACTGAGCCCAGCTTTGAAATCTGGATTGCTGGCACAAACTGAGTTTGTTTATTTTTTCTCACATTTGACACCATCTTTTTTTTTCTTTTAATAATCTATAGGCTGATGGAACATGTTTGAATGGAGAGATTAAATGAGTTTCCATTCACTCCTTTGAAATGTTTTAATCCCTTGAAGATTAAAGCTCTCTACAGCAGGTAGATAGAGTGTGTGTTTTTTAAAATTAAAGTTGATATTCAGCATTCCACAGACTCTTCCTTCATTTCCTGGCACCGGTGGGTGGAAACATTTCGTTGTCCATGTCACCACCAGCTGACAAGGAGAGGTGGGACGGGGGGATGGCTGAAGCTTCTGGGAAGGGAAATCAGGGAACAGGTCTGCTTTGAAAGAAAGGCACTGGAGAGGAAAAGGATGTTCTGTAGACAGCAGGCTTGACAAAGGAAGCAGGTCTGCTGGGAGAAAATCTCCCTCTCTATCTTGATAGATAGATAGATCTAGAGATATGGATAAATAGATATTTTGTATTAAAATTTTTTAGTAAGAGCAAAGAGTTTAGAACTAACACAGAACTCTCTCAGGCATGAGAGATGAGTTTTCTGACTGTCACTGGCATAAAAAGTGTTACAATGATTAAATGCGAACAAAATATTTATACAGAGGGAACACTAAGCCTTGTTCAGCTGCCGATGTCCTGGAGACTTCTAAAACACTAAGCCGAGAGCCTTGAGAACTGGCTTCCCCTTCTCTGGCTTGTTACCCTTCCAGAACACTGAGCTCTCAGTCTTGTTTCCTGCTCATAATATTTCCTGCTTATCTTGCTGAGTTTGGGTTGATGAGAGTGAAAATCCATTGAAGAATAGAGAGTTGTATAAGGAATATAGCATATATTTATTTTTTTAATTTTTATTTATTTTTGAGAGAGAAGGAGAGAGAGAGAGAGAAAGCACATGTGTGAGTGGGGGAGGGGCAGAGGCAGGGACAGATGATTTCAGGTGGGCTGCATGCTGAGAGCAGAGGGCCTAACACAGGGCTCAAACTCATGAACTGCGAGATCATGACCTGAGCCAAAGTGGGACACTCAATCGACCTAGCCACCCAGGCACCCCAGGAATATAGTGTATGTATAAGATACAAGACTAAGTAAATGATAAGTGTCTATTTGTACAGTGTGCCAGGTGCCAGATTCTGGGGATACAGGTGACTACTTTGAGGGACAGAGGAAAAACAGTGCAAGGTGTGTAAGACAGTAGAGAGGGGTTAGAATTAAACTATTTTAAGATATTATCTTGGAGGAGGGTAGAGAAGTGGATTCATTTTAGATGAGGTCACATATACTTGTTTAAAAAAATGAAAGGTAATCACTGAAAGAACAGGAAGAAAATACAACCTTGTAGAAGTGCTGACAGTGCTGACGCCACCTTTGCCCCTCCAACTTATTCATGTTTGCTTGATGACCTTGGAGATTAACATACATATCTTAGAAATGCCCACCAAGGCTGGGATTGGAGGAGACTTGTTTTGGCCTCCCATGAATCTGTTGGAGACAACAGATTTTCCCCTTCCTGGTGTGCAGGTGGTGACACAGATCTAGTTAAGGTTAGCTGCATGGGGGTCCTTGGGTCCTTAGAGTTGCCTGCAAACCCTTTGACCTCACTACAGTGCCCTTCTGCATATCCCCTTGCTCTAACAATCTTGTAGAGAATAGCTATATAGCTACTGTGGATCATTCTCCAGCCTACCATTTTCACCTTACCAGTAAGTTACCTTGAATAAAAAACTCCATAAAGTATATGGAGTTACCTCCTTCATTTTACAGTCTGAAAGTGCCTTCTTAGTTTAGGGGATACTTTACTGTTCCCTGCCCCACCCCCACCTTCTAACAAACCTCCCTACCTGCAGCAGGGGAAATAGAATACCAGGAAAGGCAGAGTGGGAACCATACAAAAAGCAGGGTAAACAAAGAGTGCAAAATAAGATGATAGAGTGAAATTCAAATAGACCAGTAATCACAATAAATATAAATGGTCTAAACTTGCCAATTGAAAGATAGAGATTAAACATGGCAGGTGGGGGCAGAACCCAGCTATATTGAACACAGTAGAACAGAGAAAGGTTGAATAGAAACCTATTTGTTTTCCAGGAGTGGATTAAAGTTGTGTCAAACACATTTTTTTTTAACTTACTGCATTTCCTCTTTTCTCCTTGGACTTTATAATAGAGCAGGGATTGAGTTATATTGGTTGGGGAGAAATCAATTGGTGGCAGAGAAAAGACATGAAGGGGTCATTTATTGAGTCAGGAGATACTGTGTTGGGTAATTCTGAAAGAGAACACACTTAGGATAGAAATGTACATTCTGGTCTGGCCTATTAGTCAAATGCTCACACTGTCCTATTACACAGACCTAGACTTTGTTTCTAACTCATTCATTCATTTGCTCATTCAGCTAATATTTGTTGAATACCTACTATGAGAGAAGAAATTTGCTAAGAAGTCACTTTGGTTTTTTTTAAAGTTTATTTGGAGAGAGAGAGAGAGAGAGAGAGAGAATGAGTGGGGGAGGGACAGAGAGAAAAGGAGATAGAGAGTCCCAAGCAGGCTCCATGCTGTTAACATGGAGGCTCATGCAAGGCTTGATCCTACGAACTATGAGAAATCAAGAATCTATGCTTAACCAACTGAGCCACCCAAGCACCCCTAGGAAGTCACTGTAATTTCTCTATAACTTCATTTTCTTATGGTATCAGTCTATTTTTACAGTAATGATCTGTAAGAAACAACTGCAAAACCTCAGTGCCACATAAAGCATGCCTGGGTGGAAATTCCAAGCTGGACAGAGCTTTCTGGGCTCACTTATGGGTTGTGGGTCTCTGAGAGCTGGCTGGGCAAGGAGAGCCTGTTTCATGAAGCCTCTCATCTTCCAGAAGGCTACTTTGGTCTTATTATAGGGCAGCAGCTCAAGAAAAAAGGTAGAAATTGCCAGCCCCCTTGAAGTCCAAAATCTTGACATCTGTTGGCCAAAGCAAGACACAGGCCAGCCTGATTTCAGGGGCAGAGGAATGGATTTCATCTCTTGAAGGACAGAGCTGCAAAGTCACCTTGAATTGTGAAGTCACATTGCAAAGGCTGTGGGCACAGGGGAAGGAGAAATTAGGGTCACATTTGTAACCAATCTACTGCAATCATGTTGTTATGCAGAGTAACATTAGCACCTACTTCTTAGAGTTAATTATGAGAATTCAGCAAAATTATGCATATAAAATGGTGATTTTTGAGCCAGGCTTGCAGAAGGTGTTCAGTAAATAATAGTCATTACCGCTGCTGCTGTTAGTGTGATCATTAAGGCTGTTATTGTTATTATTGATTTGAGTCCTCTTCATCCCTGGGCATCTGCTCAGGGCAGTTCAGAGGTTCAAATCCCCTCGTAAGCTTTGCTCCTGCATGCCTGATTGCTTCTCTTCCGAATAGAGGAGCAAGTCAGTTGATGGAAAACTTCCTTGATTTTACGAACACAGATGCCACTATGTGTTAGCATCCTTTGTCCATTAGTTGTCAAGGCAGCCAGAGCAGAGAGCTATTTAAAGAACATGTAGGTCCCTTTGCTTTTTGTCATTAAAACCATGCCATGGATAGAGACACATCTGAAACAGAGGCAGAAGGGTCCTGATAGGAGACAGACTTTCCATTTGCCATTTGCATTTAGTCAGGAAAGGGGAATTAATTGCATAGTCAAGTTTGGGCTCCTCATGTTAATTAATGATGCCTGCAGTTAAACATTAATGGCTTATTATGTGTTTTTATTTCCAAAGGGGAGAGATTGAACCTTGAATTAAAAATGCCTCACAGGCCACAGTTTTGCTAAATTCTGTAGTTCTGCTCACAGTGCCTCAGGAGGGTGGGTGCCCCTGGGTTCAGCTAAGAGAAAAAGGATTATTGAGTCTTGCTTTTGTTGGGGTTCTTGTCTATTGGCAAGCAGACGGTTGGCCAAGATGTTTTTCACTATGTAGGATCAACCTCAACAGCGGTTGATATTATGGGACTGATATCAGCCTTCCCTCCAAAGGGGAGCAGTTGCAAAAAAAATAATCCATTTAGGGAGATGAGCAGAATGAATTTATTGATAGAAATCCCTACAAATTTTAATGTTTTAAAAGAAGGGAAACACCTTCTTCTGAGTTTCATCCCCAAACAGAAGAAGAATCAGAGATGAAATGTGTTTGTGATTCATCAGAAAACAGATTTTATTTCTCTTATTTTTAGAAATAGCTCTCTAGGTACTGGGTTCTGTTGAACGAGAGAGGGATTATATTTGGAAATCCTAATTGTGGAGAGGCTTTCTTTAAAAAGCAGCCCAAAGCCAAACTGGCTCCACGGATGCTACTTCAGTTGTTTCTTTTTTTCTCTTTAATCCTTCTGACACTCTGAAAGTAGTTCACACATTGAATTAAAAGAATCCATTTTGTCCATCCTTGATGTTTACTTGACTTTGTAGTTCTTCTCTCAAAGCCGCAATCCCTGGCCCTCACTGTGAAGACTTGTGTTGGAAAAATTATGGACTTAATTTTTTTTAGTTGGAACACTCAACTCAAATAGGCTAAAAGAAAAAAAAAAGGCATGCATTGACATGCGTTATGGGTAAGTTCAAGAGCTTCAGGCATGGCTGGATCCAGGTGCTAAAATAATGGTATCAAGAATCAGTTTCTCACATCCCTCTCTCTTTTGCATACATAGATTTTCAGTCACAGGCTGGAGGGTAGTAAAGATGCTCTTCAGCAGCTCCAGAGTTACATTCTACCAGCATAGCAGCCCTGTTGTAAAAGATACACCTCCTTCCTAAAAGCAGTAGCAAATTTTCAGATAGCGATCCATTAGCTTGCATCTAGTCACATGTCCTAATCCAATAGGAGGATTGCTCAGGCTTGGCTGTAGTCCCTGGAGTGGTGGGAGGCATCAGCCCCACTCAGACCTCACAGACCACAGTGAGGTCACACAGTGAGTGTGTGATTTACTCAAAGGGTAATCAGGAACAGGCATACGTGTGCTGATTGGGCAAAGGTAACCGATGATTTCTGAGATGATGTGCTGGTCTGGGTCTTCCCAACAGGCGTCTGGGTTTAAATGTGCAAAGATTTAATTAGGAGAGACACCCATGGGAGAAAACAGGAAGGGCACCAGGAAGCCTTGGAGAGCCATCAGACCCTGAGCGGAGAGGAGAGGGAGGGAGCATTGAGTGGGCGTGTCTTAGACCGCCCCCCACCACCCTGCACTCTAAAGAAGCTCCAGCAAGGTGTCAAGAGTGCTCCAGCCACTGCCAGAGGGGGGCCTTGTCTCCCCGGATCCGGCCTCTTTTAGTATCCGTGCCGCACTCAGTCATTGGCTGGGAGCGGCCCATGGGAAGTGAGGCCTCGTTTGCACGGATGGATTTAGAGTGTAGCAGCTGGGGCCCTTGGTTAATTAAGTTTCCTGTAGCTGGAGGTCTGCGAGGCATTCTCATGACTACCAGATCGTAACTCACCGTTATGAAGTACATCGTAGATGAAAAGATGCTGTAGTAGCTCAATTTATCATCACCTTCTCCTATTTTACAGATGGGGAAGGTAAGGCAGGAGAGGGGATGATTTGTCCAGGGCTGCTCCACTAGTCAGAGCCTGACCACCTCACTAGCTATTTTACCTCCCCTGTGCTGGATTGACTAGCATCCCCTCAAAATGCAAGTACCTGGAACCTCAGAACATAACCTTACTTAGAAATAGGGTCTTTGCAGATATAATTAGTTAGGTTAAGATGAGGTCATACTGGATTAGGGTGAGCCCTAAGTCCGATGTGACCAGTGTTCTTACAGGAAGAAGAGATGGAGACACAGACACAGAAGAGATAAGGGGAAGGAGCCATGTGAGGATGGGGGCAGGGGCCGGAGCGGTGCAACCACAAGCCAGGGGGTACCAAGGTCTGTTGGCAGGCACCAGGCACCAGAAACGAGGCCTGGAGCAGACTCTTCCCTATGGCCTTCAAGAGAGAGCATGGCCCTCTCACGACACCTTGACTTTGGACTTCCAGCCTCCAGAACTGCAAGGGAGTGAATCTGTTGTTCCAGCCATCCAGTTGGCGATACTTTGTCACGGCAGCCTTAGGAAACTGATACATCCCCCCCCCCCCCCAGAAGGCCCTGCCGCCCCTCTGATTCTCTCTGTTTGTCTGGTGTGACCCTGCCCCCCACCCAGCCTCAAGGGCACTGCTGAGCCAATGAATCCAGAGCCACAGAGCCTGTGCTCAAATGTGAGAGGCACAGCCATGCTGGCCAAGAAGACATGGATCACCACAAGTCTGAAGTATGTGGCTGGAAAAGAGACACAGTCATGTCAACATTATGGACCTCCCCCTCCTCCTCCCCCCTTCTCCCTCCCCACTAATGGGAGGTGATGACAAGGGCATTTGCCTCTGTGGCAGTCTTCCCCCAAGTCCATAACTCCAGTCTAATCCTGAGAATCACTAGACAAGCCCAAGCTCAGAAGGGGAGGGGTACATTCCACAAAGTACCTGACCAGTACTCTTCAGGTGTCAAGGTCATGAAACGAGGCAAGAATGAGAAATGTCACAGATTGGAGGACACTAAGAGAGGTGATGGCTAAAGGCAACGTCAGAGTCTAGAACAACCAAAAAAAGCTATTAGTGAAATCCAAAGGAAGTCAGTTAACAGTATCGTACCAACACCGATTTCTTAGTTTTGACAAAGGTACCGCGGTAATATAAGATGTTAACATTAGGGGGAGATGGACAAAGCGTTTGATTTTGAGGGGCCTCAGCTTCTCTGTAAATCTGAAATCATTACAAAATAAAAAGGGTATTAAAAAAGTTTTAATGCTTATTTTTGAGAGAGAGACAAGACAGAGAGACAGACAGTGCAAGTAGGAGAGGGGCAGAGAGAGAGGGAGACACAGAATCTGAAGCAGGCTCCAGGCTCTGAGCTGTCAGCACAGAGCCCATAAAAAGGGTATTTTTAAAAGAGAGAGAGAGAGGGGCGCCTGAGTGGCTCAGTCGGTTAAGCATCTAAACAGCTCAGGTCATGATCCCATAGTCTGTGAGTTCGAACCCCATGTCAGGCTCTGTGCTGACAGTTCAGAGCCTGGAGCCTGCTTCAGATTCTGTGTCTCCCTCTCTCTGCTCCTCCCCAACTCATGCTCTGTCTCTCTCTGTCTCAAAAATAAATAAACAATAAAATAAAATAAAATAAAATAAAAGAGAGAGAGAGAGAGAGTTGAGATAGGCAAGCCAAGCAAAGAAATACCCTAGGGCCTCTCAGAGACAGGGAGCAAACTTAGTTTATGATGGACATCTTCCATATCATATGACATCTGGCTAAATTTCATGTCTTGTTTTTGGATACATCTGTCCATCCATCCATTCCTTCATCCATCCTTCCATCCACTCATGCACCCATCCATCCATCCACCCAACAAGTTTTTGTTGAGCATCTATTGTATATTAGACACTCCTCTAGGCGCTGGGATACAGCTGTGGCAGAGTATTAGGTGTCTGATCTCATGGAACTTGCATTGTAGTAAGAGAAACAGACTCTATTCATCTATCTGAATAAAGAGTAAACCAGTAAGTGTTGAAAAGTACTATGCAGAAAATGAAAATAGGCCATGAGGGAGGGTGATCAGAGGAGGCCTCTCTGAGGAGGTGATGTAACACACATGAGGACAAGAAGAGAACTCGCTGGGCAGAGAACAGGAGGAAGTGCAGCCCAGCAGAAGAAATGGCTGGTGCAAAGGCCCTGAGGTGAGACCAGCTTCGGTGTTTGATAAGCAGAGCAGAGGCCTGAGGTTGGAGCATGGGGTGGGGGGGTGGAAGGAGACAGGGCAAAAGATGAGGTGGGGGTGCTAGGTAAAACCATGTTTTTATTTTTTATTTTATTATTTTTTAATGTCTTATTTATTTTTGAGAGAGAGAGAGAAACAGAGTGTGAGCAGGGGAGGGGCAGAGAGAGAGGGAGACACAGAATCGGAAGCAGGCTCCAGACTCCGAGCTGTCAGCACAGAGCCCGACGTGGGGCTCGAACTCGTGAACCACGAGGCCATGACCCAAGTGTAAGTTGGATGCTTAACCAACTGAGCCACTGAGGCGCCCCAATAAACCATGTTTTTTAAAAGTGCAATGGGGAGAGTCCAGAGGGGGTTTCCAGGGAAGGAATGGTATGTCCTGGTTTGATTTTGAGGCTGCACCACAGGTCATGTGCGGTCAATGTGTTGTAGGGAGGTAGCAGTGGTGGAGGTGACTGCTGTTGTCCAGGCGACAGGTGACCATGGCCGGGGGGCTGGACCCTGGACTCTGTGAGCTCAGGATCTCACCAAACACATGCTGGTTATGACCCAGGTCTCCGGATGCCGTATCTCTCATTGGTTTCCTGTGCTCTGAGGTCATCAGAGAAATTGGCACAACCTTCCTTTAATGTGTCTTTGCTTCTTTTATTGCTTGTCTGTACCCCCTTTTACTCCTTTCTCTGTGTCCAGTACCCTCACAATATCTCCTCTTCTTGGGGACCACCATGGCCTGATGTCTGAGAAAACACCTCATGACCACCAGTTTTCCCCCTTCTTCCTTCAAAACCTACTTGTCCTGTATCCATCTTTCAAGTATTTGGAGAAGGACAGGCTGATAAATGTTACCTTGCTAGACTGGAAAGTGGTATTTCTTCCAGATAACACTGCCATGGTCCTGGTGATTTTTGTTGCCTTCAGACAGAACAGACATTTGCCGAACGCCTTCTAGTTGCTGAGCTCTGGGCTGGGTTCTTCCACGTGTTTCTTTTTTTTTTTTTTTTTTTTAAGTTTTTAAAAAAGTGATGGGCACCTGGGTGGCTCAGTCAGTTGAGTGGCCAACTTCAGCTTGGGTCATGATCTCATGGTTCGTGGGTTCGAGCCCCGTGTCGGGCTCTGTGCTGACAGCTCAGAGCCTGGAGCCCGCTTCAGATTCTGTGTCTCCCTCTCTCTCTGACCCTCCCCCACTCATGCTCTGTTTCTGTCTCAATAACAAATAAAAATTTTTAAAAATGTATTTATTTTGAGAGGGGGGAGGGGCAGAGAGAGAGAGAGAGAGAGAGAGAGAGAGAGAGAGAGAGAGAGAGAATATCAGTGCCAGTGCAGAGCCTGACACAGAGCTTGAACCCACGAACTCAGAGATCATGACCTGAGCTGAAGTCGGATGCTTAGCTGACTGAGCCACCCAGGGGTCCCATTTCATGCGTTTCGATCCCCTTTCATCCTTATAAACGTTTTACAGGAGGCTGGAGAGGCTCAGGACCTCTGCTCTCTTTTCGCACAATGAATTATGGGAATATCAGGAGAGGTCAACGATGAGAAATGATCTTGCGTTGATGCCCCTCAAGGTTGACTTGAGAATGACATACAAATGCTCATGAAAGGTGCCCTCTGGAACTTAACTGGTGTCTCAGAAAAACCAGTAGGCATTTTCAAATGCAGCCAGACTTGTGTCCCCTGAGGCTTTTTTCTATCTTTGCTTCCTGTGCTAGAAAGGGCTGGTGTGAGGTTCCTGGGCTTGCTGTCTGAGTGCGCAGGAGCGTTCCCTGTGGCTGCAGCTTTGGAGGCATCTGGGCAGGGAAAATGCAGCTAACCGGCCCCCCTCCTTGCAGCCCTCGCTCCTCATCATGTCTCCGAGAGTCCTCTTACATGGGTTCGGGGCCATGAGAGGGGCCGTGGGTGCAGGGGTAGCCTGACTATCTGCCCAGTTTCTTTGCAGTTTCCTAGGTGTGGTAATGATGGTATTAGGCTCAGTGAACCATAGGGATCCAGCCCAGAGGAAGAACCTTTTATCCAGGAAATAAATAAATGGCTGGCAAAATGGTGTCCCTTTTCATTCAGTCATTCAGTCATTCACGTATCCACTATTTCTTTGGAAGATTTTATTCTGTGCCAGACCCTGAGTTAAGGACCTAAAAGACAGATGGGGTGCCCTGCCCACAGGAGTGGTTAGGCTATAGCTAGCAACGCTGACACTCATCTTCTAGGATGATGGTCTAGTCTATGTCCTTCTAACCTTGTTCATGGAAAGCCTGGGCTCCTTAGAGAATCCCACTCACTACTGGCATGGACCATTTATGACAACTAGACCTGCAGTTCAGGATGGTCAGATGTCTCCCCCTCCCCACACTAGAGTTCACGGTGGAGATGGGCTGTTACAGTGGCTGAATTTTGTGCACTGGGAGAAGACGAGGGTCCAGCAGTGTTGGGAGGAGTCAGAACAGGCCTTGGGAATGCAGACAGGTGCCTTGTGCGGGGCCCAAGCAAGTCCTTAAGTGTTGGTTGGGCATAAACATGGCGGTCAAGGGCATAGAGTCTGGCGTGGGACAGGCATGGGCTGAGTCCCTGCTTGGTTACCTGGTAAGGTGTGTGAGTCTGAACAAGTATTGTATTCTGTCTGAGCCTCAGTTTTCTCCTCTGGGAAATGGAGATCACTCCTAGGATTTACTCTCCAGGGATGCTCTAAGTATGGACAATATCCTACATGTAAGGAAGTTAGCTGATGCCTTGGGAAATTGCTATTATCAACCTTCCTAAATTCTGAGGGGACTACAAGGATCAGAAAAGAGGAACCTCAGTCTGGACTGGTATGATCAGAGAGGCCTCCCTGAAGGAAGTGAATTCCGACTCTCTAAGCTTGGCAAGAAAAGGATGGTATCACTTTTGCATCCTTCTCTATCCCTAGCATCTGGCATGTAAGTCTGTCCTCAGTTTATGTTCATTGAGTGAATAAATGAATGACTGGCCAGGACTTTGAAGGAGGGCTAGGATATGCATGTAGAAGGCTCTTTCCTGCATTTCTGTCTTCCCAGGGACCCTATTTATTAGTGAGCTCAAACTATGTATACAATTTTGTACTTTTTTTTAAATACAAAGTTTACTTCGTTTCAGGGTTACATCAAGACTCTGACAGTGGGCGGCTGTTTCGCTTCTGCTGATGTGGACTCTGCCATAGTTTATTTAAATGACCCTCCATTGCTGGGCATTCACATCATTTCCAGTCTTTTACTATCACAAGTGATGCCGTGATGCCAATCTTTGTAAATACATGTAACTATTTCCTGAGGTTAAATTTGTCAAGAGGGTCTAATGGGCTGGATGTTTAAGTGTATAATAGTTAAGGTGTTGGCCATGTAGCACCAGATCGCCCTCCAGGTAGGCCGTGACAATTTACTTCTAACTGCCAGCTAATCTGACTGCTAGTCTGCCGCCTGCAAGCCAGTCCCCCTTTCTATGCCACTTTTCACTGCCTCGCCTGCTTAGCCAAATGAGATTCACGGGGAGAGCTAGCCTCTCTTTTCTCAAACCTGCTGGATATCTGTCGTGTCATGTTAGGATTACGTAAGTGTGATGTTGAGAAATCTCCTTGGAGGAGAAATGCTCCCCAGATGTTGGAGCAAGGGCCGGAGTGGGGGGGGGGGAGAAGCACTCGGGGCACTGAGAGGCCGGGCACGTGGCGTGCCCCCTACCACCCGCCACCCCCCCACTTCCCAGGTCTCCTGCAGAGGTAACTCTGTTCCTCCTCTCCGGGCCACACGCGCACCGCAGAAATACGTGTCTTCCCCATAGCATGCTTCTCCTGGCTCTCTTACAGCCATCGCCACTCCTTTCTATCATTTGGGGGTCTCTTTCCTCTCTCTCCCATTGGCCTGTGGCACGGAGGGGTGGCGTTTTACTCATTTCAGAGTATCCAGCATCTGGAAGACGGTAATGACAAAAAACTAATGAATGATGATAATGATGATGATTAGTAATAATACAGTAACAGGGGCACCTGGGTGGCTCAGTGGGTTGAGCGTCTGACTCTTGGTTTCAGCTCAGGTCATGCTCTTGCGTTTTGTGGGTTCGAGCCCTGCATCAGGCTCCATGTTGATGGCACAGAGCCTGCTTGGGATTCTCACTCTCTGTCTCTCTCTGTCCCTCCCCTGCTGGCGCTCTGTGTCTCTCTTGAAATGAATAAATCAACTTAAAAAAATAATAAAGTAAATAGCAACTGATGTGTTGAACACCTACTATGTGCCAGGCACTTACAGATTGTATCAAGCCTTTTCCATGTCTTATCTCATTGAATGATCCCATAAACTAATGATCTAGGTATTCCTCTCATCCCATTTTACAGATGAGGGTGCTAAGGCTCAGAGAGGTGAAGTGACTTGCCCAAAGTCATACAGCCAGTGAGTAGAAGAGATGAGACTCAAAGCTAACTCCCTTTCAGCCATTCCGCTAGGAGCTTGGTGAGCAGTGAAGTCACTCAGTGAGGGACCAGCTCCCCCTCTGCTCCCTCCCCACCACTAGCCAATGACCTGGAGACCTTGACCGAAGGGCAACAGAATGGAGGAATCTGGTTTCTTCATTGCAGGGAAAAGCCAGAGGGTCTTTTTGGCGGAGTGCTTCAAAAGACCTAACAGGAAATCACTCTGGGGCTCCTGACCTCACCTCCTCCAGCCACGTGCCTGCCATCCCTTTACTCTGGATTCAGTCCTTCTCCATCACAGCCTAAAGCTACTTTTGGAAGTGTAGATTCTCCCATCAACCGTCAGCCCCTCCATCCTTAATGCCTCGACTGGTGTCCGGATGCCCGAGCTTCTTTCTCAAGTGGCTCTTCCTCACTCGGCTCCTGTCCTCACTCGGCTCCTTGTCCCCACTCACCCAAATTCAGCCGGCTTAGATCTTTCTCAGGCAGGTTTTCCGGCCTCTCCCCGCTTGCTCTGCTCTCTCCCTGTGGCCAGCAACTCTGGCGTTGATCATCTGGGATGATGACCTGGCCTGGGTCTTTATACAGCTGTTCATTTCAAAGACATGGGGATTCCACGCAGGATGCCATGAACCCCTGACGTAGCCCGTTTATAACTACATGTGCAGTTTCGGGTGGTCACGTTCCCCCTGCCCGAGATTACAGTAAGGTGAAAGAAAAAGGCATCGACAGTTCTAATGATGATTTACTTATTTAGCATTGAGCAGACGTCAGGTCAGTTCTAGGCCCCGAGAGCTCAGAGATGCACAAGACGGAGCCGGTTCTTGGAATATCCAGCGTGATGAAAGAGTTGGTTATGCACGCCGGACCTGGGGAGAGGGTTAGCTGTATTGTAGGAGCTCCGATGAGGGACGGTCCCTCTTCACTAACTGTTACTTATTCATTCTTCATAGACCAGAAGCTGATTGTGGAAGGGACCTGTGAGAGAGAAGATAGCACATTCTTCCCTTATTTTCTTGGTGTAAGACTTTGCTTCTGGATTTATTGGACTAACTAGAGCTGCCTTCTGAGAGACGCAGTCACTAAGGGGAGGGGTGGTAGGTGAACCAGCGCACCTGGAGGGCTGATTTCAGGGCAGACAGTGCCATGGAGGCACTAGAAATAAAAGAGAAAAGGAAACTTATTTTTGCCCTGTATTATATCAATGTAAGCACATTTGTTTACCAGAAAACATTCTGTTGCTACTGGAAACAGAAATACAATATTTTTCTAATGCACTTTAAAAATACATATGTAACGGGCCACCTGGGTAGCTCAGTTAGTTAAGCATCTGACTCTTTTTTTTTTTTAAAGTTTTTCTATTGAGAGAGAGAGAGAGAGAGAGAGAATGAGTAGGGGAGGGGCAGAGAGAAGGGACACAGGATCAAAGCAGGCTTTGTGCTGGCTGGACAGCAGTGAGCCCCATGTGAGGCTCGAACTCACAAACTTTGAGATCATGACCTGAGCTGAAGTCAGATGCTTAACCAACTGAGCCACCCAGGCGCCCCATATTCAGGTCATGATCTTATGGTTCATGAGTTCAAGCCCCACGTTGGGCTCTATGCTGACAGCACGGAGCCTGCTTAAGATTCTCTCTCTCCCTCTCTCTGCCCCTCCCCTGCGCGCTCTCTCAAAATATAAAATAAACGGACTTTAAAAAATACACATGTAACATTCAAATCTTCAAAAAAATATGTCCTCTCATACCACCTAACATCATTTTTGTATTTCAGTCCAACATGCGTCACCCTTTGGGAAATGCATCACGTCGATAATAATGATCCTAATAATGAAAGTAATAAAGAAAAATGATACCCATAGGGCTTCCTATATCCTGGGCACCGTTCTAAGTGCTTTTACATATGTTTGCTCATGTGATCCTGACAACCATGTGAGAGAGAGATGGGGATACTGAGGCACAGAGCGTGCAGTTGACATGCCCAAGGTCACCCAGGCGGTGAGTGGGAGAGCTGGGAATCAAGCTCAGAGCTCCGGAAGGCAAGCCCAGGCTTATTTCTCCCTGGCAGTACCTCGCTGGTAATACCAGGCTGACTGATTAATAAATAATACTAGTTGACTTGTCATCAAAGCTTGTCTTGCCAAGTCCTGCAGCATCTTCTCTGTAATTACCCTATTTTCTCCGAAGGGAGCTAATGGGCTTTCCTAAGACCCGTCTCTTTCATGGTGGGAAGGGATCTGTTGGGAACATAGGCTGGTCTCGGGGACCCAGCAACTCTCTCTCTGTCTCTTTTTCTTGCTCCCCTGTCTCTCTGTTCTATTTCCTTGTTTTGTCTTTGACTGATCCCCGGCGATCAGTTGTGCTCCTGGAAAGGTGCCCTGTGACATTTCTTCCTTTTTGTGTTCTTGATGATAGCATATCCCCAGAGGCTCTCAGAGAGGATGGAGCGAATAAAGCACCACGTGCCCTGGCGGTGGGATCCAGCAACAGGGCCTGGTGGTTGGGCTGACGCTATGAGGTCAAGCCCTTTCTGTTGTAGGGCTCCATCCATGTGCACACGTGTGCAGATGCATGTGCGCGTGCGCGCACACGCACACACGTGCATGGCCACCGTATTGTTTAGAACAACTGTGATATGAGGGAAGCACTGCGTTCTAGCCAGTCGGGCTTCCCAAGGCTGACTTGCCGTGGACTTCTCATTGTAGGTCCCTCGGCAGACAGGCTCTACTGGTTCCCTGTGGCTGCCATAACAGGTGGCAACAAACCAAGTGGCTTAAAACAACACAGATTTATTATCTTATAGCTCTGGAGGTCAGAAGTCCTAAAATCAACGTGTTGGAGGGGCTATGCTCTTTTTGGAGGCTCTTGGGGGGCGCCGTGAGGGGGATTCGTTCCCTTGCCTTTTCCAGCTTGTAGAGACTGCGCTGGTTCCTATGGCCCTTTCCTCCACCTTCAAGGCCAGCATTATAGCATCTTCACCTCCCTCCCTCTCTCTCTCTCTCTCTCTCAATCCTACACTCCAGTATCACCCTCTACCCTCCTCCTCCATTTTCCCCTTCTGAGGATTCTTATGATTAAACTGTGCCCCCTCCCCCATGGCCCAGAATAATCTCTCCGTCTCAAGATCCTTCACTCAGTCATGCCTCTAGAGTCTCGTTCGCCTTATAAGGCAACATACTCACCACCTCTGAGGATTAGGACGTGGACATCTTTGGGGGCCATTATTCTGCCCCCCCTTACCAAGTGAAATGGGAGCGTTTTTTTCTCCTGCATCTCAGAACCCATCTTCCTGGGAGACAGTATCTCACCTGGGGCCTGAAACTATTTAGATTCCCGCCCTGAGCTCCCCCTCTTCCTAGCTGTGGTACCTCGGGCAAGTCACCTGACCTCTCTGTGTCTAATTTCCTCATCTCTAAGATGGATAAAACTTCTTCGTACTAAGTCATGGATAGTGTTGGAGTGATAGAGCATGTCACTGGGTGAATAATAAACACTGAAAGTAAATGGGAGAGGTCATTATAACTAGGGATGCCGTGAAGCATAATCGTTATAAACTCTGAGGCCTCTGTTCAAATCCCAGTTCCACCACATATGAAGGAAGTGGCCACAGGCTAGTTGCTTTCGGCATCTGAGTCTTAGTGTTCTCGTTTGTCAAATGGAAATAAAACTATAACCATCCTAACCCCTAGGCTTGTGAGCCCGAACCAATACTGTGGTGCACATGAGTCTCCCAAAGCATAGTGGGTAGCTTTTGTGATTACAGTTGTCACCATCGCCATCACTGCCCATCCCCTTCAGGGTGACTGAGAGACTTAGTGGGCTGCCTCTGGCCTCAGCAGAGCAAGGACAGGATGGGACTGCTTGCTGAATCCGAGACCCTGAAAACTCCCATTGCAGTGCTCCTTCTGTGAGAGGATCTGAGCCTGGCTGGGCTAAGCCTTGAGGAGTCTGGTTCCCAGGTATCTTCCTGCTGCAGGTCTGTCAGAACTTACAGCAGGAGCTGGTACTTTAAGCCAAGAGCTCTCCAGGAGCTCCCAGGACAAAATAAGGGGTTAGAGATGGTGACCAGGGCAGCGTGGAGGGTGGGGCAAAATCCCCAGAGAAGGGGATGGCGTGGTCATCAGGGAGGGTGCGGAGCTCTGGTTTCAACCATATAATCATTTTTAAATTTTGCTGCAAAGCCCTGGGTTTCAATGAAGGCTTGGGCAGATGCCCAGTATGCAAAACACTTAAAAGCACAGCTGCTCTAGTTGAAACCAGGATGTGTGTGGGGGGCAACTCAGGCCTCCTTTTCACTCCACCAGGGGCCTCTAGGGGGCCCAGTTTGAGGGACAAAACTAACAGGGTGGCACAAACACAGGTCTTGGAGTCAGACAGACCTAAGATTGCATCTCTGTCTCTGCCACTATCTAGCTGCGAACTTTGGGGTTTTGTTTAACCTGCTTGAGCCTCAGTCTTTTCATCTGAAAATGGGACAATAAATAGTATTCACCTCACACACAGGTGTAAACTCGAGATAGTAAGTGTAAAGTGCTTAGCATAGTGCACAGTAGGTGTTGAAACATTTAGCAGATGGTAGCTATTTTCATTTCCTAAGGGAGATAGGCATTAGAGAGAGACCCTTCAGAATACATAACTAATCCCCAAGGAAGCTGTGAGGTAGGGTAGACCTTCCTTGGGACAAGGAGCCAAGAGACCTGGGAAGTATTGGGTCCTGATTCTACCACCAGTGTCCTGTGTGACTTTAATCTCTATCTTCTTGAATTACTCTCCAGATACTTATTGAGGGCCTACTATGTGCCAGGCACAGTCCTAGGTGCTGAAACATAGACCCTGGTACCTGAAAGACCTAAGTTCCAGACCCAACTCTGCTACTTCTCAGCCCTTTGTCTTTGCAACTCCCTACCCTTCCTGGTCCTCACTTTCCCCATGTGTCAAGTGAGGGGATTGAACTTGTGCCATAGGGTCTTCCCAGAAAAGATTCAATGACATCCTGCCAAAAAATCAGAGAACGTATTTGAACTTGACTGTGAGAGAGTTATTTTGCAGCATGGGCTTTGGAATTATATAACCCTGGGTTTGAATTCTGTGTCTGCCATTTACTGTGTAACCTTATGCAAGGGACTTAATTTCTTGAAGCTTAGTTTCCTCATCTTTATAATGGGCGTAATAGGGGTGCCTGGATGGCTCAGTGGGTTAAGGCTCCCACTTCAGCTCAGGTCAGATCTCACGTTTGTGGGTTCAAGCCCCGCGTCAGGCTCTGTGCTGACAGCTAGCTCAGAGCCTGGAGCCTGCCTCCGGTTCTGAGTCTCCTTCTCTCTCTGCCCTTCCCCCTCTCATGCTCTGTCTCTCTCTGTATCAAAAATAAATAAAACATTAAAAAAAAATAAAATGGGCATAATAATAATACCCTCTAAGGGTCATGGTGAGGATTGAAGGAGACAATACATGTAAAGTTTGTAGCAGAATGACCGGTGCATAGTCAGTTCCCAATAAATGATAGCTGCCATCACTACCGTCACCACCATAATCATCACCATCATCACCATCAAGGTCATCACCACCACCATCATTATCATCACCATTATTGTGATCATGATGATCATGATCATCTATAAAGTAATGCTCTAAATGATCTCTAGGACTCTGACTTTTTACATCCTACTTTTCAAGGGGGAGAATTAAGTGACAAATGTGGTAGTTCAGTCTGGGCCGTCTGAGTGGGACACTTTAAAAGAGGTTCCCCAGTAGAGAGGGTTATTGTTTACTTTGTAGTCCTAAACAGATCTTGGTCTGCTTGAGATATCCTTTCCTTTTCCCATAGTAAGCAGGAATAAGGCCCTTGAGATCTGGAACACTGGAAGCTATGGGAATAAATTTTTCTGTGTATATTTCTCCTTTTTAATATATTTTTATTTGTTTATTTTGAGAGAGAGCAGGGAAGATGCAGAGACAGAGAGAGGGAGAGACAAAGAGAATCCCAAGTAAGCTCTGAGCTGTCAGTGCAGAGCCTGATGTGGGGCTCAAGGTCATGACCTGAGCTGAAATCAAGAGTTGGAAACTCAACCAACTGAGCCACCCAGGGGCCCCTATATTTCTCCTTTTAATTATTTTTAGATCCTTGTTTATGGATTTCACTTCAGATATTTTTGGCATGGGTCTTTGGCCGAGGCTCTATTGTCTGATTTAGACCTCCTATAATCTCCCAACTTCAATCTGCTCACACCACACGCTGAAAAGTGGGGCTTGGCACGTCGTGGGCTGGCTCTCAATTCCTTGCTCCCTCTGTCAAAACATTTGAGTTGTAGGACAGTTTATGGATTATGGGATCCTAGCAGCCCACAACTTTGGTGTTCTTCATGTTGCTTTTTATGTTTAGGAAAACTGGGTAGTCATATCCTCATTTTACAGTTGGAACTTAAATGACTTTTCCAAGGTTGTATGGGGGCTAGAACTGGCTCCCAGAAATCTGTCAAATGCTTATTCAACTAAGCCCCTTAGAAATTTAGGTTTGCTAAGCCTTTCATGCTCGGAATTCTGAGGCATTCAAGATACAGGTCAGAAATCTGAAGCAATGTGGGTGAAGACAGGTCAGCTGGGCTGAGTCTTTGGGGGTAAAAACCATGTGGAGACTCCCACGCTGGGGTCAAACTCTTCCCAGCAGAGAGGAGCAATGAAAGGCTGGGGGCGTGTGTGGGAAAGGGGCTGTGAACTTACAGCTCCTGGCTCTGAGAGTGAGCGACAATATTAGAACAAGTGTGTGGTAGGTAGGCTGTCACTGACTTCACTGTGTGATGTCGAGAAGTCCCGTCCCCCCCCCCTCCCCCTTCTCTGCTCTAACCATCCAATAACTTAACTTCGCTGCCTGAGGGTTCGCTTCCCGCCCATCCCTCCGCCGCCGCAGCTTAGCGCTGTCCGCGGTGCTGATCGCCAATCTCCTGATTGCCGGTTCGACCAGCGGAGATCTCTGGTGCGCCCAACCTCTCCTCCTGGCTTCCCATCTTTCTTTCTCCAGGCACTTCACACATAAATCACGGGTGGGAGGGCGGCTTGGTTCCCCCTGCGCCGGGAAGCTTCTGCCCCCTCCCTTGCTCACACAGGGTTTTGCAGCAGTGGTGGCAGCTGCCACTGATTCGGGCACTGGGGAAGCAATTGATTCATCTACTGCCAGCAGCCCGGAGTTGCCTACGCGGACGCGGACGACAGAAAGAAAGAGAAATAGAGAGGAAGAGGGGTGGTGGGGAGAGGACTCAGAGCGAAAAAACCTTCATCCATGTGGACGGCAGGCTGAGGGAGCCACTGTCTTTGCCTTGTCCACGGACTGGTCTGAGTTTTCTCTTCTGGCAGTGGTATTTCTTTTCGTCTTGGTCCTGCATGATTTAGGGGTAGTTGATGTTTGTGTGTGTGTGTGTGTGTGTGTGCGTCTGTCTGTGTGCACGCGCGTGAGTGTGTGTGTGTGCTGGTGCTTTGCTTTTATTTTAGGAAGAGTAGGGGAATCAAATGAACAATTTTCTTCCAGGCACCTCCGCTGAGCTTTCAAACCAAGTCATCGGGAGTTAGCATCTTCCCACCCTGCAGGGAAGGGAGGAGTTGGCAAGAATTTGGCTCACCCATTCCCTCTGCAATCCTCTGGTGTGGTGGTAAGTGCTATTCTTCTCAATTGTGTAAATGGGTTGGGGGTATTGGGATCCCCGTTGGGATGAGGAGTGACTGTGAGCTGGTGGGATAGAGGGTAGGTGGGGGGAGGGGTGTTGAGGAATGACCACATTTATTTGCCCACATTCTGCAGTGTTTGATCGCCTAAGTGGCACCCCAAACTAAATGAGATTTCGGCTCAGTGCCCAGGGAGGGGGTAAAATATGCTCCTGTTTTAGGCAATGTGATCAAAATTGTGGCTTCTGCCCAATTTTTACCCTCTCCCTTGCAGCAGAAGCTGTTGAAAGTAGCCAGCAGTTCTCTGAGTGGATTAACCCTTTATGGGATGGCCAGCCTGTATGGAGGGTCTCTGGGTGTTCTGATCTAGTGGGTGAGCACCTTGGCCCTGGTAAGAGAGGGTCACCTGAGGCTGAACGGCTAGCCCTTGCTGAGGGTCACCTAGGCACACCAGGTGAGGCTTGCATCTGGCAGGGTTCAGCAGCTACCACCTTCCTGAGTAATTCAACTGTAGTGATTTTTGCAAGCGTGGCTTTTCTAAGCTTCCTGAGATGGGAGATCTGGGAGCCATGAAAGGACTACATTTTGCTTGGAATGAGTGGTCAGGCAGGCGCTGTTTTATTTTCACAGGTGGTGTAACCTGTAAGTGATTGTATGGGGGTGCATCCTGGCACCAGTCCGGGGGACTCCATCCTGAGCCTGTCTCAGAGTAGGCAAAGAAGGGAACAGGGTTTGTTCAGGTTCTGGGGAAGGACTCCAGCCTCCGGCTGCAGATCTGTTCCAGAGCAAACCAAATCCCGATCTAGTTTCTCTATCTGAGATCCTGATGAGATGAGCCTGCACCAACCTGTTAGTGAGTGGGAAGTTGAGGTTTCTTGTAACTGAATCCAAAAACTCACATTTAATTTTAAAATGCCTTTGCTGCTAATCTGTGACCCATCAGAAGGAGAATTCTCTTTGCTTTCTGCTTTGATTACATCTACCTTTCTGGAAATGAATGTCTTTATTTTTAGCATCTTCACTAGTATCCCAGGGGCCACTTCAGTCTTCTGTCCCCCCAAGGATTTCTCTAAAGGGTCTTGTTCTCAGTGGTGGGAGGAATGAAACGTCAGCCCCGGAGACTGGCAAGCCTGAAATGTAGGCAGGGCCCACTCAGTGATTATCTCCAGCCCCAGAGCCAAGTGGGGACACCAGAATCCTGGGACATGCGCCTGCTCAGGTAGAGCACGTGAAGCAGAGGGGGTAGACTGTTCAATAGTTAGTGTCAAAGACTCGATCCTCCAAATCCCACGATTCTGAGGAGGAAGATACCTTAGTTTCCTCCTCGGGAAGCCTCAAGTGTGAACCATTGACATGCAGAAATTTGGTTCAGATAAGGAGCCGCAAGGTCTGGCCGTGGGTGAAATTTACAATATGGAACTTTGGCATTCACTGGTCACACTGGACCATGGCTGGGGCAGTGGAGTGGGGGTTCCTTAGAGCGCTGAGTGTTAACCCTTTAATTGCTGGATTATGAGGAGCTTTGGGGGGAACTGGGAGAGTATCAGGGGGGAGCCACAGGGCCTTGGTGCAATATCACCATCTGGTACAGGAGTATTTCAGTGTTTTAACAACTGGTGCGGCTGGGAAGAACATGCACGCTAGCCCAGCTGAGGGAGCTGGGACTGGGTCTTTAACATGTGGGTGCTTTTAAAACACCTTCTTACTGCTTCTCAGCCTTATTTCCTTGGGGGTGGCTAAGATCCAGAAGGCTGTCCTCCCTCCTCCCCCGTCACATTTGAAATGGTGCATTGTGGTGCACCAGGGAAAGGGAGGTAGAAGCTTCTGGAAAGAGGCTTGGCCTTGTACCAGGAGACCTGGGTTCCAGCCCCAACTCTGCCTCCCCTTTCCGGGCCTCAGTTTCCCTGTCTGTGCAGCGAGGCACCTGGTCCAGATGACTCCAGGGCTCTTTCCAGCTCTGAGGTTCTAGGACCTTGTGATCAGAGTGTGTGTGCAGGCATGCTTCTGGGAAGGGTGTGTGTTGTGTTTGGGAATTTATCACATGTGTTGAGGAGGTCCCATTTGGGGTGAGCTGTGATGGGGGTCTCTTGTGAGAACTTCGTGAAGTTTCTAGGATCTCGTGCTCAGCTGGAGAGGGGTCTGCTTTATTTGTGGCCCCAGGTACATAGATTACAGTTATTGCAGCATTGAAGGCTTTATAGAGACTTATCCAGGGGTGGCAGCCAGGACCCCTTTGAGAGCCTCCACTCTGAAAAGATGCATGTTCCCCCAAACACACAACTCCCGGGGATCCAGGGACCCTCCCTCAGGCCCACCTGAGCGCCTCAGGTTTGAGGTCTCTGATCTAGTCTAATCCCTTCATGAGGGGTGGGGGACGCTCAGAGAGGGCTAGTGGCTTGTCTAAGACCACACAGGAAGTCATGACAGAGCAACAGACAAATCTTCCATCATGAAGACAAGGCATCATCCCTTTAGGCCCGGCTCAGGCAGCCCCTCCTCACCGCACCCGGTTGGCTACGGAGAGAAGGCGTCCTGTGGTGCCTCTCTAGCCTGTGCTGGTGACTAGAGGGCACAGCTGTGGAGACGGACTCGGGCATTTCCTTTCTCACCGGTGGGAGAGAGGCAGTAGTAGCCGGACATCTGCAATTCCAAAAGGTGGCCCAGGAAGTCACTCCCCAGCTTGCTCTGCCTGGAAAGGCATATCGCTCTTACACATTTTGGCTGCCCGGTCAAGGCTGTGCGTTCTTGCCACGGTGGCTGCTCTGGGCATTTGTGTGTAAGATGTGGTATTTACTCTATTTACCACAACCCCCCACCCCCGCCCGCCATATGGGTCATAGAGAGTTTGTGACTTTCTAATAAAAACCACAATGACATATGGTCCTGTCTTCTGCTCCGTATCCCCTTTGAGTGGGGAGCCGGTCATAAGTGCAGACGAATCAGGAGTTGATGTGAAGACAATGAGAAGCAAACAGCATGGTGGATTTCTGTTAAGTGCTGTGGCTGTAACCTGGGGTGAAAATAAATCCGGGACCCAGTCATGGTAGGTTGGAGCCAAGGCGCTTAAATGATTCAGCTGCTACCCAGGATGGAGCGCCCTGCTGTGCTGGGACTGTGAAGGAGGAACCCCAGAAATAGGCCCCGCTCCTTCCTGTTCCCCACCCCTCTGCCTCCTTAGCCAGCCCTCTGAGGGGCTGCAGAGTGGGACTCTGGGAGAAGCCAAGACCTGCATTCAAATTCTGACTTTCATCGTTTCCTTGCTGTGTGACTTCAGGCAAGACCCATAACCTCTCTGAGCCTCAGTTTCCTCAGTTAGGTATATTAAGGTCATACAGCGTGGTGACTAAGAGTGTGGGCTCTGGAAATAGATCCCTTGGGTTTCGATCCTTCTGGCTGGGTCACTGCACTTCTCCAAGGCTCAGTTTTCCACTTGTAAGGTGAGGATACTCCAGGAAATGTGAAATTATGAAAAGTTTGAGTTAATGCTTGCAAAGTACTTAGTATTGAGCCGGGAGGAGTAAGTCAGCAACGTATGTTAGCAGTGGAGATGACAGTGAAGTGACTTCTGCCTGAAACAAGATTGGGGTGAGGTAGAGGAAGGTGAATCTTGGGGGCTAGTTGTGCACCTCTGGGGCCCGGGGTGGGGGTGTGGGGGGCAGAATGAAAACAGGGCTTGGAGACAGGACATATCCAGTCACATTTATTCCCTGTGTGTGGTTTTTGTGCTGTTTCCGGTGGCTCCCAGGTCCTCAGTTTCTTCATCTGTGAAATGGGCATAATGGCCTCCTTTCCTTAAAGCCTGTGAAGCCCCGAGGAAACAGGCCCTGTGAGGGTGGTGGTCAGACCCCAGAGGAAGGGGTCTGGGAGGAGGATCCCTGCTGCCTACTCTGTCTTTTGTTTCTCTAAGTCCTTGGGAGGTTTTTGCTGAATCATTCCAACTCACCAGCTCAGAGCCTGTGAATCTTTCCTAGGAAAACCGAGCTTTCCCTCGCTTCCCTTCCACGGTGCTTTTCCTGCTGTGGAGGCACCACAGGCCGAATCCTTAAGTGTAAAGGCTGAGCACCTCAACTTTTAAGGTCAAGGTTAGCACACAGCACTCATTCAGGAGTGAGTTGCCTAGAGGCACGAAACCTTAGTTGGTTGACTAGTGGATGGATCAATTTAAGGAGGCATCTTTGTCCTGTGGTCCAAGCCAGAGGTCCGCATACAGTAGGCACTTAGTTGTGTTGGTTATGATGAGTCATTGTGCAGACTTCAGAAGGACTTGGCTTTCATCTTGGATCAGCTACAGGCAAGGATGGGCCTCTCTCTGTCCTTTTGCCAGAGTATCGTTGACACTTATTCATGCACTGTACATTTATTAAGGGCTTACAGTATGCCTGGTGCCATGGTGGGTATTGGGAATTAAATGGTAACAAAGACACAATGTCTTTGGGGACTTAGATTAAGTAAGCGGCTGCCTATAACATGTAAACTTGGGGAGTGGTACAGAGAGGGCTCCCTTAGTCACCGCTTTGGGGCTGTTTACACTCAGCTAAATGACATCCGAAATTCCATCATTAAAGTTTCCATTTTTTGTCTCAAGCCCTTGCTCTTGGGCAAAAAGCAGATGCTTGGGATGGGATAACACCTTCAGCCTTCTTAGTCATTTATACTTTACTGAAGAGGAGTTGGAAACTCCCTTCCAAAAAGTGAGGGGGGAGATTCTGTGGGGGGAGGAGCAGAGCCTGCGCACATTAAGGTAAAAGAAGGTGGCAAAAGGCAAGGGTGGCTGGACTCGCCTTCTGCTGGGGTTTGAAAGCTCTTGATGCCCAAGGGTATCCAAGCCAGATTTCCGGCGGGGGCGGCGGGGAGGGACGCTTGGACCCACTCCATCAGAAACTCTGAGGTCCTTAAGACCTGTGTTTGCACACGCCTCCACCTGCTATAGATAAAGCAGGGTTTTGGAAATGCAGAACACTTTTACAGCTGTGAGTTATAACAGTTCCGGTGTGTTGCAAGCCTCAGACTTTCTCCCAAGGCTCTCCCCTCCCCCCACTACACTGCTCACCATCCCCCAAGGGCTGAGCAGGTCTCTTGCCCCCCTCCCCAGCACACATGATGTACTTTCTGCCGCTGAACCCTGTTTCCCCCAGAAGCCCAAGTTTGACCTTGCAGTGTCCACCTCATTCCCTGCTAACCACTGAGCACCCCACTTCTTTCTCAGGCAGATCCCAGGGACCTAGGTTATGAGATGGCTCAGTGGCAAGGCAGTGACACGACCCCCCCTAGCCTGGCCAGGCCTCTGGGCTTTGAGAGAACAGAGCTGGCTCTTAGCCCAACTTGCCTTCCATTTGGGCCAGGGAGATGTGGGGTGCAGCTGGACTGAGGCACCAGGCTGTCGTACGCAATGCCACCGCAGTTTCCTCGAAGTAATTGTCTTGCTGTCATTAGTTTTAATGACATAACGCGCGCTTAAATCTCACTGTAATGGAGCCGTGTCAGACCCTGGCTCAGTAATCCAGTTAGTGAGCAAGATAACATGCCGCAGGAAGGAAGCTGGGGTTTCTGTCCACCAATCCCCCTGCAATTAAGCAACAAGAGGAAAACCATGGGACAGCGTCATCGTGATGCATGGCACGTGAAGGGTTTATGCGGAGAGCAGAGGGGGACGGTCCCCTCATCTCTCAGTATAATCTGAGTGAGTTCATTCAGTTGCCTCTTTCTTTTTTTCTTCCTTTCTTTCCTTTTTTCCCTCTTTAACGCACCTACACAATGACAGGCAGCGACTTGTGAATGGAAGCAGCTTTCAGTAGAGCACAGATTATGTAAGCGGGTTCCGGTGCCAGCCGGTGATGGTGGGGCGGCGTTCCGGGGCTGCTGAGAGGAGAAATGATTTCTCCAAGTTTATCGGGAGCCGCTGCCAAAGACGCATCTGTGCGGTGCATTGTGTCCCTCCACCTGCCCCTCGTCCCTGGCCCCCTCTACCTGTTGGCTTTTTCATCTGTCACTGTGTCCCCATGTGCCTCTCTCTCTCTAGCTCTCTCTCTCCTCTTCACCGCCCCTGGCCCTTTGCCCATCTGTTCCACCCTTTTAAAATCTCATCTCTCCGATCTCCCTGCCTGTCTCTGTCCCTCCTTTCTTCTCCCCACTCTCTTGCTCTCTTCCTCTCCTTATTCCTGCCCTGCCCCGTCTATCTCTCTCATCTATGCAGACATATCGAGTGGCTTGGGAAGGGAAAGCATTTGTGAGGCCCCGAGGCCCCGGGCAGGGTGACCAGCAGTCTGAGTTGGCCTAGAACAAAGGATTCTCAGCATCACAGACTCTTTGTGTGTTCAAACTGGAGAAGGCCCGGGCAAACCAGGACGAGTGGGTCCTCCGACCTCTATGTCAGATGCTTGGACTCCTGTAGGGTCTCCAAGACCAGAGACATGGCTTTGGGGGGGTTACCTGCTCTCCTGCTCAGGGGGCAGGGCCCTCCCCGGCCTTGACGTTCCCTGCTCTCCTAGACTACCTGGGCTGCAGAGGCCAACGGTCACTCAAGGGTGAGGGCTGACTCCCTCCTCCCACCCCTCCCCTTCCCCCTGTAAGACTGACCACCCAGCCAGTTATGTAGTCGTTTGATCAAATCAAAAGGGAATCATTTGATTCGATCACAAGAGAGGCTCCAGGGAGAGATTGCAGATGGTCCTATGCCAGATGTTCTCACACTTGAGCCCACGTCAGAATCCCATAAAGGACTATTAAGGCAGAGTTTCTGATTCTACTGGGACTAGAAGGGGGCCCAAGAATTTATGTGTCTGACACATCATTCCCAACACATGGTCGCTGCTGCTCCAGGAACCCTACTTTGAGAACCGCTGCTTTTGATCAACTCATTCCCAAATATTTATTGTATCCTACCACATACCAGGCAACTCTGTAGGCCCTGGAGATTCGGCAGTGAGTGAGACATAATTCTCCGCCCTGCTAGAACTTACAGTCTAGTC
>NC_043713.1:79756492-79814555 GCF_006229205.1 Suricata suricatta | reverse complement strand
CCTCAGTTGCCTCTGTAAAATGGGGAGAATGATAGTATTCATTTTAAAAGGTTCTTGAAAGTGAAGTAGATGTTATATGTCATCGTGTTGTGTAATAAAACTTTTAAATGGCACCTCACGAGGGGACTTGGATAAGTAGATGTTTATATCCTTCCATGGCCTGCTAGATCTGTGTGTGTCAGTGTGTGTGTGTGTGTGTGTGTGTGTGTGTGTGTTTGGGGGAGCGGTTTACTGGCTGAGGCCAAGACAGCTTCTACCCCGTTGAATAGCTATTTACCCCTCTGTGTGGAGAGACCCAGATCCCTTCCGGCGTCAGCCACACAGCCGCCTCTGTGCGTTCCCCGGGCCTGGGGTCCCTACCCTGGCACTGACGTGGCCCCTGGAAATAGACTGGGTGGCAGCAGAGAGGCTCATGTGGGTCCCGAACACACTCAGAGGGTGAAACACCCTAGAACCTGGTAGTGGGAGTCTTCAAGAGGCCGGAGAAGTCTCCAGAGGACCCCAAGGCCCTGGGACTGAGTTGGCTCCAGCTCTGGAACATTCCCCCACTGGTTGTCATGGCAGCAAGTCTCGGATGGAAGCCATCATCCCGATGGGGCACCACAGGGCTCTGGCGGCAGACCGCAGGGAGGCCCCGGGTCTCTAGCGCACAGGGGTCTCTGATGGCCCAGGGAGGCTCCCCACCTGCTTTTAACATTTCATCATCCTCTTGCTAAAAAGACCGGTGAGCTAAGAGTATCCGGGGGCGCCTGGGTGGCTCAGTCAGTTAAGCATCTGACTTCAGCTCAGGTCGTGATCTCCCAGTTTGTGAGTTTAAGCTCTGCGTCGAGTTCTGTGCTGACAGCTCAGAGCCTGGAGCCTGCTGCAGATTCTGTGTTTTCCTTTCTCTCTGCCCCTCCCCTGCTCGTGCTCTGTCTCTCAGTAATAAATAAAATGTAAAAAAAAAACAACCAACAAAAACAGAATATCCAGCGAGGTTCGAATCCCAGCTGTGCCTCACGTGGCTGTGTCCCGGAGCTGCACGGTCATACAGGAAGCGAATGGATTGGAGCCTTGTCCTCCAAGTCACAGAGCAGTCACGGGGGGCTCGACCTGGCACTTTGCACTTACGTAAGTGATCTCCTGTGACCCTCAGAGGGCTGGTGAAGGAGGTATTGTTACCATACCCAAGTTGCAGACCAGAACTCTGAGGCTATGGGGGACAGAGAGTTCTCAGTCCCCCAAGTCCACGCTGCCAGTCAAGAGTAGATTCAGGGACTCAAACCCTGATCTTTTGGGCCCTAAAGTCAAATACTGAATTTTCTTAGCCTGGAAATGAGCCTCCCGGAGCCTCACTCTTCTGCTCTGTAAAATGAGACCATAATCAGTCACCACGTACTGTTTGGAGTTGTGAACATCAAGCAGCTTGGAATTTCTTTCTTTAATGTGAAGCTCTGCGGACGTGGATTCTCTAGTCTTCAGGTCCTCCTGGCGTGGATGGTGGATGTTAAGCAGGAAGGTCCTTCCCCTGAAGGAGGGGAGGACACTGATCAGTAGTGGGCAGGAGCTGGGTAACTAGGAGCCCAGCCGCTGCCTCCAGAGTTCCTGGAAATTCGGTCTGAGCTACTTGGCAGCCTGTGACCTCGGGCAAGTTATTTGGCCTCTCTGGCCTCAGTTTACTCACCTGTGAGATGGGAATAATAATGGCGCCTCCCTCACAGGATGCTGTGAGGATTCTAGAAGGTAATTCTTATACAAACTCCCAGAACAGCGCCCTGCACGTGCTCCACAGCATAAACGTCCCCTGCTTATTACGACGTGGAGCTTTTTAAAAAATGTTTATTTTTGAGAGAGAGAGAGGATGCAGGGGAGGGTCAGAGAGAGCAGGAGACACAGAATCCGAAGCAGGCTTCAGGCTCTGAGCTGTCAGCACAGAGCCTGACATGGGGCTGGAACCCACAAATGTGAGATCGTGGCCTGAGCCGAAGTCGGACGCTCAACTGACTGAGCCACCCAGGCGCCCTCCTGAAAGTTTTTTTAAAAAATTACTTCTAGAGTCAATATTTATTATATAAAATTATATGTTTTATATGTTTATTATATAAAATTATATTAAAATGTTTATTATATAAAATAATCAATCCATAAAAAATGTTTTTTTCTGCCACTAATATATAGTTAGAAGATAATTAACAAACCAAAAAAAGTAAGGAAAGTTTTGTAACCTTAGCAAAACTCATCTCCTGCGAACCCCTTTTGTTGAAAAACAGGAAAAGGGGGAGATACCATTTGGAGTTGCTTTGGTGGTTGAAAAACTTAGAAAGAATTTACTTGAACTATATATATATGTAAAGTTATCATTTATATTAATAAAATTAATATTTTCTTAATAAAATTAATATGTATATATAATTAAAACCTGAGACAAGGGATTTCAAAGAGGAGAACACACAGTGATGAGTGAGTGTCACAAGGAAATCCGACCTAAGCTGGGAGGGCTTCCCTGAGGCAGTGACATTTGACCTGAGAGCTGCAGGGTGACTAGGAGTTCACTGAGTAAAGAAAAGAGAACAGAACAGTTTTGCAGTGAGAACAGCATGTGGAAGGGTCCTGGGGTAGCATTCAAGGACCTGAAAGAAAGCCAGCGTGGTTGGAGCGTAAGGTGGAGGGGAGCCCTGTGTGAGCGGCGGTCGGTGGCACACGGCATCCTGACTTTATTCTGAGAGTAGGTCTGAGGGAGAGTCTGTTTTCACAGACGGATGACCTGATCTGACCTGTTTTGTGAAGGCCTCCGCAGCGGCCGTGCGGGATTCACATCCAGGAGAGGACTTAGGGCCATTTGACAAAGACTAGACTCTCACAGAGAGCCTCCTGTACTGGCTGAGCCCCCTGTGCCCCACCCTCTTCACAGCGCCTACTTCCTGGGAGCCAGGAGGGCAGTGTGCTCCCCAACCAGGAAGAGATTTTGTTCTGCAGTGGATCGTGGTGTGGGGCTCCTCCCTGAAAATCTGGAGAGACAAGCTGGGGTCTTTGCCCATCCACGTGGGTTTAAACCCCAGCTCTGCTGCTGTGTGACTTTGAGCAAGTTACTAAAATCTCCCAGTGCCTCAGTTTTCTCATCTGGAAAATGGGGACAGCAATCATGTCGACCTCACTGGATTTTCTTGGGGGTTTAACAGGCCAATATGTACATAACCTTTGCTGGAAACAGATTTGGCACAGGAGAGATGCTCAGTAAATATTAGCTGTTTTATGTTGATGATCAAGGTGATGATAATGAAATCTCAGAGCTCAACATTCTAGAAGGGATCCTGTTCATCTTTTCCACCCTCTGCACACTGCCTCACCTTCTGTAGGCTTTTTCTCGGGCATCACCTTCTTAGAGAGGCCTTTTCTGATCATCTTATTTAACAGTACACCCCCTCGCCAGAATCCTACTTCCTCCTCGTTTCTTTCATACTCCTAGCACTTAGCACCATGTGACATGCTATCTTACTATATTACTTACTTATTTCGTCTTTTTTAAAGTTTATTAATTTATTTTGAGAGAGAGAGAGAGCGCGCATGCACTCAGGAGGGGCAGAGAGAGGAAGAGAAAGAATCCCAGGCAAGCTTTGCACTGTCAGCTCAGAGCCCGATGTGGGGCCTGAACCCACGAACCACGAGATCATGGCCTGAGCCAAAACCGAGAATCGGATGCTTAACGAACTGAGCCACCCAGGCGGCCTTTTTTCTTTTTCTTTTTCTTTCATTTTATTTTTTTTATAAATTACTTATTTATTTTGTTCATTGTCTGTCTCCCCACTGGAATACCAGCACCAACAGAACAGGGATGTCTGGCTGTTTGCTTTACCGCTGTTTGCTCAGTGCACCGTATCCCACGGAGTCGGGCACACAGTAGGTGCTCAGTAAGTATTTGTTGGATAAATGAAGGCTGACAGTGTCCATCAAATGCTCCCTGCTCTTGTTCAAAACCTGAGCCTCTCCTCAGGCTTCTCTAACTCACCTAACGGTTCACTGAACAGCAAAAGCAGCATCAGAAAAAAAAAATCTTCAAGCCCTAGAAGGGGTGGGGGGTGGACAGGGAAGGTGTGGAGGCACCAGAGATTTTCATGATGGGGGAAAAAAGTGAAGGTCTTTTATATAGCCTCCGGCAGCCTGCTCTTTTTAACCTGATTAATCACATTAAGACTCTGTCAATACCCTCATTCCCTCGGCCCTGGCCGCGGCAGCTGGTGGAAGCAAACTTATTCAATATTTAAGAAGCCCTGCGCCGTAGGCAAAGGGTTTGGGCTGCATCAAGAACACCAGCAAATGCTCAGGGACAGTCTCTTAAGTGGTGGATTGTTTCTAAAAGGAGAGAAAAGGGAGAAGGAAAAACCTTACCGCCCTCCGTCTCCACCTCCCCCTGATCTTCCCAGATTTCTGGTAACATTGACCAGCACACCCCAGAGTCATTTGCTCTGATTCAGGGCAAGAGAGAGTTACCCTCAGAAAGGAAGCTAGCCTGTCACCAAGTGGTGGTTTTCAGAGTGTGGTCTCCAGACCAGCAGCATCAAGGTCGCCCGGAACTTTCTAGAAACGAAAAATTCTCAGGCTCTGTCCCAGACCTCCTGAAGCAGAAACTTCCAGGGCTGGCAAAGTGGGCGTGAGCCTGCTTTCAGGACCCTCCGGGTGACTGAATGCACCACCAAGTTTAAGATGCCCTGTCACGAGGGATGGGGACCTGAAGACAGTACAGAGTGGGGCATGTGGGTCTAAGCTCATGGTTCTCTGTCCTCGCTGCAATTTATAATTCTGGAATTAGCATTATTTTGAAAGCTTATTTATTTTGGGGCATCTGGGTGGCTCCGTTAGTTAAGCATCTGCCTTCAGCTCAGGCCATGATCTCAAAGCTCATGAGTTCTAGCCCTGTGTCAGGCTCTGTGCTGACAGCCGGAGCCTGGAGCCTTCTTCTGATTCTGTCTCCTGCTCTCTGTGCCCCTCCCCCACTCGCTCTCTGTCTCTCCTTCTGTCTCTCTCAAATATAAATAAAAACACTACAAAAATAAAAAAAATAAATTTTATTTATTTTGAGAGACAGAGAGAGAGCACAGGAGGGGCAGAAAGAGAGACAGACGGAATCCCAAGCAGGCTCTGCACTGTCCCCACAAACCCCATGCAGGGCTCGAACCCACAAATTGTGAGATCATGACCTGAGCCAAGATCAAGAGTCAGATGCCCAACCGGCTGAGCCACCCAGGCGCCCCTTGTTTATTTATTTTTAATTGTACATATTTTGTATATTATATTTCCAGTACACTGGAATTGGCATTTTTTACTGCCCCCTAGTCCCTGATTCTAGGGTGCAGCCAGGGACGTCCCAAGGCAGTCCACCTGTTTATGACCACTGTGCCTTTGACGAGTCATCTTACCTCATGTGTCCTTATTTCTGGCACTGTGAAGCAGGCCCTGACCCTCCCATCTTCTGTGACTTGCAAGCAAATTGTGAAGCCTGGGAGAGAAGCCAGGGCGAAACCTTTGCAAGGGTCAAAGTGCTGTGCAAGTGGCTGAGCGGACGAGGGTCTCCAGGGACGTGTCCGTGCCTCTTGGCAGTTCTTGCCCATTTCTGCCCAGCTGCCCCTGTCACCCCGTGCATCGTCCTGGCGACCCGGGCCCCCAGGAGGCTCACCACTTGAGAACTTTAAAGGGCACGGAAGCCCCTAGGTTTGCTGATTCCCGCACCTGGGAGAGAATAGGGCGACACGAGGCGCTGAAGGCGGAGGAGGCCGAGGAGATGGGGAGAAGCTCAAAGCCCCCGGGCCGTGGTGGGCAACAAGGACTTCTACTAGAATAGTCATGGTTTTTTTTCTCTCTGAGATAAAAGCTACCAGTTACCCAACATTTGATACAAGGACCGGCACCGTGCTGGGAGCTATCCGTGTCTCATTCCATCCAAAGCTTCCGTCAGCCCTGAGAAGAAGGGACATTTATAATCCCTGTTCTCCAAACAAGGGACGTGAGGTGCACAGAGGAGCGTGCCCGCGGTCCCAGGCTGGCAAGAGGCTGAGCCAGGACAGCCCCACTGGAGTGTCTGGACTTAGCCACTTCCTGTCCCACGGGTCCCTACACTGAACACGGGTTGGCTTCCAAGGAGGGGTGGTTACTGAGGAGTCCTGACGATGTCTCTGGAAGCACCAGGTGCAGTGGGCCTGGGACGGGCGGAGTGGCACCACCTCCCTGTGCCTCTAGGTTCAGACCCTGGCTTCAGTTCTGCGTCGCGGGCGCTCAGTTTTCTTCTCAAGGCTTCTGCATCTCCAGGCCCTGGGAAGCTGTGTTGGGGACATTTCTGTTTCCTTCCTTGATTTTCGTGCAGCAGTCTGGCCGATCGAACCCAGACTGGAAGCCCACAGATCACTGCAAAGCTTCCACTTGTCTTTCCAAGAGAAGTGACCTTCGTGTGTTTTCCTTGCTTTCCTCAAGTTTCCTCTCTCAAAAAGAGCTGGAAATCAGGACCAAGGGGACTCAGTTTTCAAGCTTTGAAAGATGAGGACCTTCCTGGGGCACTTGGGTGGCTCCATCGGTTGGGCGTCTGACTTCAGCTCAGGTCATGATCTCACAGCTTGTGAGTTCGAGCCCCTCATGGGGCTCTGTGCTGACAGCTTGGAGCCTGGAGCCTGCTTCGGATTCTGGGTCTCTGTCTCTCTTTGCCTTCCCCCGTTTGCACTCTGCCTCTCTCTCTCAAACACAAATAAACATTAAATAAAAATGAAAGAAAGACAAGGACCTTCTTGCCCCCTCAGATCAGCCCTCATCAGAGATCCGGTTTATTGCAGAAACTGAGCGGGTCTGAGAGCAACCTTTGGCCACTACCCTAGGCTGCTGCAAACCTTTTCCCCGGGAGGGTGTGCCGTGGACCCCAGAGATGGCAAACACACTTAGAAACCCATTTGCTCCCAGCCCGGGGTCATTAGCTGGTTGGACTCCAGAAGAGCCATGCGCTAGACGATTCCTGTAAGTTTTCCATCCCTGGTGAATCCCCAAACCAACATGCTTGCTCTGGGCTGGTTCCCATTCTTCAGTTCACCTCGTTCTGCTTCAGAAAGGGGATAGGTGGGGGAACGGCGTCTGAAATCACCCTGGGCATCTCGTGGAAGAAGCTGGCCAGGAAATAAGCCGTCATGACAGTGCTTTGTAGGGTCCTTGACACTTTCCCTCCCAAATTGCCTCTTTACATCAATTATCTTAGTATCTGCCCTTTGCCCCAACCACACTGTGAAAAAAATGAAACAGAAAACAGACCAAACTACCATTTGTCCCACATAATAGTCCCTGTTGTAAAAGGGAAAGTGGGAAGGTAGGAGTATTTTGCATATATATGTATATTATATACATAGATAATATACATATATTATATAGACATCTGCATTTACTAAGATATATAATGTATCATTACATATGATGCATGTAAGATACTGTTGATTTTACATATATACACACATAGGTATGTATGAGAGAGAGAGAGAGGGAGGGAGGGAGGATTCTCATCATTTGGAGTAATCACGTTGTGCAAAATCACCGTAATCACTGGATTAGCAAATACTGAATCATTGCTCCTGAGGGAAATACAGGGTTAGTTCCCGCAAGACTCTCGTCACGTTTCATCAACCAATCCAGCATGTGCTTGTTTTATGTGTGTTTCTGTTTAAAGACATCTGGTTCCATAGAGGCCTTAGTCCGTTCAGGCTACTGTGACAGACTGTCCTCAACCGGGTGGTTTATAAACAAAAGAACCTTATTTGTCTATTTATTTATTCATTTATTTATTTTTGTTTATTTTGCGCGGGCACACAAGAGAGAGAGAGGGAGAAAATCCCAAGCAGGCTCCATGTTGACAGTGCAGAGCCTGATGCAGGGCTTGAACTCATGAACCCCGGGATCATGACCTGAGCCAAAATCAAGAGTCGGACGCTCAACCGACTGAGCCACCCAGGCGCTCCCAGAGTTTATGGTTCATTGTTCTGGAGGCTGGAAGTCTGAAGTCGGGGCCGGCAATGTTGGATTCTGGTGAGGATCCTCTTCTGGCTGGGGGACGGCTGACCCCCCACTGTACCTTTACATGGCAGAGAGCAGAGACAGTGACTCTCAGACAGGCACCGATCCCATCAGGAAGCCCCCCCTCCTCCCCTCCCGCGGCCCCACCTGCTCCTACCATCACATCGTAGGGGTGGGGTCTCAACACCCAAACATCGAGCCCATAATAGCATATTGTATTGTTAATTTTTTAATGTTTATTTATTTTTGAGAGAGACAGACAGAGTGTGAGCAGGGGAGGGGCAGAGAGAGAGGGAGACCCAGAATGTGAAGCAGGCTCCAGGCTCTGAGCTGTCGGCACAGAGCCCGATGCGGGGCTTGAACTCAGGGATTACGACCTGAGCCGAAGTAGACGCTTCACGGACTGAGCCTCAGTACATCATAGTTTGATCATTAACATCGAACTCAGGGCCAGCAGCACTGTACCTCACGGCATATGAACTCACGGGGCAAACATATTTTCTCTATAAGGCACATCGCAGCCTGGCTGCGCTGAGGAGCACCAGACGGGCTCAGGGGCCATTTTTAAACCGTGCAATCACCAACAAACACGCAGACGGCATTGCACTGAACAAGACCTTGAAAAAGAGACTTGGGCGCAGCATGAGAGCTGAAGCGGGGTGGCCAGAGCACGCGAGCTGGTTATATGTATGTTGTGCAACTCAGTTTTTTCTGGCTATTGTGTGTGCGCATGTGTGTGCGTAAATGACCATGAAAGTGCTACAGTATTGCTTTTGGGGTTACAAACAACTGTTACTGAGTAGGCAGATTCACAAATACGGAATCTGCACATAATACGAATCGATTCTGAGTGTGAGTGTGTGTGTGTATCGATGAGAATTACATCAATGGTACACGTAACTCGGTCTAGTTCACGTGATACAGAGGGACATTTATTGGCTAATGTAATAAAAGAGTCCACAAGCCTGCTGAGGCATGACTGTATCCAGTGGCTTGAAAACAGCGTCAGGACTGATTTCTGATCACTCCGCTCTGTTTTCTTCTGGGCTGGCCTCTCCCTCAGGTGGGCTTTCTCCACCTGGGAGGACCACCCACCAATGTACTGGGAACTCAGAAGCTCAGGGCTTAGCCTCCCATGGTTCGCAGAAATCGTTCTGCACAAGACTGACCGTCCCCTGGGGATGGGGGGTGGGGGGGTGGACGGCTGGAGGCCAACACTCCAGTGTTCTTTTAGGAGCTAGCCCTTCCGTAGCTCAGTGTGCGGCCCTCCGATGGCTGGCGCTGACCTCAACTCTGCTTGTATCCTGTTTACTGATCTCCCATTGGCCACAGAGAGCCACATGCTAAGTCCAGAGTGAGCGTGGAAGGCACCACACCAGGTGGGTGGCATGTCCGTTGAGGGACAGCAGTTGGACAGGCTCACCTTCTGGACCGTGGCCTATGTTCCCCCCCTTTTTTTTTTGCCATTGGCTTCATATACTTTTGAGAGCTCATGTAAGTCCCTGGAAATCTCGATGTAGAGAGGTAAGCCCGTGTCTTCCAGTGAATGCTAGAATGCTTCACTTCCTGGAGCGAGTAGCTTTGAAAACAGGAGAAAGTAGACCTGCTTCAGATGTCGTTTTCATGTCATGTCACTCAGGAGGTCTTCGAGTCAGAGGCTGGACGGTGACTTACCAGATGTAACGTGACGGTGTTGTGTGCCTGTGTGTGTTCGGGCATGTGTGTGGTGTGTATAGAAATGGACTCTCACCTCTGGGGTTTGGATCCTGGCTCTGCTGGATCTTTTGGGCCAATACCCAAACTCCCCTTGCTTCGGTTTCCTGGTATAAGACGGGGCTACATACTGAGTTGAGGATTAAGATAAATACAGTTGTGCTAAGTACCAATATGTGCCGAGAACTTAGCACTGGGACAGAACCAATTCTATTTATTTGGGGCTTCAATGAAGGGGGATGGGGAGGAGGAAGGCGATGTAGGTGGGTATTTAGAATTGAACTGTACTTGACTCCCAGCCCTATTCCTTTCTGGCTCCGATCCAGTCCTGGGGGAAAGCTAGTGAACCCTTATCAACCTCAGTTTTTCTCCTTGTGAAATGGACTCAGCGGTGCCACTTTGCAAGCATTACACGAGGCAGTGTGTGCAAATCACTGGGTGCAGCCCCCGGAACCTGGTAGATGATAAATACCATTAGGGCTGTTATCCGCCTTTACGGCCCGAAGGTGTGACAAGGCTCACGTGCTGCACGTTATTTAGGGCTAGCCGTGGGCCAGGCACTGTTCTAAGCCCTCGAAAGTATCAGCTCATGGAGAATCTTTAAACACCCCTCTGAAGGAGGTACTATTACTGTTATGGTCCCCTCTGGTTTTCATATGAGGAAACTGAGGCACAGGGAGGTTAAGTAATCATCCTAACATACAGATAGAAAGAGAAGGAGCTGAACTCTGGCGACTCAACCCCTGTCTGCATTCCTTTGCCTCCGGTGATGAGGGTCTAATGCCCGCCTGCCTGGGGGATTGTGAAGACCGAGGGTTTGTATTACAGAGTGTTCCATCCATACTTGACATTCCGAGGCTGTCTCCGTGGGGACACGGGAGAGGGACAGGAACGTTGTGGTTCCTTCACGTCCTCCAGCCAACAGCAACCGAGATTCCTTTTTCTGTGACTCTCTCCCACCTGGCGCCAGGAAGGTCTGGGCCAGGCGTGGGGGGGCGGGGGGGGGGCGTGGAGGGAGGCAGGCCTTCAGGATCTATTACTCATGGTAACTGTAAGAGGAGCATTTGTTCATTCTAAAGTGGCCTCAGATTTCTTAGGATCCACACCCCTGGGACCAGAGCATGCAAGGCAAGAAGTATCCTTTTTGGCCAGAGACTCTGTAACTCGTCTTATTTTTTGGGTATGGAAGGTTCTGGAAGGACACCTAGGTAGCACCTGTGCCAGTCCTGAGTTAGGTAACATTTACGACTCTGTTTTCCACTTCCATCACTCACCAGCCCGATGAAGTAGGTGCTGTTACAGCCCCCCCCCCCATTTTACAGATGGGCCAGGTGAGGCTCCCAGAAGTTAAATAGTTTGCCCGCCAGCTTGGGTTTAGGTCCATGTGACTCCAAAGCCTGAGCTCTCGATGGAAAATTCTATCATGAAATTGGTACCATGGGTGAAAATGAGAGTGATGTGTGTGCGTGCATGCATGTGTGTGTGTGTGTGTGTGTGTGTGTGTGTGTGTGTGTGTGTTGTTTCCAGGCAAGAAAACAAGTTAGAGCCCTCCCTGAGCCTTAACCGCCTCTGCTTCACCAGGATGAAGTGAAAATGTGCGTTTCCCAGGGCAGGAAGCATCTGAGGCCAGAGAGCTTAATCCTGCTGTCTGAAGAGACCGGCTCTGCCTGCTCGGTAAGAGAGTCAGGGGCGCCTGGGCGGCTGTCGGCTAAGCGTCCAGCTTTGGCTCAGGTCACGATCTCATGGTTCGTGGGTTCGAGCCCCGTGTGGGGCTCTGTGCTGACAGCTCAGAGCCTGGAGCCTGCCTCACATTCTGTGTCTCCCTCTCTCTCTCTGCTCCTCTTCCACTCGTGCTCTGTCTCTCAAAAATGAATAAATGTTAAAAAATTAAAAAACAAAGAGTCAGGCCACGTCAGGGAATTTGTGTAAGGAGTTTTGCCCACACGTGACTGGGGAGAGACCGTGAGCTTGAGCTGTTCTTTCCCAAATGCAGAGGCCATTTCAGATAAAGCGCCTCACCGTCTCTACAGCAGCCCCAACGAGTCATTTTGCTGTTTGTGTTGGATGACGTCCAGTGTGACCGCTCATCGCCTCGCAAAGCTGCACATCTTCCTTGTGGTACTTCCAATGGGTAGAAAGCTGTTCTTTACCTAAGCCGGTCTCCCGGCTGCCAGGTGGCTGCATTCTAAGAGGGGTCGTCTAGGGTTGGGGCTAAGGGTGTTGGCATTAAAGGGAGACACACCGGGCTTTGTAAGCTGGCTGGCTCCGCCGTTCTTGGCTGGCGACTTTGGGCAAGTTAACGCACCCCTCTGAGCCTCAGGCATAGGAGTAACGTCAAGGCCTACCTCACAGGTTGGTACTGAAGATGATAGCAAGTGGCACCTGGAAATTGCCCATCTGAAGGCTGGTGCTGCTCACTTCTGCACCCACCCACCTCTGCTAAGGACAGGCTCAGGGCAGGATGGTGAGCTGGTCAAAAGTACAGGCTCCAGAGCCACACTGCAGGGATTCTAAATGTGTCCCCATCATTTCCTGGCTGTGTGATCTGGGAGAAGTCACCTAACCTCTCTGTGCTCCAGGCCTCCCCCATGAAAGGGGAATAATCTTCGTTCACTGGGTCGTTGTGAGCGTCAGGTGAGCTAAGCACCTTGGACGCTGCCTGGCATTTACAGAAACTGGTTGCCCACCCGGTTTAAGAAATGAGGGGAGTTTAACGAAGAGACATTTACAGTCGCGTGAACAGTCTAGCAGGCGCTGGACGCTCAGTGGCCCAGGACCCCCGGCAGCTAGCCCACGGTGACCAGCAGGGGGAGGGAGTCCAGGGGATAAATGCCCCAGCCTCCCTCCTCCCTCCCTCCCGCCTTCTGCTGGTGCCTCCCGTTAGACAAACCCAACCGGGAGCCGGAGGTCAAGGGAGCCGCTGACATCACCCACGCGTTCCCCCAGGACACAGAGCCGGGTGAGGGGGTGATGGCGCCCGGAGGGGGAAGAGAAAATACCCAGCCAGCTACTTTTATTATTGGGTTAGACCATACAATTCAGCCACTCTGCAACCGCATTTGCCTTATGAAAACAGCAGATTAATATACTTAGCCAAATAGTATATTATTTGCACCAATAGTCAATAAAGCAGGGTAGTTACAAGACTCATTTATACAAGACCCTGGTCTGCATCCTTGGATATTACACCTGCCACCAGTGTGACCTTGACAAATATGGGCCTCAGTTTCCTCATCTGTAAAATGGGAATGCTGTGTCTCTCATCTGTGAGACACAGAGAACTGCTCATCAGGCATGAGGATGAGTCCCGCAGCCAGTGTTTTAAATGGGTAAATGCTGCTCTCCGCTCTGTTTGTACCCGGGGCAGAGAGGGGTCTGGGTGGCACTTTGGGTCTCGGTGGGGTGATGAGATTTAGGGGTGCAGAGAAGTCCGTTCTGGCTGGGTTTTCATCTGAATGAGTGTCATTGCAGTTTAGGCCTGAGTGGCAGCCAGGGGCCATTAAGCTAAATGACTTAATACGCAGACCTGGCTCATCACATCTTCCTGTTTGGGGGCCCCGCATCTGCGCATGCACGCGCAGACGCAGAACTCAGTCCTGAACGGTCTCCCTTGCCCTCACACACCACAACCTTGCTGGAGCAGAGGTAAGCTTGGTTGACAACACACCGAGGGCCACGTTTCCGCTTTATCGGAGAATCGGGTCATCGGCTGGACTGTGCAGGGAGGCCTGGAGAGTGTTCCGGAACCGGGTCCGCGTCTTGGGCAGTTCCGCGTGTGGGACTATAGACTCGGGGTGCAGAGAGATCCATACCCCAGGGGAGGAAGGAAAGGTTCGGGGTACCCCTGCCCTGCAGGAGACATTCTCTCCAGGAGGATCCATTCCGGACGCTCCTTCCTGCCTTTAGTGTGTGAATGCGCCCCCTGTCGTGACTTACTGGCTATGTGTCCTTGGGCAAAGGACTTGACGTCCCTGGGCCTCAGTTTCCTGATATGTAAAACTGGGTATTAAAGATCGTGTTTCCTCGGACTGTTGTAAAACTCAAATGAGATGTTGCCTGTGAGCTGCATCGTGCAGGTCCTGGCCCATAGGACGCACAGACAGGGCGGATTAAGCTGTTGTTACTGTAACAGATAACCCCCAAGGGTTCAGTGGCTGACCTCACTCATGCTTCCTGGGAATGGTGGGTTCATAGGGGGTGTCAGCTCTGCATCTGTCCTGCCACAGGGACCCAGGCTGAGGGGGGCTGCACCCTCATCCCTCCACGATTGTCCCCTTCACTACAAGGGGAATGTAGTGAAATAGGCACCAGCTTCAGGTTCCACCTGAGGACATTTATTAGCCCAAACGGACCACGTGGCCTCTCCCGGCTCCCCAGGGACAGGGAAGGACAATCCTATCACACGGTGGAAAACCAAAACCCAGTAGTTACTGCTCTAACGACAACCTCGGCTCTCAACGGCCGACCCCTGCGTTAGTACAATGACACTGCTCTCCCGCGGTGACGGCGTTGTATATGTTGTGGTTATTTCCAGCGTTCATCATTATGCTTCGTGCACTTACTCTGGCTTCAAAATGCCTGAGCTATTTCCTTCTAATGCCAACGCTGGGCTCCCGTCTCTTTAGGAAAATGTAACTGAGATCATTGTTATTAAGAATAACATAAATTCACAATAGCTTCCACTTGACGGGTGGGTGTTTTGTGCCGGGCCCGGGACCAGCGACTGTCTTAGTTAAGCCTCATGCTAATTGTGATCCGAGATCTAATTCTACAGATGAGGAACCAGGCTGCTACATGGCTGGACGGGCTTGGCCCCCAAACCCGTACACTAGGCCGCCCTGCTGAACTGTCTGCCAAGAGCCTGTGGTCTTAGCCCCTGGATGTATTTTCTTAATTTTTTAAATGTTTATTTATTTTTGAGAGAGACAGAGACAGAGCATGAGCAGGGAGGGGCAGAGAGAGAGGGAGACACAGAATCAGAAGCAGGCTCCAGGCTCTGAGCTATCAGCACAGAGCCCGACGCAGGGCTTGAACTCATGAACCATAAGATCATGACCTGAGCTGAAGTCGGATGCTTAACTGAGCTACCCAGATGCCCCTGTGTCCTTAAATGCAAGCAGGGCTGTCTGGGTGGAGACTGCTTTGGGTGACAGGGGTTAATTGGGTCCTGTTTTCCCCCTCCTCCCGGCCCGCCCTTCACCCAAGGGTCCATTTCATGAATTCCTCATTCCCGAACATTCCATGTCTCCTGAAGCCTCCGAGTCTTTGCTCACCCACGTCTCAGTCCTTGCCTCTACCTTTTAGACACTCCTGCTGACCTTTCAAGGCCCAGCCCCAAGGCCCCCCCACTCTGGGAAGACCCTTGCCACCCCAGCCCCCAGGCAGAACCAACACCGGAACCTGCCTGTTCCCAGGGAATTTCTTTAGCACATTAACAGACCTGAACATTTCCTAGACACACTCAGACACAGCCTTTTCAGAGGAGGGAAGAGATTAGTCTTTCTTTTTTAATTAATGCCAGCTCTCTCATCCTGACTTTTAATACTGCCACCTCATTTGTCTTATTAAGTACTTAGTTTTGCTTTTAATTAGTGCTGCTTATTGTCACTGAATTTTAATTGTCAGTGTAGGGTCTCAGCAGGCCTTGGTGAGGGTGCTTTACAAATGTTTCATGTCCCTCTTCAAGGCCTGAGTTTGGGCAGCAGTGCCTCCAAAGCAGGGGAGGGGGGTCCCAGGGGGTTGCTGAAGGCCGATGTATTTCTCTCCAGGCCTCGGCCAAGTCCTTTGAAGTCCCCGTTTGCTCCAAGGTGGCCGGTCTCTGAAGACACGTACTGCTCAGGAGCATCACAATGGCAAAGATTCAATTCAAATTGACTTGAGGAGAAAAAAAAAAAGGAGGAACGTATTGGCTCATGATCGCTAAAAAGGCCAGGATAGACTCAGGCATGGCTGGATCCAGCATTCCAGGGCATCCTCGGCAGTGAGCCTCTTTCCATCTCTCAGCTCTACTTTGATGCTTTGGCAGGCCTGTCCCACGTGGTGGCAAAAGCAACCAGTGTCAGCGCCAAGCTTCCCTTGGAGCAATCCCAATGGAAAGAGAATGCTTCTTTGCGTATCGCTGCAGCAAAAGTCCAAGGGCAGGTCTTCATTGGTCCAGACTGGGTCATGTGCCTATCTCTGGACCAATCACTGTAGCCTGTGGGGTGTAATACGCTGACTGGCCAGGCAAAGGAAACTGGCCCACTTCTAGGGACCAGCTGGCTTCAGGAGCAAAGAGACCAATGGCAGCCCACGTCCTCCAGCTCTGGCTGGCCGTAGGAGGGACGCTGCAGCTCGGAGACACGAGGCTGGAATGGCAAGGCGGGTGGGCAAACAGAGTGGCCCTCTGCCCCCTCAGGTGTGGTTGGCAAGGCAAGAGACGGTCGTCGTTCCCCTGACCAGTCCGTGTCCTTGCCTCGGCCAGGCTGTGCTGGAACCCTAGGAGCCTGGCAAATAGTCAACGCCAGATGCATGGTTGAGACAGAGTAGAGATAGTCAGCTCATTCCTCAGAGCTTTTCCTTGGCTTCCCCACCATTCAGAGTGGAAGCCCAGATGGTCCTCATGATCTGATGTGTCCCCCTCCCTACCCCCGCTACTGCTCTGACCTCTGTTCCCACCTATCTTCCTCTTGCTCCCTCCACTCCAGCCACTCTGTGCTCCTTGCCACCTCTCCAAATTACCAGCATATGCCCACCCCAGGGCCTTTGCACGTGCTTTCCTGTCTGCAGTGCTCTGCCTTGATATCCATATGACTCGACCCATTGCCCTCTTCAAGTCTTTGCTCAAATATTATTTCTCACTGAAGCCTCCTCTGACTACTTATTAGAACTCAAACTTCCCTCTCCATCACCAGTCCCCCTTCTTGGTCTTGTTTTTCCAGAGTGCTCACCACTAGCTGATGCCATTCACATTTGACTTACTGCTCGGTTATTGTCTGTCTTTCCCACTAAAGGTTAAGCTCCATGAGGGCAGTGATTTTCCTCTTTTCTGTTTGTTTGCTTTGGTGTTGTGTCCCCAGTGCCTAGAAGAGTGGTGCACAGTAATAGACATTCTATAAATATTTTTTGATTCTCTCTATTTCTTTATAGAAGCTGGCAATCTGTATTTATAATTAAATCCCATGCTTTTAGAATATTGGCTTGATTTTACTTTTTAGAAACACTGCGTGGGCCAAACAAAACGTATTTTCAGCCTGGACCCTGTTCCTGGAACCTCCCATCCGTCCCCTCCCCCATGCTGTCTCTCCTTCACCCCAACCCGACCCTGTTTTAGGCCCTTAGTGTAAGTTGCATTTCCCACACCGTCAGATGGTCTGAGTGAGTTTTTCCAGATTTCTAACTGAGCAGTGATAGGTTGATTCAGGGAAAGACAGAGAGAGAGGACTGGCTGGGTCCAAGCTGGTGGCCGTGGGTTCGGCTGCAAGGCATCTGGGTTAAGTCCGAGACTGTGGGGCTAGGAGGCTGGCCGTGGCATTGACTTCCGCGCACACAGCGGTGGCTCACGTCGGGTCCCTGCGGTGCCCTGAAGGGCGTCGTACAGCCCCCCCGCCAGCCGGGCCCAGCCCGGGGAGTCGTGCATAGACACCTGCTGCAGCTCTGAAGCTAAATGGGCTTTAAGAGCTCCTTTTTCAGCTCATCAGAAACCGGCAGGAGCCCTGGAGCTTCTGGTGTTTCGAGGCTCGGCTCCCGAGCAAATAGTGCTGATGGGAGCCGAGGAGAAGCAGGCAGAAACAACATGCAAAGAGGGAGAAAGGCAGGGTTCTGGAATCTGGCTTTTCGGGGCTTGGGACAGAGCCATGCAGGTTTATGGTGTGCCTACTATACTCACTGAGCTCAGGTGAGGATTTATTGAGCACTTACTGTATACCGTGTCCAGGACCGGCTCAGCAGCAGAGTGAAAATGCAGGGCCCTCTGATCCTTGGTAAGAATCTTAAGATGGTAACAGCAGAGCCTTAAGGCTAATTCTAGGCCCTTCTATGCTTGGAGCCCTGGGCAGCTGCCTAGGTTGTGGGTCCATGAAGCTGATCCTGCATGCACTGGACGTACAACTGTTGAAAAAAATCTGGAACCAGGTCCTGCTCTCATGGGTCTTAAAGAATAGGTGGAGAGACAGATAGTAGATTAAGAAAAAAAATGCAAATCATGATAAGTATTACAAAGGAAACAAACAGTGGCAGTAAACAATGGGGTGAAAAGAGGTAACTTAGAGACTGTAGTCAGGGAATGCTTCCTGGAGGAGGTGACAATGGAGCAGAGATTGGCAGAGCTTGAGAAGGAATTGGCCACGTGAGAGGAGGAGGAAGGTGTTACAAAGGCCGGGAGAGCAGCAGAGGCCCAGGCCTGGTGGGAGGAAGAGCCGGCGTGACCAGAGCGTGGTCAGAGACACAGGGGGCGCGGCAGGCGGAGGGTCTGGACAGTTCTTTGAAGTTACAGAGGAGGTCTTACATCTTACCGTGGGCAGCCATTGAAGCGCTTTATTATTTTACATTTAAAAAATAAATGCTCGGGGCGCCTGGTTGGCTCAATCGGTTAAGCGTCCGACTTCGACTCAGGTCATGATCTCACGGTTGGTGGGTTCCAGTCCCAAGCTGGGCTCTGTGCTGACCGCTCAGAGCCCGGAACCTTCCTCAGATTCAGTGTCTCTGTCTCTCTCTGCTCCTCCCCTGCTCACACTCTGGCTCTCTCTCTCTCAAAACAGGAGAAACCTAACAGAGGGCCATAGGGAGGGGAAGGGGGAAAGAGAGTTGGGGAGAGAGAGGGACACAAATCATGAGAGACTACTGAATACTGAAAACGGACTGAGGGCTGAAGGGGGAGGGGGAGGGGGAGAAGGGGGTGATGGTCATGGTTGGGGGGCACTTGTGGGGAGAAGCACTGGGGGTTATATGGAAACCAATTTGACAATAAACTATTATTTAAAAAAATAAACATTAAAAAAAAAGAACAGCATCTACCTCGAAGGCTATCCCGAGAGCTGAACAAGCTAAAACTCGAAAGGCACTTGGCGTGTAGAGAGCCCTTGGTGTGTGAACAACTTGCCATCGTTGCAGCCATTTTATGTTTCTGAACTTGCAGCTGCAGGGCTGGATCTAAGCCATGGCTTTGACCTTGACCCAGCCGAAGTGTGTGATCTCTTAGCATCTCTAGGTAGGGGGCTGAGTGGGAGGGTCTTGGCTTGTTTCTGAGGCTGAGAGGTGGGCACACAGCCAGGGGCTGTCCGGACCCAACCATCTAAAGCCCAGGGAGGAATGTTCCAAGGTGTGAACGGAGTCGTGGTTAGCACATGGGCTTTGGAGAGAGTTCAAACCCTGAGTCTGCTTTTTGGTAGCTGTGTGATTGTCAACAGGTGGCTTAACCCTCTGAGCCTCAGTTCCTCACTGTAAAATGGGGATACCATCACTTACCTAAGAGTAGGATTATAAGGATTAAAGCAAATAATGATGGAATTTTGCACATAGGAGGCGCTCAAGAAATGTTGGTCATCGTTGTTACACGAGCTGTAGTCTGGGGGGAGGCAGGAAAGGGGGACTATCTTTCTGCACGTGCTCCCGGTGCGTCAGAGACTGTTGTGGATGCTTAAACTCACCAGCTCGGTGACGCCGAGGTTCTGTGGGTTCTAGGGCGGAATTCTGTATAATTTATCTGACACATGCATCTCTGGTTTTGCTCCTGGCATCTATCGATGGCTGGTTTCGCTCAGGGGCTCCTCCCTGGGGCTGCAGTCCTCCTGTCCACTCTCCAGAGCGTGCTGGCACAGAGGGCTGTCCCGCCTTGAGACGAGAAGTCTGTGCCTTTACACTCCCCCCTTGTCCGTTATTCACGGGCTTTGGGCTGCACTCAGGTCCAACTCCGGGGTGTGTCTGGGCAAGGCAGCTGCTTGTGTTGGCTGCAGGCAGGTCTCTGGAAAATGCCGCTGCCATGAGCCCTCAGCTGCTAACCCTCCCAGAGGCTGGGGATGGACGCCCCACCTGTAAAGGACATCGGCAGTGCGTGCTCTGCCCCCTCCCCTCCACCTGCATCTACCTCCCAACCCCAGTGGCGGTCTGCCTGTGGACAGGAGACCTGCTTTCTCTGGATGGCCAAGCTGAAGAAAGTAGCGTCCAGGGTGGCCTCTGGCTGGGAGGACTGGGTGATTCCACCAGTGATCTTGGGCTTTGCAGGCAGAATTTTAATAGAAACTGAACTCGTAGGGTGTACGACCGACTGCAGGAGAGGATGGGCAGCCAGGTTCCGCCTTGAGAGCAACGGCATTTGTAGATCGGAGTTCATGGGAAGGGACCGCATCACCCTGGTCCCGGCCCTCCCTGCGTCCTGGGGTCCCCCGAGGGCAGCACTGCAAGGAGGTGAGGCATTCGAATGAGCGTTTGGAGTCCAGTCCCGGGGCAGCCGAGGACGCCCGTGACCTGGGACAGAACTGGGGCCCGGGGTTGAGGACCCCAGACGGCTTCACTCAGCAACTGACACCGACACTAAGGAGACGTGAGGTTTCTTTGCACCAGGAGCCGTCCCTGCTTTCTTCCCGTTTTCCAAGTGGAAACAGTGAAATGGTCAGATTAATCAGGGAAGATTATGTCAACCACAGGGGAGCAGACGGAACGGCTTTTCTGTAAGAGGCTTGCCTGCCACGTGTCAGGCTCAGCCCCCACGGGCTTCACCTGCTCAAAGATTTAGTAAGTCCACGGGCTGCAGGGTAGGAGAGAGTTCATCCCCCAACTTCTCAGCCTCTCAGCATCCCAGAAAACGGGCCGTGAAGTGCCAAGACCTTCAGAGAAATCAGGGCCCACTGGACACAGTGACCCACATTCTGAAGGTTTTTCTTTTTAAATTAATTAAATATAATCTCCATGGCCTCTCCCGCTTTGTGTTTTGGCCAGACCTGCAGGACGGGAGAGGTGAGGAGCCTCACAGAGGACGTAAGCCTGGCTCAGTTCAGCTGGACCACCTTGGAGTTGAAGGAGACTCATGCATGCATTCAACAAATGTGTCTTAAATGCCTTCTACGCGCCAGGTGCTCTGGGCGGTGTTGGAGATTAGGAGAGAACAGAACAGAATAAGTCCTGCAAGGGGCTTACATTTTAGACACAAGAGATGCAAACTCTAAGCAAATAAAGACATAAGACACCTGATAAATTTTGGAAGGGATATAGCTGTGAAGAAAAGGAAACAAGAGTGAAGGAAGCCAGAGTTGGGGGAGGGGGGGCAGAGAGGGGCTGTTTAACTGGAGCAGTTAGGGAGGACCCTTTGAGGGGATGACATTTGGGAATAGACCTAAACTAAAGACAGTGAGCCAAGCACATGGCCTGGAGCTCCAGGCAGAGGGGAGAGCCAGGAAGTGGGGGTTGGAAGAAATGCAGGGAGGCCTGGGGGGCTCAGTAGGGAGCAAGAGGAGAGTGTGGGGCGGGGTTAGAGAAGGAGGTCACAAGGAGCCAAGGTCATCTTAAGGAGTTTAGATTTTATTCTGGGAGAAATAGGGAGCCATGAAGGAGTTCTGAGCAAAAGAGTGGCATGGGCTGATTTACTGTATTTGGGGTAGGGAAGGAAGGGACATAACGTGCAGACACGGCTTTGGCAGGTGTATGTCCCTGTTAAATGACCACCCAGACCAAGATACAGGACATTTTCATCCTGCAGACACCCCTTCCCTCCTGCCCCTCCCCAGCCAGCACCCTCCCCAAATCCAATGGATTTGCTCTCGTTTCTACAACCATCAGATGGCTTTGTCTCTTCTTAACTTGCCTGTAACCGCCATCAAATAGCGTGTTCTCTTCGGCTGCTGGCTTCCTTCATAAAATACAGTGTCTGAGAGGCGTCCCTGTCGCTGTGTACATCAGGAGTTTGTCCTTTATTGCAGGTCAGCAGTCCATGGCGTGAACAGACCACGCGTACCTCTATCTGTTCTCCTGTTGAGGGGCATTTGGATTGTCTCTAGGTTAGAACGTGAGCGTTTTCTCCTTGGGTCCATACCTAAGAGTAGAACCCGTGACCTGTGGGGTAGATGAACGTTCGTAGCTTTAGTGGGCCTGCCAGCTTTCCTAGTGATGTCCCACCTCCCCCCACTTCACTGACATAAAATTCCCATATCATACGATTCACCCTTTGACAGTAAATTCTACAACATTATCAATACCCCTTAAGGAAGCCCGTACCCCAGAACCATCACCTCCTAGTCCTCCCCGTCCCCAACCCTCCCCCAGCCCCTGGCAACCAAAATCGACTTTCTGTCTCTATAGGTTTGGCTATTTCTTACAAAGGGAATCATACAATGTAGCCTTTGGTGCCTGGCGTCTTTCCCTCAGCATCCTGTTTCCAAGGTTCATCCGCACGGCGCGTGTCTGAACCTCTTTCCTCTTTATGGCCACATAACATTCCATCGTGTAGGTCCGTGCATCTTGTTTGCACGCTCGTCGGTCGGTGACTATGGAGTCATTCCTACTCTTTGGCTATCGTGAATGATGCCGCCATGAGCATTTGTGTACACGTTTTTTGTGTGAACATATGTTTTCGTTTCCCCTGGGTGGGTCGATACTTAGGCGTGGAATTGCTGGGCCCTGCAGTAGCTCTGTGTTTCACCGGGTGGTGTTGTTTTTACAAGCTGTGAGTTACGTTTGTAAAGATCTCCCCAGCCGCCGTGTGGAGCGCGGACTGAAAAAAGCCGAGGGTGAAGTAGGGGAGCCGTTGAAGAGGCTACCACAGTAAGCGGGGCTCAGCAGGAAAGCCAGGCAGAGAGCGGTGGGCAGACTCTGGCTCTGTTGTGAAGAGCAAGCCAACGTGATTTTCAGATGCGTTGGGTTAAAAGCATTTTTTTTTAAAGCCAGGACTGACTTCAGGATTTGGGACCTCAAATCCGACCAAGGCCAAGTTGACTGGCAAATGAGTCAGATGACACCCTCCAGTAGGATGACCCTGGATTGGAATTAAGAATACTCTGACCCTCCCCCTGCTGGAGGCGTGGCCTTGAGCTTGTGAGGAAGGAGAATGTGGGTTTTAGGAAGAAGGCTCTGGGCTCTGATCCATTTCTGCCACTAGGGAGCTGTGACTTCCAGAAGGAACTTTCCCTCTTGGGTCTTGGGTTTCTCCATCTGGAGAGTGGAGAAGCTGGTGATGGTCCCAGTGTTCTCTGCACCCCTGCCCCCCACCCCCCGGAGTGCTTGGCATAGAGCAGGGATATGAGACATAAAGAGTGGCTGGATACCTGGGTGATGTCCTCTCTGGGTTAATGTTTTCCAGGAGCACCAACTTCTACCATGACCGACACCGTGTTCAGCAACAGCTCTAGTCGCTGGATGTGTCCCAGTGACCGACCCCTTCAATCAAAGTAAGTCCCTGCGTCTTCCCGGGAGTGGCTTGTGGGATCCGTGAGGTCCGGATGGTCCTACACTTGAAGGGAGAGAGGAAGAGCAAGGAAAGAAACGGAATTTCCTTGCCTGGGGTGCAGGGGAAAAAACACCAGTGGGGGCATCACCACAGAAACTTCTTCACTGATTTTACTGCTTCATGAGGTTGGAATAACAAGATGAAATTTTGGGGTGCCTGGGTACTTCGGTTGGTTAAGCGTCCGACTCCAGCTTAGGTTATGATCTCGTGATTTGTGAGTTCGAGCCCCACGTCGGGCTCTGTGCTGACAGGTGGGAGCCTGGAGCCTGCTTCAGATCCTGTGTGTGTGTGTCTCTCTGTTCTGTCTCTGTTCTCTCTCTCTGTCTCTCAAAAATAAATAAACATTAAAAAAAACTTAAAAAAAAAACACCAAGATGAAATTTTGAACTCCACACCACATAGTAGAGTTGGCCCTGTGGAATGATTAGAGCACTGACTCCGCAGTTGGAATCAGGGTTGGTTCTGCTTCTAGATCGGAGCTAATTTGCTGTGTGATCACAGGCAAATCTCTTCCCCTCTCTGGGCTTCAGTTTCCTCATCCGTTAAATGAGGAAGTTGGACTAGATCACAGGTTGCAAACTGGCAGCCCACCAGCTGACTCTGACTTGCAAGGGTGTTCTTGTTTTGTTTTTTTTTACTATTTGGTTTTGGCACGATTATTTAAAAATTGGGAAATTTTACATAAAGGTAATGTCACATCCCAGTAATTATACCTGAATAAGTAACGTATTAGATCTGTAGCATACTGGCTCATGAGAGCTGATAAATTTTCAGGCATTTTTTCAAGCTGGCTATTAAACATGGCCATTATTAAAAATTAAGTTTATAATGTTATGGTTAAATTATATTAGACACAAAGGATATAAATACTCAAAATTAATCACTTAATTATTTTACTACACTTGTTATTCTCTGTTATGTTATTTATGTTTATTTTGAAGAGAGAGAGTGAGAGTGAGAGAGAGAGAGAGAGAGAGAGAGAGAGAGAGAGAGAGAGAGAGAGGGAATGCAAGTGGAGGAGGGGCAGAGACAGAAAGGGAGTGAGAGAGAATCCCAGGCTGGCACCATCAGTGCCATCATGACTTAAGCCGAAGTCAAACGCTTAATTGAATGAGCCATCCAGGTACCCCAAAGAGCACTCATTTTTATTATTATTTTGAGAGAGAGAGATGAGACAAAATCCCAAGCAGGCTCCATGCAGTCAGCACAGAGCCCAACACGGGGCTTGAACTCACAAACCATGAGATCCTGACCTGAGCCAAAACCAGGAGTCGGACGCTTAACCAATTGAGCCACCCAGGCGCCCCGACTATTAAGCCTGGATGTCCACTGGTATTGCTCCTGCATATTTCTCCCCAGGTTTGCATTCAGTGGGGCTTTTTCTCCATTGTGAAATTGTCAGCTGACGGTCCACCAGCATACTACCGCCTTGTAGCGCCTGACAGTCTAAGTCTGGGGTTTATCATTCCTGTAGATTTTCACTCAAAATGGCTTGTTTCTTTGAACGCTCGGTAATTTCTTATTGTGAGTTCAGTCTGTGCGAGTCCTGGGGATGCACTTTGGGGATATTTTCCTTCAGGGGGATTAACACTTGACTCTGCCAGGATTCGGGAGAACCGCTCCCCCAGGATGGCGTTTGCTCCCTCGGAGGGTCCTGGCTCAACGTTGGGGGCCTTGGATTGAGCTCCCCTGCCTGTTAGGGGCACAAGGTCAGACTCTGGAACACAGGGCCGGTATTTGCCTGGGCTTACTGCTCACGGCTCCCTGTCCTGGATTCTGTTTGTTGGGTTTTCTTTCTCTTTTTCAAAAAATTGCCTTCTAGAGTATAAATATGTACCTTCAACAGTACACATTTGAAGCCCAGTTTGATCATTGGAAGAACGTATGTCTTTACTCGTGCAGGTACCACAGTAGTCAAGATCATGAATAGATCCGTGCGTTTCCAGCATTTCCTTGTGCCTCTTCCTCCCCATCTCCAACCCCCCACACCTCTAGGAAGTTGCTAATCTTTCTGTAACCGCACATTAGTTTACGTTTCTAGAATTTCATGCAAACAGAATCATATCGTGTGAACTCATTTTTGGGAGATGTCTCTCTTCTTTTCCGTGATCCATCCTTCCTGTTCCAAAACATCCATATTGTTTTGCAGATAGTAGTTTGTTCCTTTTTTCGTACTGAATTCTATTTCATTGTGTGGCTCTACCACAATTTATCTGTTCATCTACTTACTGATGGCCTCTGGGCTGTTTCCGGTCTGGGGCTGGTACAAATAAAACCTTGCAGAGACAAGATTTCCTCTCGCTGGGTCATCGCCTCGGAGGAGACTGTGCTAACTTCTTACAAAGCTGCCAGACTGTCTTCCACGTCGGCTCTACCATTTCACATTCCCTCCAGAAGGTGTGTGAGAATCCTAGCCCCTCTGCCTCCTCCTCAGAGCCCTTGGCGTGGCCACTCTTCCCAAGGTTAATCACTCTAGTGTGTGTGTGACTGCATTTCTCTGGGGTTTTCGCTTGCATTTCCCTCCTGACTAAGGACGCTGAACGCCCCCTTATGAAATGCTTGCCATTCACATATCCTCTTTGTTGAAGTGTCTGTTCAAATCTTCTGTCCACTTTAAAACCAGGTATTTACCTTCTTATTAAATGTTACAAGGTTTGGTTTTTTTTCTTCAAATGCTTTAGATAAGAGTCTTTTTTTTTTTTTGGATACACATTTTGCAGCTATTTTCTCTTGGTCTCTGACTGGCCTTTTCTTTTTCATAACAGAAGCTTTTGAAGAGGAAAAGGTTTTCTTTTGACCGAGTCTATTGTGTTTCTTTGTTCTGTAAGGGGAGGCGGTGTTAGAGAATTCCCTTACTTTCTAGCAATCCTAGAACCGCGTTAAAAAAATAAAAGTTCTGCTCTAATTTATCTAGGACCGAATTGTACTTTGGCGAAGGGTCTTTCTGAGTATTTAGCCCACCCGTATTCTCTGACACAAAAGCTCCTGCCTGCTTACTTCTGTCCAAAACCTCCAGTTCTGTGAATTTTACAGTTTTGAAGACGCTATGGAACTTCTCCAAAGGAAACTTCTTTTTGCCAGGCCCCTCCCGTTGCGTTCTCCTGGAGCCAAATTTACTTTGCAGGGAACATTCCATCGGCCAAAAAATTGTGTCTCTGTAGGAGAAACAGTTGCCTGAAGGGTGGATGGGGCAAAATATTTACTTTATTTAAGAAATGTCAGTTAATTAAAATACCATCCATCAGAGTTTCCTTCAGTTCATAGGAAGCCAAACAATTTGCCATACAATTAAATTAAAACTATTCCAACAGTCTGGACACAGTTTTCTTAAAGTGCTCCTGGGCTGTGGTGAAACATCTTAGCATTCTGCATGCATCCGGCTGCCTTGATTGCTTCTACCTCTCCTTCAGATATTAAAATTATTTTCCAAATAAATGCTAATGGGTGAATTATAGACATCATACTTGCTACTTAGTTTTCTGCAGCTAATGCAGAAGTTTCTAAGGTCTCTCTGTCTGGGAAATTAAGAAATCTAATCTTAATTAACTGCTGGCTAGCCAGAGACACTATTAATGTGATTTTCAAATGCCCCCCTCTCCCAGCCTCCTTGAATCTAATGACAATGTTTGAGACGCGATTGTGGTTGTGGCTGAAAGATGGGAACACGTCTCCTTCTTGCTTGCGTTGGGCAGTGGCTCAGCTCTCTCCACATGGGGAGAAATGCTCAGATCCGAAAGTTCTATTTCTCTGTAGTTTTCAAGTCTGCAAGGCAGAGAGTACCAGAGATCAGAGGGTGGAAACTGAGGCACAAAGAGAGGCAATGACATGCCTACAATTGTTCACTTAATAAATGGGAATGCTGGTCTTTCTAGAGTGGAAGGATTGGCCTTGCAAACGAAGGACCCATGGAGGGTTCAGGGCTCACTGACCGACCCCACTGTGCTCCCTGTCCCCCAGGATGACGTCGGCCATGCTATCATTAGGCGATTTCGCTTTAGCACCAAAAATCCATTATTCAATTGCGTAAGTGGTCGGCTCAGTTAATAAGCTGAACTGATTGGTCATTTTAATCAAAACTAAGAATTTTACAACCCTACATTGCAGCAACCTTTTTTGGATGTGCTGAAATAAGATAATAATTAATAATAACTGGGAAAACAAAACAAAACAGAAGTAGATCGCTGTAGTTTAAGCTCTGTGGTTGTTGGGGTGGCTGGATGGTTCCGTCAGTTAAGCATCTGACTCTTGATAACAGCTCAGGTTCTCATCTCACGGTTGTGAGTTCGAGCCCCGCATCAGGCTAGTGCAGCGCCTGCTTAGGATTCTCTCTGCCACTGTCCCACTCACACACCCACTCCTTCTCTCTCAAAGCAAATTAATAAACACTTTAAAAGACACTTTATTTTAAAAAATGAACTGTGGTTGTTGCATCCAGTGTTGGTCGGTTATGAGATTTCTTTCCTAACTTTATTCTTTTGTTCTCTCTCTCCTTTCTTTGCCTTCCGTCAGTGATAAAGAACAGTGAGTATTTTGATGCTTTATTTTTCTACACACTGCAGTTTCTCTCCTTTCTGTTCAAATTCGGTGGCCCCCAAAGAGAGCTGGTTAAAAAGGGAACTAGCAAGTTTTACATATCTAAAAAAAAAATCCAAGTTTCTTGAGGAAAAAAAAATTACGAAATTAAAAAAAACTCTCTTGGTAAAGGGACGGAAAGCATCGTTCCGAGAGCTCTCATGGTCCTTCCTGTGAGGGATTTTTGGGATTCCAGCAAATTTATTGACCGCTCTGGGCCTGTTTCTCCAGCCTTTGCCTGGGAACAATGTTCTCAGATAAAGACAGTGGTAACTCACGTAGCTGCTGTCGTTAGCCCCAGGTGACGAGGGACGGAGCAGAGCCTTTGGGAAGCTACGTGCCACACCTACGGTCTCTGTCACCTCATGGGAGGTCAGTCTGGTTTCCCAGCGAAGTGCCTTTGACGCAGAGGTCCTAGCTTGACTGGCGTCTGCGTTTCAAATTGGATTCATTTCCTCAGTATGCATGACAGATTGAGCGCTGGGCCAGGCTGCAGAGCAGACCAGGCTTCGTCGTGCAGGCACATCGAGAAGCTCTGGAAGGCCATCGCTAGCTCTTAAGATGGGGACATTGTTGCAAAACCACCAGCACAGCGCGAGGTCTGGGTCCTGGTCTGGTGCTCAATTTCAGTGTGGCCTTGAGTGATGCCCGTTCTCGTCCTTGAATCCTGGCTCCTCCCTTGTAAAATGGGAATGATAGCCCTGCCTTTCTTCCCTCTTCCTGTGCTGGTAGGATCAAAGGAGAGGCACAGGAAAGCTTTATAAACTGTAAAGCACCAAGCAAAATCAGAGGCATGTGTGAATTACAACCTTGCCTTACCTTTGTGTATATATATACATTGTGTATATATGCATGGTATGTATCCATGCTCACGTATGCATACACGAACATTAACATTGTTATATACACATGATACATATTCCTTGTGTTGTATACATTATGTTTATACCTATAAACATATTACATATATACCGTGCGTGCGTGCGTGTGTGTATCTTGCACAATTTGTTCAGCTTTTTTGGACCTAAATGACCATATCATCAGGCCCAGAATCCTTAAAAGTTTTCTTCACGCTAATAAACACTTAACTAGATGGCCTGGGGAAATTCTTTCCTGCTCTTCTGCCCCTGAGCCTCCCTCCCTATCTGTCAAATGGGGACTTTGAACAAGCTGATCACTAAAGGCCATTTGAATGTCCTATAATCTCTTGTCGGCTGGTAAGACTCTGGCCAGACAAAATCTGCTTTGTATGAATATCATGGGCATATTATTCAGACATTGAGAGAGAGATGCTGAGACATTGTCTGGTCATAAATACAAACATCACCAGAGAGGTTCATAACTCCAGAGGGAGCCAAGGCTCTTGGCTCTTGGAACCAAGGCTCCGGGTGCTAAGTCCTCCTGAGAGCTGCAAATTGAAAGGTGGGGTTTATGTGCATTCTCTTTCCTTCCTTCCTTCCTTCACGCCTTCCCTCCTCCCCTTCTCCCTCCTCCCTCACTCCCTCTTCCCTTTGTTCCTTTATTAACACATCCTCTCCAAGTACCCACTACATCTCAAACAGTGTGCTAAGTACAGGGTTACAGGGGTAGCCAAAATATGAGTATGTATCCAGTGGGGTCTACAAACAAATAAACAGCCAGTCAGCAACAAATACACAAGTGTGCAAGGAGCTCTCATGGCAGACTCACAGTGGGCCTTGGGGAAACAAGGAGAGGCCTGTCACCCAGACTTGGCGGTCCCGATGAGGGAGTTCCTGGAAGAAGGGATGTGTAAACTGAGACCGGGTGATGGAGGAGCAAGATGGAGGGGAGACGGAGGCATTCCGGGGAGAGGAACAGCATGTGCGAAGCCCAGATACGAGAGGCAGCCTGGAAATTTAGAAGAACTGAGTAGAACTCAGTCTGACTTAAAAGATTAGCAGGAGCCTGGGATTCCCTCAACAACCTAAAGGGGGTCAGAGGGACCCGAGCACCCTTTCTGTGCCCCCTTCCGTCTGGTAGGGCTGAGTTCCATCCGGAAGCGCCTTTAGACCAGCAGGGCCTGTGTAAAACCTTTGGTGGTGTAGCTGCCCCTCCTTCCTCATCCTTTCCTCCAGGATTCATTAAAACCTCATTCACTGAGCTGTAAAAGAGACTTCCTGCCGACTCCGTTGCCTGTGTTGGCATTCTGGGGGAAGCGGGGTGGAGAAGAAGAAAGAAAGGAAAGAGAAAGGATTAATTTTCTGCACACCGCTGTTATTTAATGCTTGGGAGCCTTCGTGCCCCGACAGCGCTTGCCTCATCCTACTCCTTTTGGGAATTATCACTTATTAATAGAGACATCTGGTGGGTATTTGTTGTGTGACTATTGTGTGCATGAAATGAGGAATCAAGGTGGGAGGCCAAAGGGAGGTGGGGGTCTGGCTTTTGAGTATTTTAGAGAGTGACATCCGGGTGGGGCTTCCGCCCGGAGTCAGGACGGATCTCCTCTGGGGGCCCTGATGTCACCTGTGGCGGGAGGGCTCCTTGTGTCCCTCTCCAGCACCCCCCAGCAGGTAGGCTCCGGTAGCAGCCGAAGCATGGCCAGGACGCTACGTCCTTGAGTCTCCGACTCACGCGTGTTCCCAGCAATCCCCTCCCCTCTCCTGAGCGCCAGTCATCTGGACAAACTGCAGGCCAACTGCGGTGATCCTTAAACTTTTCGTCCACAGGGAAACTCTTTGAATACATTTAATTCCGAAGCTAGGTATGTAAGGCAGATAACGGGAGGGCTGGATAATGACCTTGAGAGGCTGTGAGCCTTCACCATCTTCTAGGGAAGTTGATGCCCCTGGTCATTTCCAATAATGCCAAACTGTAAAATAAATGCAGACGCGCTAACAGGCTTCACCTACCTGCGTGCTCGCCACAGTGGATCCTGTATCAGTTAGCTTTTGCTGCATGATGAAACATCTTAAAACTCAGTGGCATGCAACAACCGTCATTTCTTGGCCGGGATCTGGGCTTGCCTGGGCTTGCTTATGTGTGCGAGGGGCTGGCTGATCTAGGATGGCCGTGGCTGAGAGAGGAAGACTTTCGCAAGAGCGGCGCAACCTCAGTCCCCTGCATTTTATCGGCCAGGGCGAGTCAGAAGTCTGGGAAGGATTCATGGGTAGAGACATAGGCAGACTCTTCAGTGAGAGCGATTTCAAACTCACATGGCAAAGAGCATGGGTACTTGGAAGGGTAAAGATTGGAGGTCATCAATGCAATAGACCATATTTCATGCTTTTATCAAATACGACATTCTTTCCATTGTTTTCTCTTTGTTTTCTTTACTGGTGTCCCTCCGCTGCAAAGAACCCAGCTGAGTGAGGACAGGGGAGCCCGGTTGCCTACCTATCCTGTCCTTCTATCCCCCACTCCCCCGAAGCCCTTGAGATCCCTCCAGGGAACTGCTGAGCACGGTTTGGTGCGGGGGAAATAGGAGGCAGGCATGTTTCAGTGTTTGTCTTAAGTATGTGAACAAGAGTGGAGACAGGACAGGCAATCCTGTCTCAGCCGGCAAGCCAGGGGTCTCTGCTCATGTAGCCTTGGAGGGGCAAGAGTAGCCTCTGAGGGTCCCAGCAGGAAACAGAAAAGAAATCATTCCCATTTAACAGATCCAGAAACTGATAACTCAGAGCAGAGCAGAGACCCAGTATACACACTGCTTACATGCGGCAGACCCAGGATCATAAACTTGAACTCCACTGGGTCAAGCAGGGCTCACGGTGGCAGGCAGTGGGCCCTCTGGGCGTTTTCTGGCTTGGATGCAATGCTCTGAGTAACTCCTTCAAGGAAACAGTACTTTGGTCTTTGATACGTTCCCAACACTGGACTCTGGTCTTAAGGATGCAGAGCTGGGATCCTGTGCTCAGACGGCCTAGGCAGAGGAGCCACTGTCCTGTCCCTGGGGCAGTCTCGAGGGCCCCATGCTGACCAGCGTATCATGGGGAGGCCCAGACAGGCCCCGTCTCTCCCTTGAGAGCAAGAGCTCTGCTTTGAAACACCAGCTCGCTTCTCTCTGTTTGCTTTTGGAATTAAAACACAAAAATCCACAGGAGGCTTGCGAGTCCCCACTGAGACCAGTCGGTGACATTTTCAAACACTGGATGAGCTATTTGTCAGCTGCATGTTTCGGAGCCGAGAACGGAGGAGGGGGTTGGAGAGATGCTGGCAGCCTCCGGCGTACTTTCTACTTGTCTGTAGGTGGAGGCAACGATCTCAGGGTTCTAGAACCCCCCATATCCAGCAGCACCCCTGTCCTGAGCACACGGGCCCCAGTGAGGTATGTTGGGGTGAGAGGCATTAGTTTCGTGTCTGGCCCGTGGCTGACCCTGCCCACGACCAGACTGTGAGCTCCAGGAACATATCCTTGAAGGGGTCTCCACTGGGAACATGGCCCAGCATCTCACCTGTGCTCTGTTTTTAGTCACTGAGTTGCTTTGTAAAGGCAGGAAATAAATGGAGACAGATCCGAAGAGTGGAAGGAAGGAAGTGAAGACAAAGGGTGGAGAATAGGGCAGTGGGGACATCCATTTCCAGGGAAAGCCAGAGGGACGTGGGCGGGGGAGCGGGGGTGCTGAGTTGTGACTAAGGCTCTTGGGGACGGACGGGTGGTCTGCATGATACTGGAGTCTGGTGTATCCTTGGAGAATAATTGAAGAAACATCAGGCTAAGGGATATTAGCACACTGGAAGGAAGACCTTTCTCACACAGCGTCACAGGCTCCTTGTGCGAGAGTGAGGTGTCCATTGTGGGAAGGACTCAAGCAAGGCTGGAAAGACCCCTGCTAGGGAGGCCAGGGCAGGCAGACAATGGTCCCCACATCCTGGTGTTCATGCCTTTGTGAAATCCCCCCACCCCAGGGTGAGACCTGGGCCCTGTCTCTCACCTGCAGAATACAGCAAAGGGACGGAACATCACTCTTGTGATTACATTATGTTTTATAAGACTCTGTCTCAGTTGACAGGAGCCAGAATCCCCTGCTTGTACTTGATGAAGCAGGCAGCCCCCAGGATGGAGTAGGAGAAGCCCACTTGGTTAGGAATTGCAGATTGCCCCCAGGGCCCCGGGGGTGGCCTCCTGCAACAGATAACAAAAAGCCAGGCCCTCCGGTACACAGCGGCAAGGAAATGAATTCCGCCAGCCACTCTCATTTGCCTGGAAGCTGATTTCTTCCCCCGGTTGAGCCTCCAGATGAGAACACAGCGCAGCCAACACCTGACTGCAGCCTCATGAGATGCCAAGCAGAGGAGCCAGCTTGGCCGTGCCTGGATGGACCTGGAAACTGTGAGATCACAAATGTGTGCTGTTTTCAGCCCCTACGTTGGTGATAACTCACGAGGCAGCAATAGAAAATGTAGGAAGTGTACGCACACGCTGTAGCTGGGGCTTTGTCCGCTCTTTCTCTACCCTCCAGCCGAGTTCTTCCAGGAAACTGTAGGACAGGTCATGTCAACCTCAGTGGCTGAGAGCAGAAACCACTGATCACATCTCCCAGTTTCCTGGCTGGGTGGCCAGGTGCTTCGGCACAGGGTTACTCGCACAGCTGGGGTCCTCCCATGGCTGGCTGGGGGCTGGAGGACCGCGGAGCAGTCAAGCTGGCAATGGCTGTGGCCGGGGGCCTCCGTTTTCCTGCACGTGGGGCTTCTCCACAGGGATGTTAGCACATCCTTGTGACACTGCATCTGGCTTCCGCCAGGGCAAATGATCCAAGACAACAAGGCAGAAGCTGCAACGTCTTTTACGACCCAGCTTTGGAAGTCACGCACTGCCACTCCTGCTGTATTCCATTGGTCTTAGGAGACCGGCTGGGAGTCAGTGTGAATACCAGGGGGCAGGGGTGCTGGGGGACCGCCTTGCAGGCTAGCTACCTCGTGGGTCTGATCTTCACCTCCCCGGGCACTCTGCCTGCTCTCTCAACTCCAAGCCTTTGCAGAGGCCACTGACTCCGTCCGCCAGGCCAGGTCCCTTTCTCTGCTGTCCCCTCATGGACGTCAGCTTACCTTTGCAGCCTCCGCAGGGGTCCTAGTGCTGCTGTGGGACCTGAGGCGTACATCCTTTAGAGGGCCGTCTTTAAGATAAAAATGACAAAACACCTTGCTTTCACAAACTTTTCAGCTCACAGGACCATTGCAAATGCCCCTTGTGGGGTCTGGGAAGGCGCCTGTGCGAACAAACGGTCCCAAATGTAAGCTTCGCGTGTATAGGAGCAGATCTTTGTCAGGGTCTTAACATGGCTGTTACTGCCCCAGGGAGCTGTCCTTGGTCCTGTAGGCTAACCAATTTCCACAGCTTAGATCACACTTCGGATTAGACGGGTAACATCCCTTTGGGCCACAAGGGACTGTGTCTTTTTTTTTTTTTTTTTCTAACAAAATGGTGATTTAGAGATCTTTTATTTTTATTATTTTTAATAGTTTATTGTCAAATTGGTTTCCATATAACACCCAGTGCTTCTCCCCACAGGTGCCCCCACCATGACCATCACCCCGTTCCCTCCCTCCCACTTCCCCTTCAGTCCACGGTTCATTTTCAGTATTCAGTAGCCTCTCATGATTTGTGTCCCTCACTCTCCCCAGCTCTCTTTCCCCTAACAGAGGACCATAGGGAGGGGAAGGGGGAAAGAGAGAGAAGGGACTGTGTCTTAATTCAAAAACCTTCTGGGCTCACTCTCAAGCACTATTCTAAGTATGACTGACACAGTAGTGACCCGGACCCAGATAAGCCCCCTGCCCTCCTGGGACCAACATTCTGGTGGGGGGAGAGATGCAACAAACAGGTAACAAAATTTTTTAGAAAGATAATTTGAATTAATGATGGGTGCCATGAAGAAAATAAATCTGGGCAATGGGAGATCAAGGAAGGGCTCCCCGAGCAGCTGGTATTTGAACTGAGGCCTGAATAATGAGTGTTCCTGGCAGGGGACACAGCAAGTGCAAAGGCCCTGAGGCAAAAACAAAGTTTCAGTGTTCGGGACTGAACAGGGGAGCCAGTGCAGCTGACTATAGAGATAAGGGAGAGCAAGAGGCCACAAGGATGGAGAGGCAGGTTAAGGACAGACCAGGTAGGATTTTGCAGATGGGCTAAAAGAGCAGGTCTTATTTTATTTAGGTAACATTCACACAATAATATAGTGTGAATCATTTTAAAGTGTGCAGTTCAGTGGCATTTATCATATTCCTGATGGTTTCACTCACTGCCTGTACGTAGTCGTGGGTGTTATTCTAAACCAGTGCAAAGCCCTGGGAGGGATTTGCGTAGGGGGCCGAGTGTGTGTCAGTTGTTCAGACCCAGAGGTCCCCGCTGCATGACCAGGGATATTCCCCTCAGCGCTTCCCCAGGCCACACCCCTTCCTTCCCTTTCTCAGGTCAGGCTTGCCCAAGACACCTGCTTCTCTTCGCTTCCAGAATCTTCCTTCTCCGCTCTTCAGAACAAATGAGCTAACGGTGGGAGAATGGAAGAGAAGCCGGGGGAGGGAGGAAGATGGGGCTTTTCATTTCCAACTTTGAGTCAAAAGGCAATTTCATGCCTGCTGATGTGATTAGAGAAGTGGAAATAATAGAGGCAGACAGCTAATGGTGTGCCAGGTCCGGAGGATTCCTGCCCTACTGATTTCTTTTCCCCTAACGGGGACAAGGATTTCTAGCGGTATTTAACCTGGCATTCCACTCAGGGGGTGCGCCTCAGCGCCATGGGGCGTGGACCATCTTATTAGCAGAGATGATGCTAACAACGCTAGCTCTCTGCCCGGCCGCCTTTGACCCTCTGCACCATCCACAGGGCTATGGGGTAGGCCTTCCGTCCCTTCCGTATTGTGGAGATGAAGTGTGTAGCCCGCCCCAGGTCTGAATTCCATCCCTGCCACTTTGGGCATGTAGTCTCACTGCCCCATATTGGGGTCCCCTCCCCAGCAAGCAAGCAGTGATGGCCCCAGCCTTGTAGGGACCGTGTGAGGATGCGTTGGGATCAGGTGGGTATCCGGGAGGTGCTGTGGCCTGCTGACTTAAAGAAAAGAAAAGAAAAGAAAAGAGAAGAGAAGAGAAGAGAACAGAACAGAAGAGAAGAGAAGAGAAGAGAAGAAAAGAAAAGAAAAGAAAAGAAAAGAAAAGAAAAGCACAAGATGGAATACAAAATGTTCAGGGAGCTTTTGAGGCTGGGAATCTGGGTGTTTTTGTGAAATTATGAGCTTTGTGTAAACCCCATTGACAATTCATTCTGATTTATATAGGAAACAATCTGCTGCCTGAATGCAACACCGGGGTACGTGGGAGCTGGGTCAGCCTGGGACCCGAGCTTCCCACCCTCCTCCCAGAACTGTTTCCTCTCTGGCTGTGGAGTCTACGGTTCTGGATTTTTCTCCCGAGATCCCCCTTACTCTCTGGGTTCTCATGAGCTCCCTACAAATGCTGCTCACCAAAGGCCTACCATGCACTAAGCACTCAGTAGACATAAACCCATCAGAACCCTATGAGGGAAGAATGTGTCCCATTGTACAGATGAGCAAACTGAGTCTCGTCTCCTAGCAGGGATTTGAACTGAGGACACCAGGAACCAGAGCCTAACCACAGTCTGCTTCCCGCTGAGGCTCTCCGCAGCCTCATGCCTTCCCATGTTACCTTTCAGGCTCCAGGCAGGCTGGCCCGTCCACCCCAGCAGTCAGCCTGACAGACAGAGGAAGCAGGAAGAGCTGACAGATGAGGAGAAGGAAATCATCAACAGAGTGATCGCGCGAGCTGAGAAAATGGAAGAGATGGAGCAGGAGCGGATCGGGTGAGGCCTGACCCTTCCCACCTGTGTAGAGAGCCCCAGAGGGCTGCCCAGGGCTGCGCTGGGGTGGGGGGACTTCCCCAGGGTTTGCCATCCATGTGCCAGACCACTGGCGCTGCAGAACTGGTATCCTTGTGGCGGGAGGTGGGGGAGCTCAGGGAGGAGGAGAGAGAATGAGCTGGGGGCTCGCTGGCAAGGGGACTTTGAGGCTAGGGGTGCCTTACGGAGGGGGAGCTCTGAGACAGTGGCAGGAGACTGTTGCTGGAGCCTGGGGGCCAGTGGTTGTGAGCACAGGGTATCTTGACCAATTTCTGCTACCTAGAAATATGGTCCGGAGGCACCATAGACCAGAATGTACAGCCGAGAGAGCTAAGGAAGAGAGTGTCTGTCTAGGGCAGTATGTCAAATAGCGCCTTGGAAATGAATTTATGTAAGAGAATTGCAGAGCTGGATCTTGAGAGAGGGAGAGAGCATGAGAGGGAGGCAGCAGAGGCTAACCTGATGGGTCTGGACTCGAAGAACCCCAGGGGTTTGTCCCAGGAATCGTCCCAGCTCCCTGTTGCCCGCTGTGGGTCCCCGGCATGACGCTTCACCTCTCTGAGGCTCAGTTCGCTCACTGGCTGAGTGCGGGGCACGTCAGGTCTTATCCCACAGACTGTTGCAAGCAGTAGATGAGATGATGCATGTACACTCCCTGATGCAGACCCTGGGGACCCTCGGTGTTTCATAAATGGTAAGAAGAAGGGAAAGGTAGAGTTCGGAAAGCAGATAGTTTTAAAATGCATACGGGACGGAAGCAAGGGATGGAAGGAGGCTGTGTGACAGGTGCGTCAGAGAGGGACAAAATCAATGAGCACAGCCAGTGGTAGGGAGCAGGGGAGCAGTGTGCAAGTGGTCTTGCAAAGGAAGGAGTGGGGAAATGAGGGTTACCAAGGGGCCGGGAGGTAAGAGGCGAGTGGGGACCAAGGACAGTGTGTGTGGATGGGGGCTCTTGGCACACGTGGGAAACTGGCTGTCAGGATGCCAGGCCACTGGAGGGTCCTCCAAGACCAGGATCTCAAATGGACCTCTGCTCCCCAGCCCCCTCCCCAGTCCACCTTCTGCCAGGGGCGGCCTTTGCCAATTGCTTACAACTGACTTAGGCACCAAGGTGCCCATTTATGTCCCCTCCCACACACTCAGCTAAGGGTTAAAGCGGTTCTTGGATGGAGAGTGGAAGTGGGTACCTTCGGTCTGAGCCTCAGCAGATGATTTTACTCAGGGTGGATGGGGAGCACTGCTAACAGATGACAGACACCTGCCACCAACTTCCTGTGTCAGCTCCACGCTCTGCCCTCCATCTGCCTACCCCGGAGGCTGCTGAAGGGAGAGATCTCGAGGGGCCTGCTTATAAGATTGAATTCTTAATTTTGTCTTTTGTTATTTTGTTATTTTTAAGTTTATTTATTTTGAGAGACAGAGAGAAGGTGTGTGGGAGGGGCAGAGATAGAGGGAGAAAGAAAATCCCAAGCAGGCTCTGCACGGTCAGCGCAGAGCCCGATACAGGGCTTGAACTCATGGAACCGTGAGATCATGACCTGAGCCCAAACCAGGAGTCAGATGCTTAACCAACTGAGCCATCCAGACGCCCCTTAATTTTGACTTTTAAAACATCTATCAAGAGTGGGGAGCTGTCCAGGCAGGAGGTCTGTGAGTGTGTGTGTGTGGGTGTGGGTGTGGGTGTGGGTGTGGGTGTGTGTGTCCACTTCACCCAACAATGGGCCTCAGCCTTTTGGAAGTGAGGAATGTGGGTGTTAGGAGTAAACACTTACAACCAAAACTCCTCCCGGCCATTTTCCGGCATAGCACCTACCACCAGGCAACATGTTTTATATTTTATATATTTATTTTGACTATTGTACATGTCTCCCCTGTTAGATTATAAGATTCCCATGGGTAGAGATTTTGTTTTATTCACCAGTGAATTCTCAGAGCCTAGTACATAGTAGGTGTGCAGTAAAATATTTATTGCGTAAGTGAGTGAACATGGCAGACCATTTTGTCCCAAATTTCATAAACGTCCCCTGTGGCTAAGATGATGGGGAATTTAGAATCTTGTACCTGAAGGCCCAAATTCCCAGGGAAGCACTCTGATTGGCTGGCTTATGTCAGGGGCTCTCGTCCAATCAGATGTGGCCAGGGGTGCCAGCCATGTTCAAACGTACCAGGTGGGCTGCCTCTGAGGGTAAAGTTAAGGAGATCTCTGTGGGCTGAGCAGATTTCAGCATGAACATTCTAGAACATTCTAGAGTGGGATAGGTTGTTCCCTGCCTCTCCTTCCATGTCCTGTCATTTTGCCTCGACTAACTTGATGACATGATGGAACAGCACGGTGGCTAACAGCTGGAGACCCAGACTCAGAGATACCTGGGTTCAAATTCCAGCTCTACCACTTACCCTCTGTGCGACCTTAGGTACACATCACTTTAGCCTCTGTGCCTTGGTTTCCTCATCTGTAAAATGGGGACAACATCAGCACATAATTCTTAGTGAGTGTTTAATTAGGATGCACAGGGTTATTGTTGTGCCTGGCACAGAACACACATTTATTGGAGGATAAATTTGCTTAGGAAGCTCGGTTGTCGATGTGGCCAGAGCCTCTGTTCTAGAATTATGCCCAGAGACGCCTGTTTGACAAGGCCTGGAATTCCAGCAGTCCCGGCTTCCTCTAAAGGAGACTTGAGAGGCTTCCAGGGAGGCCGGGGGCCCAGCCCTGGATGACAGAGCGTCCCTTTGCTGAGATGTGCTTTCTGCCAGAGTGGGGGCGGACAGTCCCCCAGGACTCTGGCTGTGGCTGATTCCCTGCCCTGATCGAGCAGCCAGTGCCTGCTGGTGGCATTGCTAGAGGCAAACCCGATGCTATTTGTATCTTACGATCTCAAACCTGCCCTCCTTCCTGTTCTGTCCATGCTTCCCCGGGATGAGGATCAGAGCAGAGTCAGATGAAAGCAAGAGGATTCATCAGACATGAAACGAAGCAAGTCTGAAACCGAGGTGCCATCGGGGGTCCCATTTCAGAACCTGACGTTCTCTGTTCATGAGCCTTTGGGGCAGGTCAGTCTGATTCTCAGGATCCTTCCTGCTCGGACTCTGCAGTGTTTGGGCGTGTCTGATGGAGGACAGGATGCTGTTGGCTGCCCCTCTCAGAGCAAATGAGCTCCTTCTAACTGTTAAAATTGCAGATGTATGTGAGAACCCTTCTGGGTTCACACCGGCTCTATGAGGTGGAGTCTTCTAGGAAGCGGTATGAAATCATCATTAATAGACATAATACTCCGTCCTCACACAGGGTACCATTTATTGAGCACTTACTTTGTGCCAAGTACTGAATCTAAAACTTCCTGTAGATTAACTCCTTAACTGCTTCTCTCAACCCTGTCAAGTGGGCGCTATTATTAACCCCCTTTTGCAGGCAAGGAAACAGGTTTCAAGAAGTGATTTGCCCAAGGTCAGTTACCCAAGGTCACATGGAGCCAAGATACACATCCCTCTCTGGCTGACTTTCAGAATTCTGCTTTTAACACTTCACTGCCTTGGGTATCTTTCCTGAAGGCCTGGCCCCAAATTCTTAGACTCTGAAGAACATGGAGATTTGTAAAGCCCAGATTCGAGGGGGACATTGTGGGGCTAGAAGCCGGAACCCATTCTATGCTGGCCCAGTGGTTCCCTTCGAGTTCTTCTTCACCTATTTGTGTTTCCAAAGCTGCCCGTATTGGTCTGTGCACTCCCACGGCTCTGAGATCCAGAGAAGGATGGCCGTCAGGCCTCCCAGGAAGCACTGGGCCAGTTTGGCCAGAGCTGGCCACCCAGGGGAGTCCCAGACAAGCAGCAGACAAGAGCATCTTCCCTTCTGCTTCTGCCCCGGAGCTGGGGCAGGGGTGTGTGTGTCTAAAGCTTGGCTCGCCACCCAGCCCATCACCCAGCCCTGCTTCCTTCAGCGTCCCCAGGAGGGAGAGATGATGGTTAGAAAGGAAACTCATTAAACAGCCTCATACTGCCCCCACATTCCTTACTGAGGCGCTAAGGGGGATGTCAGAGTTTATTTTACAGGCCCTGACTACTGTTTGTGGGACAGGAAATTAATTCCAGGGAGACGGCTTGAGTGACCTACTATCACTCCGTAACAGCCATTCAACATTTAGTGACTGAAAGAAACCACAAGTATTGTTTTTCAGGACCCTGTGGGTTGAGAATTCGGGCAGGGCTCTGCAGGGTGGGTTTTTGGCTCCATGGGGCACAGGCTGGGGTCACTCCCTCAGCTGCATTCAGCCAGTGGCTGGGGCGCCCTGCGAGCTCCAATCCCAAGTCTGTGCTCCAGTGTTCTCTTTGCGGTCCGCTCTCTCTGTGGGATCTCTCCATTTTCCGTAGCCTGGCCCATGCTGTTTTAGGTGGCAGCCAGATCCCAAGAGAACAAAGATGGAAGTTCACCAGGATTTTTAGCAGCTAGGTCTGGAGCTGGTAGGGCATCACCCCTCTGCATTCTACCGAAGAGGGGAAACAGGTCCCTTCTTTTGGAGGAATGACTTGGGCCACCAGGGAAGGAAGGCATTGATGGCAGACATCTTCAGAGACTCCAGCACCTTCTGCACAAACGGGAGTTTAACATAAGGATTTAGAGCGATCTCAAAGGATCCAAGGGCTGGAACACAGCCTGGCCTCATGGAAGTTTTGCTTCTTGTCTGATATATTAGAAAATATACCAGTGCTATACCTCCTGGGTTTTTACAGCTCTTCTTAGTCCTAATTCCAGATTCCCAGGGAAGGACTGGCCCCGCTCACCCTGAGCATTCACCTCTCATCCAAGCAGCTGTGGCCAGGGGTTGCCAGGCTATGGATGTGGCTGCTGAGTGTGAAAAGAACCTTTGTGAGTCAGACAGACACCCATAGGGTGTCCACCAAACTGTTGAATGCATGAACTCTGGAGTTAAACATTTGCCTGGGAAAATCTGTTTGTGGTTTTTATTTTGTTTTTGCCCTGTGCCTAGATAGGTCCCTGCACATCCTTATTACATTTCTTTCTGTCCAGAGCCTCTCAAAGGCACTGGCTCCCATATCCTGCCAGCCAAGAGACAGACAGCCGGATGGCTTCCATCGGAGGTCAATTTCCCTAAACAGATGGGCGCACAAAAGTAATTAGGATTTGTCATTAACCTTGGTGTCCAGACGCCGTGATGGAAGAGGAAGGTAGAGAGACACAGGAAGACCTGTCGTTGACAGGCTCTGTTGGGTTCTGTCACCTCCCCATCTCAGTTCCATCATTCCTTATATTTTTGGCACAGAACTTTCCCAAAATGTGGACAGAGGAAGAAATGAGTAATAATCCCTGTAACTTGCTATATTGAATTAGGTGGACATCTTTCCTGTGATTTGACAATGCCGACACGCTGACAGTAAGCCCGGTCATACTCTCCTCTTTTGAAAGGAAGACGGCTGCCAACCACCTTCTTTTTCTTTCCTTTTTTTTTTTTTTTTTTTTTTTTTGACCTGGAGTACTAAGTGTTCTATGGATAGGATTCAGAGGTTTGGAGGCATTTCTGCATATGTCTGTTTGTATTTTTGGAGAAGGAATATTGATAGGTTTCATCAGATTGGGGGGAAGAACTCTGAACTCTCCTATATTAAGAACCACTGGGGGTGCCTGGGTGGCTCAGTCGGTTAAGCATTGGCTTCAACTCAGGTCACGATCTTGTGGTTCATGGGTTCAAGCCCCGCGTCGGGCTCTGTGCTGACAGCTCAGAGCCTGGAGCTTGTTTCTGATTCTGCATCTCCCTCTCTCTCTGACCCTCCCCTGCTCACACTGCTTCTCTCTGTCTCTCAAAAATAAATTAAAAAACATTAAAAAATTTTAAAAAGAACCACTGAGTAGTATCTCAGTTTCCCCAGATATTGGATCAATGGTTTCTTTCTTTCCTTCTTTCTTTCTTTCTTTCTTTCTTTCTTTCTTTCTTTCTTTCTTTCTTTCTTTCTTTCTTTTTAATTTTATTTATGGATCAATGGTTCCTAATGTCTAATTGCATTAATACTTTATGGAACCTGTTTGTACAAGATGAACATAGAAATCTTCTTAACTCCCTAAGTAGCCCAGTGTCTGGCATAAAAGAGAGAACAAATAAATGTTGGATGAAGAGTACATGATGAATGAACCCTAAACCTGAAGGCTTTCCTTGATTCACTTTGGCCTCACTGACTCCTGGGCCTTATCTGTAAAATGGGGAGTTGGACCACATGATCTCCCAAGTCCTTCCAGGCTGGAGTTTTTCAACCTTCCTACTAAGTACACTTGGGGACGGATCATTCCTTGTGGTGTGTACTGTCCTGTGCATTGCAGGAGTTCTGTTTTTGCTTTTTTGGTTTTAGCAGCATGGCTGGCCTCCACCTGCTAGAGTCGCGTAGCAACGCCCCACCCACCGTGACAACCCCAAATGTCTCCAGCCTGTCACATGCTCCCTGCTGAAGAACCGCTGCACTAGCCCTTTTTGTCACGCGGTTCACAAGAGGGAGAGGAGACAAACTTGAGGATTTTCCTTCAAGCACATTCAGCTTCTAGAGAAATAAAATGGTAGCTCACTCTTACAAAGCACATGTGCCAGCACTGTGCTTGAAGCTTTATAAGGACTCCTTTACGTGACTTTCATGACAACGTTATGCATTCGGCCTCATTATTATCCTTCCCATTTTACAGATCAGGAAACGGAGGCACAGAGAGGTGAAGCACCCGGCCCAGGGTCACATGGTTAAGCGCTGGAACTGGGATTATGCACCGAGACAGGCTGGCTCCAGGACTAGAGTCTTACTCTGCTCTTCTCTAGAAAAACAGAAAAGTTTCTTCTATAGAAAAAATATTTATTGCCGAGCACTGTGTGAGGGACTTTCCAATGTATTTCCTTTCATTTCCTCAGTGCCCTTGTTGAGAGACAGACTGCTGTTCCTGGCACACCGCTGAGGAAAGAAGCTCAGTGAGGTTAAGACACTTGCCCAGGGGCACACAGCCTTTGCGTGGCCAAACCAGACTCTGAACTTGAATCTCTGTTTCCACTTCATCCTATTGGCTGTTGAGGTGCAGGGTGGGAAGGCGGCTGACAAACGAGTTGAGGGATTTAGGGAAGTCCAGAATTTCCATGGGTCTCAGGTCCTCACCCAGGGTGAGTGGTTCTGGCCCACACACTTCTTCCTTCAATGGGACAGTTCATGTCTTTCCACCACAGTGACCCTTGTCCTCTCCTCCAGACCACGCTGAGGAAGGGGTTAGAAAGAGTTCTAACTGTAAGCCCTGAAGTGAAACTAAAGCAGCACCAGCATCTAGGCAGCTAGACCTAGCCTCCAGCGCCATTTTTCCACTTGCAGGCTCTGTGTGCCTCAGTTGCCCATCTGTAAAATGGGGGTGAATCCTAGAGCCACTCTCATGGGTTGAAGATGGCCCAGGGAAAACAATGCATGTAGAGTACTTAGCACAGCACCTGGTAACCATGACAATGATTGGGTTTATAACGACCCAGCACCTACTCGGCATTGACTACCTTAGGTAGGCTGAGCCCTCCAGCTGCCTTTCTGTCTTGGCTCCTTTGTCTCCAGCTCTGAGCCTCCCCGAAGAGCTGAGGCCCAGGCAGGAACCGCGCTCGCCAATCCATCAAGAAGAGAAATTAGGATCCACGACTCCCCAGGTGTCAACAGTAATAAACAACAGTGAGAATTAATGAGTCTGGGATGCTCGCACCCCCCATGCCAGCCAAACGGCTTTGTGATGGAGCGGCTCAGTCATTTAAGGACAGGCGAGACCTTGGCAGTGGCCTCTCAGGCACGTCAGAGCAGCCAGGTCCCTGTTCACAGCAGATGATCTGATCTTAAGAAAATACCAAGTTTAATAAACTTAAAGGTAATACCTCCCCGCCAATGGGCAGTTAGGCTGAGGGGAAAAACAGCATGTCTCTGGAATTGACGAAACAGAGACAGGGGGACGACATGACATCCCTTTGCTGTGTTTTTGCGAATTGTGTGTGATCACAACCGACCGCCGCTCTGAAGGCCGCAGCTCCGGCCCCTTCCCATCAGTGGTGCAGCCCCCGCTTTTCGCCATCGCCCTAACCAGTTTCAGAATCGCCTGCAAAGCCATCACGCCTCCCAGGCAGGGGGCCTCAGCCCTGCAGCAGGCCACATGCCGCCTACTTCCTGGTGTAATTGTACATCCTTAGCCTTCTCCTCAATGTTCATCTAGACCCCGCAGCAATATGCATTTGAGAGCTCAGAAGTCGTTGCCTGAATGCTTCAGAAGCAGGCGTGGACTGTTTGAAGGAGGCCGAGCTTTACAAACGGGCCCTGTGGGTCAGTCCTGGCCTTGCTTTCTGTCCCTGGCTGCGCAAGGCAGCCAGATGGGGCTGGGCTCTCAATGAGGGCAGCCTGAGGATAGCCATGCATGGGGAGGTGTGTTCTGCCTGTAGGTATGGTCACGCACGCGTGTGCAAGCATGTGTGTGTGCGTGTGCACACGTGCTCTCACAGGTGCACGTGGCCATGTGCCTCTCCAGGTGTGTCTGTGGGCCTGTGTTCACCTGTGGGGACGTGTGTCCTCCGTGTCAGGTTCCAGTCACTGCAGCTCCTTCTAAAGTTTTCAAAAAAGGTTTCATGGGCAAGTTCTAGCGCCCTCATTACACAGGAAAAGTGTGAGCACAGGGAGCTCTTGGAGCCACAAACTTCCAGAAGAAATAATTAGCAGCCACCATTACTGAGTAGTTACCATGTTCTGGGGAATTTTACAGACACTCTCTTTGCATCTTTGCAACAATCCTAGGAGGTAAGGATTTTGTTTTCTTTAATTTACAGACAAAAAACCAGAGCTCAGAAGGGTTAAGTAACTTTCTCGGGGTCACAGAGCTAGGAAGTGGCAGAGCCAAATATGGACCCAGGCAAGCATCCCAAGACTGGCACCCCAATCCTTGTGACCCTGCCTATTTCTAAATTCTGAAAGTGTGTGCGTGCATGTAGGGGGTCTGCATTTTCCTGGAGTTGAGCAGGAGCGCCGGGAGAAGGGGACCAGGATCCTGCAGAGCCCAAGGCTTGGCTTGTCTGACATCCACAGCCAGGCAGAGAGATAGTGCCCCAACCCTGCTGTGGAGAGGAGAGCTGAAGTCTGATTCTGATGTGAGTCAGGTGGAAATATGGCCTGGGGGGCGATTATCTGGTGGACCCAGTGTAACCACATAGGTCCCTATAAGAGGGAGGCAGGAGGCTCAGAGGCACGGCAAGTTGGAAAGTGCTCCACTGCCAGCTTTGAAGATGGAGGAAGGGGTCATGAGCCAAGGACTGTAGGCAGCTTCCGGAAACTGGGAAAGGCAAGAGAACAGATTTGTCCCTGGAGCCTCCAGAAAGAACGCAGCCTTCCCAGCACCTTAACTTCAGCCAGTGAAACGTGTGTCAGACATCTGGTCTCCAGAACTGTGAAGGTAATGTATATATGTTGTTTTTAGCCATTAAATTGGCAGTGATTTATTATGGCAGCAATGGGATTTCTAGGTCCTCTTGCTAGTCTAGTTTTAGCAATACTGAGTCAGACTCACTGGGGACCGTCTTATACTTTCAAGGACCTGGTCCAGCCCCATGTGTAACCAGAGACTGGGGACCCACCTGCCTCATTCTGCCCGGACCCGCTGCAGCTCTGAAATTCTCACTGCTCTGATCCTCTCTTGGGCTCCATTCTTACGTCCATGTGTTGTCTCAAAATGGGGGCAGTCAATCGAGTCTCTTCTACCTAAAGCCTTGGAATGGTATCCTGTCAAGACCCAGCATGGAACAGCCCTGCCCACCCTTCCTGCCCCATCTTCCACCATCCAGCCCACTGGCCGTGCGGAGCGTCTCTCAAGTGCTTCTCACATGCTGTTCCCTCTTCTTCCTAGTACTTTTCCTGGGCCCTCTTTCCTGGGCCAGTTCCTCTCTAGCCTCATGTCTCAACTCTATGGTTACTTCCTCCAAGGCCCCTTCCTGACTGTTTACGTCCCTCTCTTGCACGTTCTTCTCACTGCCCATATTTATCCTTCAGAGAACTTTACTATGAGCATGATTATGATGATTTTTGTGATGATTTCGATAATGCCTGAGTCCCTCTCTGTAAAGCCAGCTCCATGCCAACAGGGACTCCCCTGTTTTGCTCCCTGTTGGGTCCTCACTGTCTAGTTGGCACTTAGCAGGTGCTCTATAAATAACTGAATGAATGAGTCGCTCATCTGCATCCATTTGGATAGCAAGGTCAGGCCAAGTTGGGAACCCCTTATAGCCAGCCCCTGCGATTGCCCGCTGGTGCCCAGAGGAAGAGGTGTACCCCTTCTGGTACCTCTGGGAGCATGCTGGGAAATGGGACATGCCCCCTCAGCTCCGCTGAGTAACCAACAGCTCCCCTTCAGTGCCCAGCCCGGTGATGGATGTGTTTCCTGGATGCAAGGCGTGAGTTGTAGTCATAAAATTAATCGGGCATGTAAAGACATAACTAGAGAGTGACAGCCATGGACAGTGTCCAGCTAATTGGGCACTTAATGTGGAGGCATTAGACAGGCAAACATGCCAGGCTGCGACACAGAGAGGTCTTCCTCTTCGTCGTTGAGGGATCCTCTATTTCAAAACACCAAGGAAATCTGGAGCCTTCCGCCTCGGGTTCTGAGACTCCCTGAACGCTACCCATGGGGGGTGGAAACTTGAGGTGCATCTCATCTCAACCCCTCGTATTAAAGTCTGGGAAGGGGGCACCCAGAGAACAGAGGGTTTTCAAGGTCATTGACTGGAGAAAAGGCAGGATTCAAACCCATGTCTTTTAACCCTGCCTTATCTGTTCCTTATCTTCAAAAACGCACTTTTTCTAATATAAAGGCAACACGTGGGGCACCTGGGTAGCTCAGTTGGTTAAGCATCAGACTCTTGATTTTGGCTCAGGTCATGATCTCACAGTTTATGGGATCGAGCCCCATGTCAGGCTCTGCACTGACAGCGACTCACCCACTTGGGATTCTTCCTCTCTCTGCCCCTCCCCCACTCTCTGCTCTCTCTCTTTCTCTCTCTATCTTAAAATAAATAAACAAACATTTATTTTAAAAAAGGCAACACATGTTCACTCTGGAAAATTAAGGAAGCATGGGGGTGGGGTCCAGCTAGTTGAGAGCGTGAGGAGGGTGGGTGACAGACATAAAGAAGGAAATCAAGCTTCCTTATGATCCCACCACCCAGTGATTATCACTGAATCTTTGGGTGTTTCCCTGTTCCCTTTTTTGTCTTTTTTGCCCAGTGCACACCATGAAGGGATTCAGATGAGCATGTTCTGAACCCAAGTTCACATCTTGACTCTACATCCTGGGGCTTGGGGTTTTTATCGTCTCTCTAACATAAGGAGAGCGTTTCCCCATGTGGTCTGCCCGACTGCTCCCTTCTTGACTACAGCGCTCCCCAGGGTGTGGCCAGGAATTCACCAGCCTCAGGATCGCACCGGGAGCCATTTCAAAATGCAGATTCCCAGGCCCCACAGACTCATTGTATGCATGTCGAACACTCTCCCAGGCGATCTAGAGGCACCATAGGTTTCTAGAACGTCCCCCCGTGCAGTGGTTCTCAACAAGGTCTCATGCTGAAATACTGGAAACTGGGCTTAAGCAGATCCATGGTAGAGAAGGTTTAGAGTCGGGGCCCATGGGTCGGTAATCTTTTTGAACGCTGTCTGCGTGACCCACATGCATAGAAGGTTCCAGGCATCTTTCATGGTGCATAGAGGGTTTTCCTGCCAAGACTGGTAACAAACATTCCATCAGAGGTAAAGACCCTGAAGTATTTTATCACCAGAATAAAGACCCATTTGGCTTTATGGTTTTCCATGACATATGTCTTCTAGGACATATTCTCACCAGCTTCCTGCGGAGTTTCATTTCCAAGCGTATACTCTTTGGCTGTTGGAGCCCTCCATGTTGAGGTCCCAGCACCCGGGGCTACAGAGAGGGTGTCAGAGTCAGTGGGCCGTGGGAAACCCCCTGCTCAACAGATCTGGGAGCAGAGAAGGTAGGTCTGTTCCTCCCGCCCCACATGCTTCTCTCTTTACTGGTCTCTACTGAATTCACAAATAACGAAAGTCCCTGAGCTGAGACATCTGAATAATGATCTTAAGTCTGTTGTTTTTCCGTGCCATTTGCTGCACCGAGAGAAGCTAATGAGACACTCCCCGTACAAGACCCGTTAATGGTGCCTTTTGGCATTTAGGAAGGACCTGTGGAAGGAACAGGCATCTTAGTGGAGGCTCATAGTGTGGGTTTTGCAAGCGATGAGTGAATCCACGGCCCTCATTTTCCAAGAGGAAGCAGGAAACCTCTTCAGGTTCCTAAGCAGAGTGCACTGCCGTTTAGAATTGGGTCGTCTGCCTCATGCCACCTTCCTGGGGTTTGACTTGAGGCAGGCAGCCAGGAGGGCTTCATGGAAAGCAAAGATGACTTACCGACACAGAGAGACTAGATTGCAGCCCTGGCGGAGCGACCCCAGGCAAGCCTCTCGCCTTTCCTGTGCTTTGGGACCTGCACTGACAGAGCGAGGGGAACACACTCTAACCATTGTCTGGCTCCGGCAGCGCACGCTGGAGGCGACCCATGAAAGAGGGTGTGGACGAGAAAAATGTCACCATGCACTTACCTCCCCTGCCTCCATCAGCTCACCTCGTGGTCTCGTCATATTTCATAACTCCGCGGCATCGCCGGCTTCCTGAGGCTCATCTGCTCTAGATGATTTCAGGCTGTTTCTTCAAACTGCGGCTTTTCAGAGGAATCTAATCCCACAGCCCAAATAAACAGATGGATAAGTGCAGACATGCTGTGTATGAAGGGCAGTCTCCTGGCCCCTCATAATCACCCCCACACACACACCACTACGGTGCGTGGGCCTTAAACTGGCCCTAAGGAACTCTGGGGTGCCATAAAGCACAGTGTGACAACCCAACTCCCTCTGTTTCACAGATGAGGAAACTGAAGCCCAGAGGGGCAAACGCCAGGGCCAACCCCCAGATTTCTCGGCCCTCCGTTAAGGGCTTTTCAGGGAAACAAAATGACGGGGCAGCTGTTTGGTGTCTTGTCCCAAGCTCAGGGAAGTGAGATGGCCAGAACCGGCGAGGGTAACTGGGTGTGTGTAACTTGGTACTTACCAGTGATGGAGGGTCCCTTGGTGTAGGGACTGCAGAGAGATCGAGCAGGGTGAGATCAGAGTGTCCCAGAAGATTCCCTGGCTCTCCTTGGCTCATAGCAGCAGGGTGGGGCTGCAGTTAAGAACAGAGACTTGGGGCGCCTGAGTGGCTCAGTCAGTTAAGCATTCGACTTCGGCTCAGGACACGATCTCATGGATTGTGAGTTTGAGGCCCACATTGGGCTCCATCCCAACAGTGTGGAGCTTTCTTGGGATTCTCTCTCTCTCCCTCTCTGCTTCTTCCCCACTTATGCTTTTTCTCTTTTCTCTCTCAAAATAAAACAATAACAACAACAACAATAATAATAACGGTAAATAATAATAATAATAATAATAATAAAGAACAGGGACTCAAGACAAACTGCCTGGGTCTGGATCCCAGCTTTCTCCTCCCCAACTGCGTGACTTGAGTAAGTCACTTACCCTCTCTGTGCCTCAGTTTTCCCATTTGGAAAATGGGGACAAGAATAGTGCTTAGCTTATAGTACCACTGGAAGGAGTCATTAAGAAAATTCATGTGGAGTGCTTATCTCTGCCCCTGGCACATAGTAAGTGCTCAGTACACATTGGCTACTGTTATTCTAGGTCATCTGAGACCGTGGACTGGGGGGCTCGCTCCTGGTTACTGCCCCATCCATCATCCTATAAAAACAATTTCTAGGGAAAACACGGGGCGGGGGGAGGGGAGGGAAGATGAGGAGGAGGAAGGGAGGTGTGTGCTGTCTCTGGCTCTGTGCATCCTGCCTCCTGAAGGGCCCTGTCCGATCTGGGTCACAGCGGAGGCTCGGGAGCCTGCAGGCTGCTCTTGGCTCCTCCCTGGGCAGAGCGGCTCTCTGCTGAATGGAACACAAAGGGAGAAGCTGCTATTTATAACACTGCAAAGCAGAGCACTTCGAGGGGATGGCAGGAGCGAAGAGGGCATGTGGGGAGAATCAGCATCAGTTGGCTGCCATGGTCCTTCTAGAACCTGTGATACCCAAGTTGTATCCCAGTGGTTGTCACGCCCGTGGTGCCCCCAGCTGAAACCCGGTCCAGAGGGGTGGGTGGGCTGGGCCCAGCACCCCCTGAGAATGGGAGCAGGTGTGCTGGGATGGGGCTGGAGAACAGCCAAGGTGCGCAGCTGAAGGTAAACTTTGAGATGGCTCTGAAGACATCCAAGTGAAGACATCGTATAGAAAATTGGATAAAGGGATCTGGAACTCAGAAGGCAGTTTCTCTGGACTAGGTGACATGAGACAGAAAGTCTAGACTAGGTGCTTAATCTGAAGTCAATAGAAGGAGGTAGGAGATCTGGGATATGGGTCTGTGGTGTTCTGAAAATGTATCCGAATTTCATTGACACGTCCCTTTTTCTGGGGGAAGGATCCAAGAGTCCCCATCAGACACTCAGGAGTCCACGACTGAAAGAAGGTCAAGACCATCAGCCTGATACTGGGGGAGATGCTGGCGGTCCCTGGGCCTCTAAGGCCCTCATTCTCTGTCTCTGCTGCCAGGCGCCTGGTGGACCGTCTGGAGAACATGAGGAAGAACGTGGCAGGGGACGGGGTGAACCGCTGCATACTGTGTGGAGAACAGCTGGGAATGCTCGGCTCCGCCTGTGTGGTGTGTGAGGACTGTAAGAAGGTACTGTCACCCTCCTCTTTCCTGCTTCCCTACTCATCACATCAGAGGGCAAGGCCTGGGCTCAAGCCTTGGGAGGCCCTGGGTTCGGGGGATGGAGCTTGGACCCTGAAAGGTAGTTGCTAGGATATGATTCCTTTGGGGATGCTCCCATGCCCAGCTGTCTACTAGGCAACCCTGAGCCCTGGTTCCTCTTCTGGAAGATGTTCTGACCCTGCTGTCCCCTTGGACAGCCTCGTTTGGATGAACTCAGGAGCCTGAGGCAGGCCGTGGGTTATGGTTGAACCTGCAGGTATCCTGGTTGTAGCTTAGCAAGCTATTTGTCAAGCTAAAGAACATGCCAGGCAGGTGTCTACACCTGTGTGAACATGGAAGGTTTACTCAGCATCCTCTTATCCTGGCTTAGAAAGCCCCTCTCTAGCCAAGTTAGGGTTTTGGGGCTTCTTGAACATTCATTGTTAAAGGAGTCTCCCTCCACCCTGCACCCTCTCCTCAAGCTGTTTGCACTTAACAATTTCAGGACACAGATACAGCTGTCCTTGGGTCTGCCTGAATTCCTGAGAAAGGAATTCAGGGGACCATGTGAGCTGGGAACATCCAGAATGTCACTTGGCATCTCCTGCTTGGGGTTCCACTTAGTATTTAGAATGCAGTATTGGGAACGTTTATGTCCAAAAACTTGTCTTCTGCAGCCAGCCACATAGTAAAAATTCTTTGACTTGTTTGGTTTTCCATTTTGTCTTGACTGTCAGGAAACTCAGCCAAAAGTATAATGTTTCATCAGTCATGGCATTTACACAAGATCTTCATTCTCCTTGAGGGGCTGAACATGTAGTCATATTCTAGGTGATGTCAGATTCATGTGGGAAGGAAGGAAGGAAGGAAGGAAGGAAGGAAGGAAGGAAGGAAGGAAGGAAGGAAGGAAGGAAGGAAAGGAAAGAGAGAAAGAGAAAAATAAACATATGGCTTTTCCTCTTTAAAAATCACGTCAGTGATCTCCCCTGCATAAATGCTGAAAATTCAGACCCCACATGGACTCTTGGAAAATTCAAGAAAATCCACTTCTCCAGTGCTGGAGAATGATTCCAGTTCTTGTTATTGGAAATCAAGACTCAAATTGGAACTTTAATCCCAACTGGCCTTGGTCATGGGAGGGAGGCAAGAAATGGGGAGTTCAAGCTCATTCTATCCACCAAGAGAGAATGGGGCTCTGCTGCCTCCCAGCCCCTTTGCCCTGATCACTGGCAGCTCAGAGCCTGGCATATGTGAGTGTGCACTGGGCTATGTTTTGTCCCCAGAACGTCTGCACTAAGTGTGGGGTGGAGACCTCCAACAACCGCCCGCATTCCGTGTGGCTCTGCAAAATCTGCATCGAGCAGAGAGAGGTGAGTGGACTGGCCACCTCCCTTGTTTGTTCAGTTCCCCTTCCTCACTGTCAGCAGTGAAGCAGGGTGGCCACTGAGGGTTGGGGAGCCTGGTCAAGTGTAGGTTTTGAGGGACTGGTAACAAGGAACCAGCTCAGCTTCGAACAGTGGCCCAACCGTTCAATGAGTGTTTGAATGTATTTCTTTTCTCTTCTCCTGCTTCTGTGACTTGACTCTTCCTAGACGTAGGGAGCACACCACATGTAAGAGGTGGCAGACCTGGAGCTCAGTTATTGTTCTGCTCTCTCGTTGTGTGACTTTATACCAGTTCATCACCTTTCTGATATTCAACTTTCTCTATCAAGCAGATGGGTATGCTCAGGCCCTGTCTATGGAGTATTTGGGATTGTTGTGTGACTAAAATAGGAATTGTGACAGGCTACATAGTGTGTCAGTGTGCTGAGCTCAGGGAACAAAGTTAAAAACTGGCACTCGCAAAGGCGGGGCTAATGGTACATGGCTGCCATGTCTTCATGCTCTCCCTATCCTCCCCCAGGTGTGGAAGCGTTCTGGAGCATGGTTCTTCAAGGGATTCCCCAAACAGGTCCTCCCACAGCCTATGCCTATAAGGAAGACCAAGCCCCAGCAATCTGTCAGTGAGCCTGCTGCCCCTGAGCAGGTCACTCCCGAGCCCAAGCATGCTGCCCGGGCTCCAACCCGAGGTAGGACAAAACAGCTTCTCCTTTCAGGACCATGGATATATCATGGCTAACTGGTCCACCAGAGGACGTCCTGACCTCGTGTCTGTGTTTCTACCCAGGTGGTGGACAGCCAGCCAACCTCTGGACTTAGGACCCCTGTGTCTTCTGCACAACTCACCATGAACCTTTGTCAAGAGGGTAGCATAGTGAGCCACTGTGGAAAACAATATGGAGTTTCCTCAAAAAATTAAATATAGAACTACCTTACAATTTGGCAGTGGCACTACTAGGTATTTGCCCAAAGAATACAAAAACACTAATTCAAAGGGATACATTCATCCCTGTATTTATGGTAGCATTATTTACAATAAGTAAGATATGGAAGCAGCCCAAGTGTCCATCGATTGATGAATGGATAAAGCAGATGTTATACACACATACACACACACACACACACACACACACACACACACACATGTGCAGAGGTATTACTCAGCCATAAAAAAGAATGAAATCTTGCCATTTGTAATGACATGGATGGAGCTAGAGAGTATAATGCAGAACAAAATACATCAGTGAGAGGCAAATACCATATGATTTCACTCATATGTGGAATTTAAGAAACTAAACAAATGAGCAGAGGGGGAGAGAGAGAGAAACCAAGAAACAGACTCCTAATTATAGAGAATAAAATGATGGTTACCAGAGGGGAGGGGTGGGGGGATGGGAGCAATAGGTGATGGGGATTAAGGAGGGCATTTGTCACAATGGGCAGTGGGTGTTGTATGGAAGTGTTAAGTCACTGTACCATACACTTGAAGCTAATATGACACTGTATAGTGTAGTGTTATGCAATAGTACTGTTGTGTAATAGTGGAATTTAAAACTGTTTTTAAAAAGAGAGGAGAACAGGGAAGTCTCCAGCAATGTCAGGCTGTCAAAACCTTTCATTGTCATCTCTGACGGGGTATTTAGAGGTACGACAGAGGCGGAAATTAAAACTAGAAGCTGAGAGATCACTGGAGCCTGAGGAAGACTTGCTGAGAAGGCCTTCCTTTCCCTGATCGTCCTGCTGTCAACCATCAGCACATCTGAAACTGTACTAATTACAAGTGAAAGTTGAGTAAAAGGGAAAATAATAAAAGATAATTACCATGACTATGAATATTACGATTACCCAAGTATTATGATTAATTAGTAAAATGATGATAAAAGGGAAGGCAAAAAGAGAGTAAAAACAAAAAAAACTACAATAAAAACATATTACAATTGAGTGAGACCATTAGGTCTGACCAGATGAGGCCCCTGGGATAATTTCAGTTAACACTAAGTGATAAAATCTGGTCTGAATGACGGTCCTGGAGTTGAGTGCAGGCGGTGTTTCTGAAAGGAAATTCATGGTTGAAGGTCTCAAAAGTTCAAATGTCCAACTACACCTCCTGCAGATGACTTCTCAAGGTGCCCAGGGTAGTGCCTGACACCCACGTGGCATTCACCAAATGCTTTCTTACTGACCTGGCATGAGCAATTTCTACTCCTGGAAGAGAAATACCAAATTCTCAACATACACCGTATCCCCGAGGAGCCCCCACATTCACCCCCAGAGCACCTTCTTCCTGGTTAAGCACTACTCCCTGTAGGCTGAGAAGACTACGTAGCCTGTCAATATCTGGGACATCTGAGACCTGAATCTCTGTCCTTGGCTACGTACCAGCCATGTGAGCTTGAGCGAGTCGCCTGGCCCTCTGAGACCCTTTCCTTACCTGTGAAATGAGCTGAATAACTATTGGGTTATTTTGAAGGTTAAATGAGATACTACATGGGAGGTGCTTTGCAGAATGTAGCACTTAGTATATGTTGGCCAATGCTATATCATGTTAATCACCTAGACACAGATACATACACACATAAATAGTATGAACTAGCTTATCAGATAAACACTGGACAAAGAAAATAACTCTAAAACTATGGTTGATGTGACACCCACTCATGTCACTAGAAAGAAGTAACATCACCAGCATTGCATAGTGACAGCTAAAAAATTGTTGGTAATAACATCCAGTGCTAAGGAATCTGGGGGAAATGAATACCCTATAAACTGTTGGTAGGACTATAATCACGTCCAGCCTTTTGGAAAGTATTATGGCAGAAGCCATTAAATGTTGAAGTGTATATACCATGTGATCCAGCAGTCCCTATCTGGGAATATATTTAACAGCAATAAAAGGACCAATATAGGGGCGCTTGGGTGGCTCAGTCAGTTAAATGTCTGAGTTCAGCTCTGATCATGATCTCACTGTGAGTTCGAGTCCCACGTCGGGCTCTAGACTGACAGCTCTGAGCCTGGAGCCTGCTTCCGATTCTGTGTCTCTTTTTCTCTCTGCCCCTCCCCTGCTTGTGCTCTCTCTCTCTCAAAAATAAATAAACATTTAAAAGGATTTAAAAGGACCGATATAAAAAGATGTATGTGTGAGTATATTTATTGTATCATTATTTATGATAGAACCACTGGAAAAAAACCAAAATGTTCATGACTGGGATGGATAAGTGAATCATAATATGCCCACACCATACTATATTAGGCATCTTTTAGAATTGAATGATGTAAATGTGTATTATAGATTTTGAATTATACCCATGATAGAAGCTTACAATATTCTTTTAACAAATATTTACTGAATGCCCACCGAGTTCGAGGCTCTGTTCTGTGCCCTAGGAATACAGTGATAAATGGAACAGACAAAATCCTTGCCCTCGCGCAGCTAAAATTCTACTGGGGGAAACAGATGCTCCACAAATAGCATATGCAAATAAGATCGGATATCAAGTGGTGATGAGCGCCAGAGGCAAAGTGGAGTGGGTGAGGGGGCAGACATGGCAAGAGGCTCTGGGTTGGATGGGACGGCCACAGAAGGGCTGTCTGCAGAGATGGTGTTTGGAGAGAAGGAAAGAGAAGGCTCAGGAACACTTGGTTGGGAGTGTGATGTGCAAAAGGGCTTGAGGTTGGAGCACGCTTGGTGTGTGAGTCCTGGGGAAAACCAAATCAACTGAACAGAGCACATTCTAGAACAGTTTTATGCTCATTGGCTGAGGATCCCAGTTTGCTCTTTTGAAAGCCTGTGTGTGCTCACAAGCGCATGCGCATGCCAAGGAAATCACGTGAGATTGTAAATGGGAGCTACATCACAGGGAAGAGAGGAGAAGAGACTTTCAGTTCCCTTTTTAAAAGTCCCTAGGAGGGGCGCCTGGGTGGCTTAGTCGGTTAAGCATCCGGCTTCAGCTCAGGTCATGATCTCATGGTTCATGGGCTCCAGCCCTGCGTCGGGCTCTGTGCTGACAGCTAGCTCAGAGCCTGGAGCCTGCTTCAGATTCTGTCTCTCCCTCTCTCCTTGATCCTCCCCTGCTCAAGCTATCTCTCTCTGTCTCTCAAAAATAAATAAAAGACATTTTTTAAAAAGTTCCTAGGAGTGGCAATGGGCCCCTTTGTGTGTCCCTTAAGTGACACAACCATAAAACAAAGAACCATAAAACAAGTTCTCCTCATCTCTCTCTCTCTCTCCAGGTGACACTGAAGACCGGAGGGGCCCAGGTCAGAAGACAGGTAGGTCCTGCCACCTTGATCTTCTACTCTATCCCATCCCTCTCTTACCTCTTCTCCATTTGATGCATGCTTTTCCCTCCAGGTCCTGACCTGGCCTCTGCCCCTGGGCGAGGGACCTATGGACCTCCTGTGCGCCGGGCCTCTGAGGCACGTATGAGCTCATCCGGCCGGGACTCAGAGAGCTGGGACCACGGACACGGTGGGGCCACCACCGCCGACTCCAGCCGGACCCAAGCTGGTAGGCAACATGGGCAGATCTAGATGGGCTTCCTGGATGAGGAGAATCAAAAGGAATTGGGAGGAGGGAAGGACAATGTTTTGTTTCATTTATTCATTCAATATTTATTGAGTATCCACCGTGTGCCACGCTCTGTTCTAGATGCTGGTTCTAGTCTATGGTAGAGGAAAGACAGAACTCAGAAACAATCCTCACCCTACACATCCATACTTTGGGTTATATCCTTTTCCTGCTCTAATGCCAAATGCAAGGAAAATGTGGATTTTTTGCCTTCCTCCCTGGAAACCCTGAGGAAAAGGCAACATACTTTTGAGCACAGTAGGGAAGCTATCTCTCACAGACACCCATGTTTTTTCTTCTCTTGGCCAGTGTTCTCTGAGGTCCAAGAGGATGGGGTAGGGCAGCATGGCCAGAACGTTCCTCATCTCATTGGGTGCCCAGCACCTCTGGCTCCACTCACAGTGGATTTATTTGGCGAGAGGGCACACTGGTGGGAATCCTTGATTCCTGGACTTGGGCTTTTGGACCGGGCCCACAGTTAGATGGGCCGACTATTTAGATCACTTGTTGACCTCTGGCTTCTCTTCCTGAATGGTGGGTTTTTCACTTAGACCATTGGTCCCTCTTTTTGACAAGATAGCTGGGCACATACCCTGTGCTTAACCAACTCTGCACATCCCCTAATGAACCTGTGATTCAGATTTATGGAAAAAGAAGACTTTGTCAGGTCTACAACACCATGGGATATGTATTGAGTGCTTACCATGTGCCAGGCACTGTCCCAAGCTCTTCATGTATATCAGCCCATTTGATCCTTGTCACCCCCT
>NC_043713.1:79755294-79756392 GCF_006229205.1 Suricata suricatta | reverse complement strand
AGGTGACACTGAAGACCGGAGGGGCCCAGGTCAGAAGACAGGTAGGTCCTGCCACCTTGGTCTTCTACTCTATCGCATCCCTCTCTTACCTCTTCTCCATTTGATGCATGCTTTTCCCTCCAGGTCCTGACCTGGCCTCTGCCCCTGGGCGAGGGACCTATGGACCTCCTGTGCGCAGGGCCTCTGAGGCACGTATGAGCTCATCCGGCCGGGACTCAGAGAGCTGGGACCACGGACACGGTGGGGCCACCACCGCCGACTCCAGCCGGACCCCAGCTGGTAGGCGACATGGGCAGATCTAGATGGGCTTCCTGGATGAGGAGAATCAAAAGGAATTGGGGGGAGGGGAGGACAATGTTTTGTTTCATTTATTCATTCAATATTTATTGAGTATCCACCGTGTGCCACGCTCTGTTCTAGATGCTGGTTCTAGTCTATGGTAGAGGAAAGACAGAACCCAGAAACAATCCTCACCCTACACATCCATACTTTGGGTTATATCCTTTTCCTGCTCTAATGCCAAATGCAAGGAAAATGTGGATTTTTTGCCTTCCTCCCTGGAAACCCTGAGGAAAAGGCAACATACTTTTGAGCACAGTAGGGAAGCTATCTCTCACAGACACCCATGTTTTTTCTTCTCCTGGCCAGTGTTCTCTGAGGTCCAAGAGGATGGGGTAGGGCAGCATGGCCAGAACGTTCCTCATCTCATTGGGTGCCCAGCACCTCTGGCTGCACTCACGGTAGATTTATTTGGTGAGAGGGCACACTGGTGGGAATCCTTGATTTCTGGACTTGGGCTTTTGGACCGGGCCCACAGTTAGATGGGCCGACTATTTAGATCACTTGTTGACCTTTGGCTTCTCTTTCTGAATGGTGGGTTTTTCACTTAGACCCTTGGTCCCTCTTCTTGACAAGATAGCTGGGCACATACCCTGTGCTTAACCAACTCTGCACATCCCCTAATGAACCTGTGATTCAGATTTATGGAAAAAGAAGACTTTGTCAGGTCTACAACACCATGGGATATGTATTGAGTGCTTACCATGTGCCAGGCACTGTCCCAAGCTCTTCATGTATATCAGCCCATTTGATCCTTGT
>NC_043713.1:79703504-79755194 GCF_006229205.1 Suricata suricatta | reverse complement strand
AGCAGATCCAGGTACCTTCCGTGTGTGTTAAAAGCACTAGTTCCTCTGTCCCGTTCCAGACCTACGAAATCAGAATTTCTGGGATCAGGATCCGGACTCCGCTTCTTAGGCAAACTCCTCATGGGATTTCAGTGAACACTGAACTTCGAGAACCATTGTTTGAGAGCCTGAAAAGTCAGATAAATGAGTTTGGATTTTTTTTCCCCTGAGAGTATTAGGGAGCCTCGGAAGCAGAGCGAGAGCCAGCATCTTGTATTTTCATATCATTCACACATCGCATCGCCATGGCGATGCAAATCCCACCTCGTGGCCCTCAGGTTGGTCAGAGGGCTCTTGTGCTCCCAAACACAGACACATGTGTGCCACCATTTTTGTTCCATGTGAGGAAGGGATGATTGCAACCCCTCCTGATCTGCAGTAGCCCAGCTGCCCTTGCGTGTAAGAAAAGGCTCAGTCAAGCCACAAGCCCTCAGTGATGAGACCGAGCCCCAGAAGGAGTTCCACCTGTGCTGAGCATGACTTGCACCTCGGGCCCCAGCCCTTGACAAGAATCACCTGAGCTCTGCCTTGTCCGGTCAGTAATCCTGACGCCTCCCAGAGCTCCTTTCTCCCCAGATCTGGGACCTGGAGTTAATGCCATGGAATAAACCGGAATCATCCTGAGTTTTGTTTATGCCACAGAGGTCCTCTGTGTGTCGACGACCTCCATTCAGGTTGGAAAAATCCAAACTCCAAATCCAAAGGCCACCTTCACTGTGAAGCTGTTCCCATCCGTCCAGCCAGGGGTCGCCTCTCGCCCCCATCCCCCCGCGATGTCACTTCTTTACCTGGATGGCCATTTCAGTTCAATGTCAAGGGCACAGACACCAGATCAAAGACTGTGTGCTCCCATTTTATAGATCAGGCTGCAGGACTTTCATTTATTATCAAATGGAAACGATAACAGTAATCATTATTATCTCATTGGGTTGCTCTAAAGGATTAAGTAAACTTGCAAAGATCTCAGAGCAGAGCCTGGCACGCTGTGAGAGCCGGTGGGCACTATGGTTCATTTTCTCCCTTCTGGGAGCAGGTGTAGCGTGATAGCTAAAGACGGAGTCTAAATAAATTTAAAAAAAAAAGAAGAAGGACAGTGGGCTGCAGAGCGAGGTCCATGGGAAGATAGAGACCAGATTCAATAATAATCGTATCCAGTGTTTGCTCCATGCCAGGCTCTGTTCTGGGCACGTTGACTGCATCATATCACAGGGTCTCTGCCACAATCCTAAAAAGTAGGTACTATTATCCCCATTTTGCAGATGAGGAGACCGAGGCCCAGAGAGAATATAGGTCACTTGTGCAAGGTCACACAGGTAGAGGTGACATCCTTCCCTTTTCAACACCAGTGTCGCTGCCGTGACCGGATGCGGGGCGTTTGAGCGTTACAGAGAGAGAAGGCACCGGAGGGGGAGGGGAGGGTCTGGAGGAGCAGAGGGCATCAGGGCCTGCACGCAGTTCAAACCCAGAAGGCATTCCCACGTGCCAGCTGACCAGCCCCAAGGTCCTCCTGTTTCCACACTGTGTGTGTGTGTGTGTGTGTGTGTGTGTGCGTGTGTGTGTGTGTGTGTGTGTGTGACCTGACAGGACAGGCCGTCTGCTTTCCATTCCCCTGCAGGGCTGCGACGAACAAACTCAGCCCAGGCCTCCAGGCTGGCCCCCGCCTCCATGCAGAGCCCAGCGCCTCCTCAGCCGGGGCAGCCAGGTACGTGCCGCACCCCCAGCCTCCAGCCTGTCATTCCGCTGTGACCCCGCTGCCTCCCATCCTTGCTTGCAGAGCCCCGCCCACTACAGCCACCACCCAACCCTCCGCTCTTCAAAGACCCTCAGGGTGAGTGACCCTCCCGGCCGGGAGGTGGAGCGGGCCAGACAGGAGCCGCCCACCCGCGCGGAGTCACAGGCTTTGCTCCTCATTGTGGGTCACTCTCCATCACCCTCCTTTCCCCATGCCCCCGGCTCTCTCATTTCTCCCATCTTCCCTCACATCGGTTCACTTGAAAAGCGCAATCAAGACAACTTGCTGTCTCCAAACTTCTCCCTCAAGGAAATGTTGGGGACAGGTTGTTTCCAGAACAGTAGTGTGAGATTCAGGAAAACATGGTGACCGAAAAGACGCATCATATGGGAAAATCTAAACAAATACGGATTGCATAAAACAACAGGAGCGATGCCTAATTGGTGCGGTTAAAATTTTGCTATTTTATTATTTTTTTAACGTTTACTCATTTTTGAGAGACAGAGAGAGACAGATCATGAGCAGGGGAAGGGAAGGGGCAGAGAAAGGGAGATACAGAATCCGAAGCAGGCTCCAAGCTCCGACGCGGGGCCCCAGCCCAAGAGCTGTGAGATTATGACCTGAGCCAAAGTCGAACGCTTGACTGTCTGAGCCACCCAGTACCCCCAAAATTTTGCTATTTTAAGAGAAACCAATAATCATGCCAGAACCCTCAGGATATGGATCAGCTTGTTTGGGCTGTGTAACAAAGTACCCAAACCCCAAAGGAACAGAAATGCATAGTGTCACAGCTCTGGAGGCCGGGAGTCTGAAATCAAGGTGCCGGCCCCAGTGGCTCATCCTGGAGGCTGTGAGAGGGAACCTGCTCCTTCCAGTCTCCCGGTTTCCGGCGACCCGCACCTTCCTTGGCCGGTTGGTGGTGTTCTCCCTCTGCCTTCCCGTGTCATCCTTCTGTGTACGTCTCTCTGTGTGCCCAGATTTCTCCTTTCTTATAAGGACATAGCCGTATGGCATTAGGACCCACCCTGATGACCTCATCTTAACTCCATCATCGGCAAAGAAACCTCTTTCCAAATAAGCCCACATTCCCAGGGAACTGGGAGTTAGAACCTCAGCATTCTTTGGGGGAACACAATTCAACCCATTGCAGAAGGTAGTTCTAAAAATTAATGCAGGGGCGCCTGGGGGGCTCAGTGAATTGAGCATCCAACTTCGGCTGAGGTCATGATCTCACAATTCATGGGTTCGAGCCCCACGTCAGGCTCTGTGCTGACAGCTCAGAACCTGGAGCCTGCTTCGGATTCTGTGTCTCCCTCTCTCTCTACCCCTCCCCAGCTCACTCTGTCTCTCTCTCAAAAATAAAAAAATAAAAGACATTTAAAAATTTTTTTAATTAATGCAATGAAAATAAAACCACGAAGTGAGATTCTCAGTACGCGGAAGGTTCTGAGCCTGGGGTCTCTCCTTTTTTTGGCCCAGAAGGGAAGTTCACAACGGTTAGAGAGATGCTGGTGACAAAGAAGCACCTAAATGAGATGCTTCTGTGAATTAACAGTGAGGGGCGGTGGGAACTGGAGCCACCCTCTCACTGTGTGGCTGAGCGGTATTTCATGCCCCTCGTCATCTCTCTCCCCCGCATCCCAGGCTTTGGGAAACGTGGTTGTAAAGAGTCCCCTGGACCAGTAATGGCCCTGCAGCGACGGAGGACTCCATGTGAACTTGCCTGCCACTGCACAAACATTTCTCACTCCATTCACTCACCAGCCTCATAAGAGGCCGTGAGAGCTGACCAGCAGGTGCAGCCATCCGCATTGCCTAGAGGGGGCGCTGAGGCCCAGACAGGAAGCACTAGGGCTTGAACCAGGGCCTCTCTGGCCCCAGAGTCCCCATCGGGACCATTCCTGCAGCCCCTGGAGACTCCTTCACATTGCCTGCTGCCCCCAGGCCTGTATCCACGTCCCCTAAATGAGAGAGGGTCGGGAAGAACGCCCAAATCATGCCACCTTCTCTGTTCCATCCCTCTCTTCTCCCCGTTCAGGGCCTCCGGGAGGCAGCAAAGCCAGCCCCGGGCCAGCAGGACGCTTTCCAGATCAGAGGCCAGGTAAGTGTCCCCTTCTTCCCACCCCTGTCCCACTTCCTGTGAGAGGGCAGGGGCTGCCAGACCTTTGCCCGGCCTGCGCCCTGAGACCCAGCTGATGAGCTCCAGGGGACCCCCTGATTCCAAAACTCTAGATAGCCCTTGCTCAGATGAAATAGAAAAGGACAGAGCACACAGTGGCTAAGAGCACGGACCACCTGGACTCAAATCTGGCTCCTTCTCTTCCCAGCTGTGTGACCCTGGGCAAGCCGCTTAACTTCCTCCCCTGAGCCTCAACTTCCTTATCTCTGAAATGGGAGCGGCGCCGGGGTGGCCCAGTGGGTTAACCACCCAACTTCAGCTCAGGTCATGATCTCATGGGTCGTGGGTTCGAGCCCCGTGTCGGGCTCTGTGCTGACAGCTGAGAGATGGACTCTGTGTCTCCCTCTCGCTCTGCCCCTCCCCCGCTCACACTCTGTCTCTCTCCCTCTCAAAAATAAATCAGCAAAAAATAAAATGGGAAAAATACAAGGACTGACCTCACAGAATCGATGAGAGGATTCAACAAATGAATACACATAAAACTTCAGCATGTGGCCTGGAGTGGATTAAGGTCATGCTAAGTCACAGTGACTTTTCATATGATGTTGTACGTCATGTTCAGTTACCATGGCTACCACTTAATCATTGCTTTCTAGCTCACCAAGGTACTGTGTTAAGTAGTATACATGTAATAGGTTATATATATATATATTTTAGTTTATTTATTTTGAAAGAGAGAAAGAAAGCAGGTACTCATGAGCAGGAGAGGGGAAGAAAGGGAGAGAGAGAGAATCCCAAGCAGGCTCCACGCTCTCAGTGAAGAGCCTGATGCAGGGCATGATCTCAGGAACCAGGAGATCATGACCTGAGCCAAAATTAAAAGTTGGATGCTTAACCAGCTGAGCCACCCGTGTGCCCCTATAGTAGATAATTTAAAAAATAATAGCCAATACTCTTTCAGCACCTTCAGGTGTTATAATTCCCATTTTACAGATGAGGAAACTGAGGCTCAGAGATGTTAAGTCACTTGCCCCGGGTCACACAGCAGAGATTCAAATTCAGGCTGGCTGGCTGCAGAGTCCATGCTGCTGATCTGTGCCCCGCTCCCCGTGAGGTCTGTTTTGCCCACGTCTGAATTGTCTCCTGGGACTTGTTCTAAAACACAGGCTCCCAGGCCCCGTTGCCCTGCCTCCTCAGTCTGGGTGGGGCCCAGGAGCCTGCATTTTTGCAAGCTTCCCTAGGTGGTTTTGACAAAGGCCGCCTTCTGAGAACCGGTGAATGACATCATGAGCCCCCCGTACCCTGTCTCCGTCAACTGGATGTGGTGACCCTCCATGGGCCCAAGTTGTTCTGGTGCAAGGCTTGCAAGCTCCTGGTACACAGTAGGCGCTCATCACTAACGGTAATGCTGCCACAGTGGCTGCTGTGGTGATACCGGGCTCAGCTGCCTCTTTCCTGCCTCTCCCATCTCCTCTGCAGAGGTGTCTCCCGGCGAGCCTGGCTACGCAGGGGCCACACCCCCGCCCCGGGAGGACCGAACAGGGGCCACTGGGGGCTACTCAGCCGCTGGGGGCTACTCAGCCACTGGAGCCAGGGAGGACCGAGCGGGCCACCCGCCGGGCCCCTACGCTCAAGCGGCTGCCCCTCCCCAGCCCGCCATGGCCCCTGCCCGCCAGCCCCCGCCCCCGGAGGACGAGGAGGAAGAAGCCAACAGCTACGATTCGGATGAAGCAAGTAGGTAGCCCTCAGGGGAGGAGTGTTTGGGGGGGAAGTTGCTCCGTGGTGTCATCCCCGGGGACAGAGCCCCCAATACGCCACACCCAGTAAGCCGTAGTGACCGAGTGATAAAGATGCAAGTTCGTGCTGCGGGATTCACAGAATGACATCAGCTTTCTGAAGAATAGGTGTTGTGTATTTTTTTATTGTGATGAAAAACACATAACATCAAAGTTATATATTTATATATATAGTTTATTGTCAAGGTGGCTAACATACAGTGTGTGCAACGTGCCCGTAGTTTTGGGGGCAGATTCTCGTGGTTCATCGCTTACATATGACACCCAGGGCTCGTCCCAACAAGTGCCCTCCTCAGTGTCCATTACTCGTTTCCCCCCTCTGCTACTCAGACCCGAAGGCCTAGGAACGCACGCGCACACGCACACACACACACACACACACACACACACACACACACACTCACATACACGGGTGGCACTTTCCTGGGCGTGTGTGGAGCAGTCTGGGAGAGCTGGGGGGGGGCCTTTGTGAGCTGAGGGAGGCGCGGAAGGACACGTGTCTGGACCTGACGTGTGTTGTGGGGCTCGGGGCGTCCCGAGGGCTCCTGGGCAGGGGGACAGACTGGACCCACTCAGAGGAAGTGGACGGACAGCCACAGTCAGCGGCATGGTTTGGCCCCACCGTGTCACCTCTCCTTGCTGTAAAATGGGGCGCAAATACCGCCTCCCGCACAGAGCTGAGGCGACAGTACACAGATACCCCCAGGGAGGTAAAGTGACAACCGTTATCATTATATAGTCCTAAACACGCCAGAGGAAGTATCATGTGGTGTGCACATCAGAAGTCGGAATAGTCCACACTTACTGAGCACTTACTTTGTGCCGGGCACTTTTCTAAGCGTGTTGTGTGCACGTGCTCATGGGATCTTCCCGCTGGGCCTGGGAATAGTGGCTTCTACTATTCCTATTTCACAGACCATGAAACTGAGGCTCCGAGAGCTTCAGGGACCTGTCCAACCTCACGGAGCCAGTGAGCGGAGGGGCTGCCGGCCAGTCGCATCGCTAGGCAGCAGATCAGCTAGGTGAAACAGAGCAGGATGAAAGATCGCTGTCCCCTCTGTCCCCTGTGCTCTCCCGTGCGTCATGGGGCTGGAAAGGAGTGTGCGGAGGTCCACCGCCACCTTGTGGGGGACCAGCTGTTTGCTACCTTGGAAATGATCTGCGTCCAGCCCACCTTCTGCCTTTCTGCACACTGGTACTTCCGCCCAGAACAGCATCCCCCGCGCCTTCCTTCTGCCTTAAGTGTCTCTTCACTGACCTGCCAAGCCTGGATGGTCCCTCCCAGCTTGTATCTGTCCCTCTTATGAGCTGTCCCCAGTGACTTATAACAAGCCTGTTCTGTATTCAACTGTATCCCGCTCACTCCCTCCTGCACTCATCTCTAGCCGACAAGTACTTATCAAGCACATACTATGTGCCCCAAACTATTCTGACCTCTAATCTAATGCAACTAACATTCTAGTGGAAACAGGTAACATGCCAATGAGTTCGTTTCAAACAGAGCTAGCACACCACGGAGGAAATAAAATAGGGCAATGACTACAGGGGTGGCAGCTTCCGAGGGAGTGGTCAGCGAGGGCTTCTCTGAGGAGGTGACGTTTGAGCTGAGATGTGGACAATGAGAAGACATCAGCCCCGCAAGGCTCTAAGGGGAGTATTCCAGGCAGAGGTACCAGCAAATGCTCAGACTCGTTTATTCCTTCAGCAAGTAAGCGAACACCGACTATGTGTCCTGCACGGCAGCCAGTGAGGGCCCCGCAGTGAACAGGACAGTCACAGCCCTTGCCCTCATGCAGCTCTCAACCTAGCAGGATGAGAAGTCATCAACTAAGCAATCGCAACCCGATTAACTGATCACGGGTGGGCTGAGGGCTCCGAAGTAGGGGAGGGTCTATCTGGATGGCGAGCCCAGAGCAGGGACCGAGGCTTCCTGCCTGTAGGCTCGGTGCCTAGACCTAGTCGGTGCTCAGGAAATGTCTGCTGAATGACTGAATGAATGTTCTCTTGGTTCCTGCCTCTGCCTGCTTCAGCCACCCTGGGTGCCCTGGAGTTCAGTCTTCTCTACGACCAGGACAACAGCTCCCTGCACTGCACCATCATAAAAGCCAAGGTAGGTGACAGGCCTAGCTGGGGACCGCTCTGGCATTTCTAGGGGACTCGGGGATGGCGTGGCTTACCAGGCCTGCCGATCTGTGACAGTGACAGTAATGAGAAAGGGGCAGGAATTAGCCACAGCCACTTCCTTTGGAGGACTTCCTTCAGGGGTGGTCTCTGGCGGGCGGGGGGAGGGGTCACTGGTGCATAGCTCCCGGGAGCAGAGGCAGCCGGGCTTCAAGGGCAGAACTAGAATCTGCCCAGCCCCTTCCACAGTCCCTGGAGGGGACCGTGACAGGGGCGCTGCCTGGGGAGGCGGTGACAGCCGGACCTGGCAGCTGACATGCCCCTGGCGGCTCCTTCTGCTGATGTGACTGTCAGGCTGGGGTGGCGGCCGGAGTCAGGGGCGGGGGTCCCAGTGTGGCAGGTGCAAGGATGTCTCCCTGCCGCTGGCCCCAGGGGAGTAGCCGACTCAACTCCAGACCCCGAGGAACGCTGGGTGATGCCAGGGTAGGTCCCGGAAAGTAACTAACCAGAGTGTCCCCCACGGCGAGCCTGGTCCACGTGGAGGAACAAGCAAGGCTTAGGAAGCAGACTTCCGGGTTCAAATACCAGCTCCACTGCTTCCTGGCTGTGTGATTTGGGGAAAGTTACTTTACCTCTCTGTGCCTCAGTGTGCCGTTTGTAAATCGGGGGTAATAACGTGCCTCTCCCATAAGGAAGATTGAGTTTGTTTTTTTATTCTGAGAAAGACAGAGAGCATGTAAGCAGGGGAAGCAGAGAGAGAGAGAGAGAGAGAGAGAGAGAGAGAGAGAACCCCAAGCAGGCTCCACGCTGTCAGCACAGAGCCTGATGCAGGGCTTGATCTCACAAGCTGTGAGATCATAACCTGAGCCGAAGTCAGAAGCCAGACACCCAACTGACTGAGCCACTGAGGTGCCCCAAGGATGAGTGAATATTAAGTGGATGGTGCCCACTCATCCCCATTTGCCCGACAGTCCCTGGCCAAGCCTGTTACCTCACTGTAATAATTAAAAGCCCCCCTTTCCACTTGCAAAATGCCCCGGTTTGGCTGATAAATGAGGCTCAGCAACGCTCAGCACCACTCCTGATCCACACACCCAGGCCCCTTCTTTGGCAGGCGTTTACTGAGCATGTATTTTGTATCACTCACCCTAGCAAGCACTTGCAGGTACCCCCCCACCGCCTTGCCCAGCCTCCAACAGCACCGTGAGGTAAGCACATTCATGATCTCATTGCGTCTTCCTGGGAACCTCCAAGGTGGGGATCATTATTAGCCCCGTTGTACAGACGGGGAAACTGAGTCTCAGAAAGGTAAAGCCTGAGGTCTCCCAGCAGGTGGGGACGGAGCTGGATTTGAGTCCAGATGCAGTGGTCTCACTCTACGCCCATCCATGCAGCCCCTCTTTCAGCTGCAGAAATGGGGGAACCCCACACCTTTCCAGCCCCCTCGAGACTGGGCTCTAGAAAACTCACAGGCTCTCCGGCCGGGCTGGTAACGGAGGTGTGGAGGGTGTGTGAGCTGTCCGGCTCTGTTGGTAACTCTGGTAACCCGGAGTGAAGCAGGCCCGGAACAAAGTCATTCAAATTCGGATTTTAAAAGCATAGAGTCAGGGTGCCTGGGTGGCTCAATCGGTTAAGCGTCCAGCTTCGGTTCAGGTCACGATCTCGTGGTTCATGATTTCAAGCCCCGTGTCGGGCTCTGTGCTGACGGCTCAGAGCCTGGAGCCTGCTTCAGATTCTGTGTCTCTCCCTCTCTCTGCCCCTTCCATGCCCATGCTCTGTCTCTCAATAATACATAAATAAATGTTAAAAAGTTTTTAAAATAAAAATAAATAAAGTAACAGTGTATGTCTGCCAGTTTGCAAGCTTGGAACCACAAGAGTCCTTCCAGAAACGTCTGTTAAATCATCCTCTGTACCAGGCACTGCCTAAATGCTGGCGATCCTAGAGTGAGCAAGAGCCGGACCTGCCCTCACGGACTCGCTTTGGGGAAACGGCCTCGAAACGGCGGCCGCAGCATTTCCTGAGGCTTATACGCCCTCCGGGGCTTTCCACAGATTCCTTCACTCCCCTCCGCCTTCACAGCAACCTGTGAGGAAGAGTCTCTCATCATTCCCATTTTACAGCTGGGCAAACTAAGGCACAGAAGGAGTAAGTGACTTGCCCAGATCTCATAGCCAGGAAGTGGCAGAGCTGGGATTTGAACCAGTGTCGTCCAACTCAAGAGCCTGCGCTCTTACCCACAAGGCCACTCTGCGAGCTGTCCCCCTTGCACACTGCTTTGTGGCACCCTGTCCACGCCGTCCGCACTCCTTAGGGCACCCAGAGCTCACCCGTCATAACGAGGTCTCCTTTGGTCCCCCAAGAACTCCACAAACAGGGCCTGCGATCAGCCCCACTGAACAGTTAGGGAAACAGGTGCACAGGGATCGGGGCCGAGGGAAGGGACAGTGGGAGCCCGGAGGACGCCCCCTCTCTAGCGCCGGCCTAGGAAGTTGGACACAGTGTGTCTGGGCCCCAGGAACTTGGGGGTGCTCATGTAAGCAAGCCCCGTGTAATTCCTACCTCAACTCCCTTCCCCCACAGTGTCTCACTTGAGCCTCATTCCAGCCCCGTGAGGCGGGCCAGGCAGACAATGTGATCCCCTTTTATGGATGAGGAAACTGAGGTCTCAGAAATGACTGCAGGGCCAGGGCCAGAACTCGAACCCTCTTTCCCCAGCTTCTCCTCCCCTCCTCTCCTTCATGGTTCTGGAACATTGCCCCCCATCCCAGGAATAACAGCCCAGCCTTGACCCAGCAGCCACCATGGGCCAGGCTCTGTGCCCAGCACTTTACAGGTATAACTGGGTTTAAGTCTTACCACTCCATGAAGCAGATACTGTTATCCCATTTGACAGATGAGGAAAGTGAGACTCAGAGAGGCTAAGGAACTTGCCTAAACTCACACAGCTGAGAAGCGACACGGCCAGGCTTCAGACCCCATCTGCCTGATTCCGGCGTTCTTTCCAAGAGACTTCATTTCCCTTCTCTGTCTTTGGAAGAGGAAGCACACGGTGGACAACGGGCAGGACAGATGTCAGGGGCTGCGTCCATTGCCGATGATAGTTGAGCGCCGGGTCCTCCCCAAGGCCCTCACGCTGTTGTCTTTTCTCTTGCAGGGACTAAAGCCCATGGACTCCAACGGCTTGGCTGATCCTTACGTTAAGCTGCATCTCCTGCCGGGAGCCAGCAAGGTACCATATGGCCTGGGCCTCTCGGCAGGCTGGGCACACAGGCCCTGGCAGGCACCCGAGATTCCCAGCTCAGAGCCTAAAATAGCCTTATCTGGCCCCAAACTCGCCTCCTCCCTGAGCGGCAAAGGCCTTGCGAGGGGTAAGGTGTAGATAGGGGTCATTCTTCCTCAAGGGGCGGGCACTCTGCCCGTCTCTCCAGCCCAGAAACCTGGGACCTGGGGAGCTGCCGAAGGCCAGGGGGGCAGCAGAAGCCCTGGCTACACCATCCACCTGCTCAGATACCTTCCATGGCTCCCCAGTGCGGACCGCGACTCCCTCCGCCCACTCATTTTACGTCCCAACCAAAGACTTCTTGTCTCTTAATAGAAATGAGTAACTCTCTGCGGGCCATAGGGCTAAGCACTTGAGAAAACATGCTGTTACTGAGTGAAAGTCAGTATATCCCGGAAGGGAAATGGAGTTAGCTCTCCTCCTTTTGGACTGACCCATGCAGAGCACAAGGCCAGAAAGGAAAGGGTGCGTCCTTGGATTTTATTTTCTGGTTGTCTTAATTTGACACGGATGCTCTAAATAGTAGGGCAACTGCACATTTGGCTAACTCTCTGCAAATATGAAATGTCGCATCCCACAAAGAGCACACATGTGCATGTGCTCACACGCATGCTCTCTCTCTCACCCCCTCTCTGTTGGGATTGAGGAGAGTCCCTCCCCTGGGCATGGCCAAACTTGGAAGTGTTTGGCCGCTACTCAGTCTAACTCCCCAGGACCATTTGCTTCTCCTTGAGACTCGTTGCTCACTCCTGAATGCAAACTTGCTTTGCCAAAACACCCAGTGAGTCATTTACATGTTAGTATGAATTAGATTTGTCACCAGGCCACCTCTTCTGGACATAGTGCATTTTTAGCCTTCTCTCTTTGAACAAAATGAAAACTCTGTCCCCTAAGGAATTTCAGGCATGGAGAACGCCATTTGGGAAGACAGAAGGAACCATTTCAATCTCCCCAGAAATTGTTTCTTCACTGCCTTTCTGGCCTATAAATCACTTTTTTCTCAAAGGAAGATGTCTCTGGTTTCTAATCTTAATGGAATGTTCAAAGAGAGGGCCCAGCACATGGAGGGAGGGGAGGCCCCAGGCCCTGCATTGGTGGTGGCCATAGCCCTCACCCTGCAGGGCGCCCCTCACTCACTAAAAGCACACATTTGGGAACATCTGAGCCTCCAGATACTTGTAAGGGGAGAGGACTCCTACATCACCCCCCCCCACCCAATCACCCCAAAGGATAGGGCCGCAGGGCTGGCTCCCCACTGAGGCAGGTGTCTGTCCGTCTCTCTGGGCTCTAGTCCAACAAGCTTCGTACAAAAACCCTGCGGAACACCCGGAACCCGGTGTGGAACGAGACGCTTGTCTATCACGGCATCACGGACGAGGACATGCAGAAGAAGACACTCAGGTACCCGGCGGGAGGTGGGCGGAGGGGGCGCTGAGGCCGGCACGTGCCAGGGGCCCCTCTCTAAAATATGTCTGCTTAGTTCTTCCTTTCTTCTCTACTTCTACCAAAACAACATATTGCAGGTAGAAACTTTTGAAAACACAGATAAACAAAACTCTTAACATCTTGGTGTCTGGACATTTGGGTTATGTGCGTGTGTGTGTTTATGCGTGTGTACTTACGTATGTGTGCAAACGTTTCTTCTAGAGTGAAGTGTTTATAAGAATGGACCATCCTATTACTTAATCAGCCTCTCTTACTTAGCAATATATTGATGCCATTTTATCTTCTTCAGTGCTTTGTAAAACTGCATTTGTAATTATAGAAGTCATGAATGAACACACTTAACTTGTCTAAAAAAAAATACCAGAGAAGGCAAAGCTCCTTTTAAATATTAATTCCCCTCTGCCAGCCCGCGTCTGCTTCCTCCCTTTGTGAGTGTATGCAGCTCGCACCTAGAAAGTATCCTGCTGCCTAGATATGGAAGCTGCCTTTTTCCTTAACAATGTATCTTGAGTTCCAGCCATGAGACATTTGGATCCGCCTAATATTTGCTGCTTCAGAGTATGACACAGAATGGCAGATCACACATTTTTTAAAATGTTCTATAATTTAAATATTACGAAGACACAGAAGAGTGGCGCCTGGCTGGCTCCATCGGTTAAGCGTCCGACTTCGGTTCGGGTCATGATCTCACAGTTCGAGGGTTTGAGCCCCACGTCAGGCTCTGTGCTGACAGCGCAGAGCCTGGAGCCTGTCTTCGGATTCTGTGTCTCCCTCTCTCTCTGCCCCTCCCCTGCTCATGCTGTCTCTCTCTCAATACTCAATACTCAGGTTTTTAGAAAATCTTACTCTCTTGCTGTATGTGCTGCTTTTTCAATTATCACCATTTTCAAGAAGTAAAGCCCCACAGACGCAGGCTGGAGCCCGTCTTACACACCCAGTCTCCCCTCTTCCTTCCCTCGCAGGGCTGAGCACTGAATTTCATGGATGTCGTTCCCATGCTTTACACTCCAGTCACATGGCCACATATCTATCCCTCACGATGGTGCTGTCTGGCCCGGTTTTACGTTTTACTAAATGTTTGCCAGTTTATTCAGCCAGAGCCCTGTGGACGGACATTTAGGTGTTTTCCAGCTTCTATTACAAACAAAGTTGCAATGAGCCCCTTTAACAGCTCCCTGTGTGCACACTAGTGTCTCCTTTGGATAGAAGCAAAGAAGGGCACCTGGGTGGCTCAGCTGGTTAAGTAGCTGACTTCAGCTCAGGTCATGATCTCATGTTATGTGTGTTCAAGCCCCGCATCGGGCTCTGTGCTGACAGCTCAGAGCCTGGAGCTGCTTCAGATTCTGCGTCTCCCTCTCTCTCTGCCCCTCCTCCACTCATGCTCTGTTTCTCTCTGTCTCAATAATAAATAAACATTAAAAAAAAAAAAAAGGAAACAAAGCAAGTGACCAGGCATTTCATGTCTCATAGTATCCCTTGTTTTTGGTTTTGTTTTATTTTGCAAATCATACAAACTGCTTTTCACATTTGGGCTGCTCCACGCACGTTCCCAACAGCTACACTATTAGTTTAAGTAAACATTTTTCTCACAGGGTAACATCCACCTAGAAAAATGCACACACAAAAACTGTACAGACTGATGAATTTTTGCAAAGTGAACTTACCCGAGATCCCAGAACAGAATGTTCTCAAGACCACAGCCTCCTTGCCCTCCAGGGCCCCTGCCCTCAGGGTACTCTCTATCCTAACTTCCTTTTTTTACTATTATTTTTTAATGTTTATTTTTGAGACAGAGAGAGAGAGAGAGAGAGAGAGAGAGAGAGAGAGAGCGCGAGCGAGCCGGGGAGGGGCAGAGAGAGAGGGAGACACAGAATTGTAAGCAGGTTCCAAGGTCTGAGCTGTCAGCACAGAGCCCAACGCGGGGCTTGAACCCATGAACTGTGAGATCATGACCTGAGCTGAAGCCAGACGCTGAACCAACTGAGCCACCCAGATGCCCCTTTTTTTTCTTAGTTAAAAAAAAATAATTTTATACAACACTATTTTCCATGCATCCTGTTACATTTTTATGGTCATCTCATAATTTTCTTAAGTACTCCCCCATTATAGATTACTTATGTTATCCCTTCTTTTTGGTAATTAGAAACAATACGATGATAAACATCTTTGTAGTCAAGTGGTTTCACACTTCTTATGTCTTGGAGGTAAATTCCTAGAACTGGCATTACTGGGTCCAAAATGAATGAGGGTTAGTGAGTCTTTGGTGACACGCGCCCTGCAGAGGGGTGGGTGCGGTGACAGGCTCACCAGCTAAAGAAAGACAAGTTCTTTTCTCAGTTACATACGGGGCGGGGCTCAGCCCTGAGGCTGTTCTGGCCCTCGAGCGCTTTGAACACTGTTCAGCAAATGTCAGTGGCCAAGGGGGAAGGCGTCTTCAGTCCCTGCCTGTCCACCGACTGCCTGCCGTGCCCCAGGGGGACACATCCTTCCTTCCCTCCGGCAGATGCCAGGGTGGATTACACAAGGACTGGCTCCCTGAGGGACCTGTCCAGGACCTGCCCTTTCTGGGTCCGCCTCTCTTCTGCTCACTGCTGTGCAGAGCGGGTTACTAAGGATTGAGGATTCAGAGACCCCGATTCACTTCTGGCTCTGCCTCTTACCGGGGAAAGATGAGTCCAGCTCTCTGGGGGCCGGTCTCCTCTGTAAAGTGGGGAACTCAGATGTCTGCAGGGACGACAAATTGAATGAGGAGAGGTTAGCTAATTTGCTGGCCTGACTCTGCAGAAGACGATGCTCCACTGGCCATAAAGTATATGAAAAGGGGGCTCGGCTTTCTTGATTATCGGGGACTATAAATGAAAACTACAAAGAGACAACTATTGCTCGCTCGGAAAGGCTAAAGTTAAAGATGGTCAAAATTGAAGTTAGAGCAAATGAAGACTCAGCAGAAATTGTATGACCTGCTGGTGGAGGGTGATTGGTGGAACCACCCTAAAAAACTGTCTAGAAATTTCTACTGAAGTTAAACCTGTGTGACTCAACAATTCCACTCCTTGGAAGATGCCTGGTAGAAACACCTGTGCATAAAAAAAGACACAGACATGAATGGTCGGTGGCAACTTTTTTTTTTTAAGTTTATTTATTTATTGACAGAGAGAGCATGCATGGGGGAGGGGCAGAGAGAAAGAGGGAGAGAATCCCAAGCAGGCTCCGCACTGGCAGCACAGAATCTTTGAGGCGGGGCTCAAACTCATGAACTGTGAGATTATGACCTGAGCTGAAACCAAGAGTCAGACACTTAACCAACTGAGCCACTCAGGCCACTCCCCCTTTAAAAAAAAAGTTTATTATAGCAGCTTTCTTCTTAATAGCTCAAAACTAGAAAGGGGTCAAAACCCAACACCTATCAGTAGCAGAGGTATTATAGGACAGCTCCCCATGGAATACTACACAGCCATGAAAAAGGATGAATGCCTCTAGAGGCAGATGAAGTTCACATCATACTGCTGAGCAAAAGGATACTCACCAACTGATTTTATTTGAGGCTCCAAAACAAGACAGTGAATCTTACCAGAGACCAATGTCAAGGTTATCTTTGAGGGACATGAAGGGACCTTGAGGGTCTTCCAGGAGCTAGAATATTCTATAACTTAGCTGGATGGTAATTACATCAGTGTATCCATATGCAAAAAATCAGCAAGTAATACATTTACTGCTTGTAAGTTACACTGTCATAAAGAAGAAACAAAGTACCTAGCCTAGGGCTCAATAAATCAGAACTTGAAATATTCCTATGCACACGACACATGCCTTGCCAGTGTCAATCACAGCTCTTGGTACATAGTAGGTGCTCAATATACGCTCTTCTGTCCCTCCCCACCCCTTCTGTTGACCGCAGGATCTCTGTCTGTGACGAGGACAAATTTGGCCATAACGAGTTTATCGGCGAGACCAGATTCTCACTCAAGAAGCTGAAGCCTAAGCAGAGGAAGAACTTCAATATCTGTCTGGAGCGGGTGATCCCGGTGAGCGCCTTTGCCCCCGGGGGTGCAATGGGAAGAAGGGTTTGGGAGCGGGGCCTTCCTGTAGGGCCTGCAAAGACGGTGATAGCCCTGCAGGGCGCCCGGCAGTGGAGGCGGGGAGGGAGATTTCTGGTCAGAATGTCAGGAATGTGTCCTTGTTCTGCATCCGGTGCCCACATCACTTCTCTGCTGTCAGGGTCCTCCCTGGTGAAACCGGGAAGGGCAGTGTGGAGCGGCAGGGTGGCCTGCCTGGGTGCAAAGCCCGGCTCTGCCATTGCCCCGGTCCCTGGGCTCGGCCAAGGGTCTGAACTACACTGAGCCATTTTTCTAGTCTGCAAAATGGTCATCCTAGCAGGACCTGTGCCATAGGAGGGCTGAATGATAGAGACAATCAGAACAGAATGTAGGGTCTAATAACCACTTGCAAATTAACTGTTGTTATTATGGAAGGTAGTACGGCCTTACCCCCTTGCCGGTCATGAATTCATAAAGCACCACGCAGCTCAGTGGGAGGCAGGGAGCGTAGTGCTTAAGAGCATGGGCCCTAGAGCCAGGCTCCCTGGTCTGACTCTCAGGCTCTGCCACTTATAGGATGGTCTGAAATTACATAACCTCTCTAGGCCTCAATTTTCTCATTTGTAATATGGACCAAGGTAGTAAGTACTGACTTCAAAGGGTCTTTTAAGGAATAATGTGAGGCTCCTCATGGAGCAATGGGGCTGTTACTGCAAGCTGTGATGCTCACCTTGGGAAAAAGCAGGAGGCTCTCCGATTGGAGACTGGAGAATACCAATCCATGCCTCAGGAGTCAACTGGAGATTTTTACCTTTTTGAGTGTTTTTATAGTTTAATGTAGTTTAGTAGCAAACTTACAGGAAGAGCACAGAAGACCGACAGCATGCAGGACATAGAGGACAACTCAGAAAAGTATAGTGAATGGACGGACCCTACCATGTGATTAAATTCCACAAACACCAGGGCACCTGGGTGGCTCAGTGGGTTAAGCATCCGACTTCGGCTCAGGTCATAATCTCACATTCGTGGGTTCGAGCCCCGCATCGGGCTCTGTGCTGACAGCTCAGAGCCTGGAGCCTGTTTCAGGTTCTGTGTCTCCCTCTCTCTCTCTGCCCCTCCCCCTCTCGTGCTCTGTCTCTCTCTGTATCAAAAATAAATAAAACATTTTTTAAAAATTCCACAAACACCATTTAGCTGCCATCGATAAGAAATATCCTTGTTTAAAAAAAGATCCAAATGCTGACATTGTCCAGAAAAATGTAACCAGTTTATCATTGTTATAAAGTTGAACCTGCTGAATCCTGTTCCTTGAAACATTTTAACTTGCGTTAATGCTTTAGGTCTCCGCATTTATATTGAAAATTCACACACAATTGAAAATGGAAAAACTGTTAATACCTGATTCGTGTCCCCTATTTTTTCCCTTGCAATCATATACTCAGGTCACTTTTGATTCCCATGGGGAAAAAAATATCTAACATTCAAAACTACCAGTAACAGGAAGAAGAGAAAAAAATTTCTTTAATGTTTATATATTTTTGAGAGGGAGAAAGAGCATGAGTGTGATCAGGGGAGGGCGGAGAGAGAGAAACCCAAAACAGGATCCACACTGTCAGAACAGAGCCCTATGCGGGGCTCAAACTCACCAACCTTTACATCATGATCCGGAATCAAGAGTCAGGTGCTTAACGAACTGAGCCACCGAGGCACCTCCGATACCACAGTGGATTCTTCAGCACCTTCCCCACGTGTGCAGTGCGCCAGCGGGATGTCTGTTGGCACAATGTTGCATGTTTGGCATAGAGAGCGCACACGTTGGTGTCTTCAAAGGGGCCCAGCAGAGAGGCTGCACTGCCTCCCGCAAAGTCCCAATGGCTGAACTCTGGAAGCGCAGATCTATCTTGAGGTCCTGAGCAATTTCTCGCACCAGATGCCGGAAAGGAAGTTTGCGGATCAGAAGTTCAGTGGACTTCTGATAACCTCTAATTTCACCCGCCACCACAGCGCCAGGCCTGTAACGGTGAGGTTTCTTCACCCTCCAGTAGAGGGCGCGCTCGTGCAAGCAGCTTCTGTAGCCTGTGTCTTCCTTGAGGCTTTCTCCGCCCCGGTCCATTGGCGAGCGGTCTGCTTCGTGCGGGCCCTGGCACAGGGCTCTCCTCACCTGCCCGCTCCTTCCGCTGGAGCACTGCTGGAGGCAGCGAGCGATGCCGGCGCAGCGGAGGCTGCAAACACAGTTCTCAACTGGAGATTTTTAAACTGGAGTTTACACCACATTTTAAACCAGAACTGAAACTGTGATTTGTGGGGAGCTCCCTGGAGATCCTGACTTCGCGAGGGAGGGCCGGACCCAGCAATCTCTATTTTTAGAGATAATCCAACCTGCCCAGTTTACCTGTGGGCCACCTTGGGCCCACAGAGGGGAGCGAGCTGCCAAGGATATGCCACAAGTCAGTGGCTGTGTTCTCAGGCACCGGCCAGAGCCACCTGTGTGCTGGGCAGCGGGCCGGCCCCCCACAGGGCAGGAGGGGAAGTCCTCCAGCATCCTCCCACCAGATGGCCAGCCCGAGGATGGAACACCCCGTGTGCCGCACTGTGTTTCTATAGCAAAGACAAAAGAACAAGACACAGCAAGGCAATTTGCCCCTAATGCCAGGCTCCAAATAAATCATTAAAGAAAATCCTAAGAGTGAAGAATTTGCTCTGGCTCTTTTCCTGGTAACAGCTGGTTTTTCAGGCCTCTTGTCCCATCCCACACCCAGTGAGTCCAGGTGGTCAGGACAGTGGCCAGGCGTCCGCCTGGGTTATCAGCCCCCGAGTCTGCCCATCTTGCTGCGAGGGACGCAGTCAGCCCCAGAGGCACAAAGGTGGCGGGACAGGCAGGGGCCTGAAGCAGCTACAGGATCCCACTGGTCATCTTCTTTTGCTCTTTGCCCTTAACCTTCCCACCACCAACTACCCCCACATGCCCCACCAAGGGCAAGGGCCTCTCAAGTGCTGTCCCTGCCCCCCTGGACCTCAGTTTCCCTCATCTCTATAGTGGGGAGGTTGGATTTAGGCAGTGGTTTCCACATTGTGTTCCCCCAGAGTCCTAGAATCCCACAAAAGGGCCTTAGGAGCCGAGGGGAAAGAAGTACCTGGTGGCTCAGGTCCCAAGCCCCCTGTGCCAATCCTGCCAGAGCAGGTGAAATCGTATCTGTTTTAGGTAAGCAGTGCTTTGCCACTTGGCTCTGTGACCTCGGGCAAGTGGCTTAACCACTCTGGCCCTCAGTGTCCTCATCTGTCAAATGGGATAGTAATACAACCTACATCATAGGCAGTTGTACATTAACATGGCCGCCATATGGCTAACGTCACGCAAATTTTGTCTGAAAGGAGGAGAGCTGGAAGGCCACAGAAGCGTGGAGAGCCCACCCTCACGGCTCTGGATGCTAACGGAAGGATGAGGGGTTTCTGATCCTTCTTCTGTAAGGAGATGAGCCCCACAGACTCATGTCATCTTTCTTTCTGCTCCTTTCCTCTAAGATGAAGCGTGCTGGGACCACCGGCTCAGCCCGAGGCATGGCCCTTTATGAGGAGGAGGTGAGCGCCGCGTGGGTATTGAAGCCACAGTCAGGGTCTTCCATCTCTCTTGTCTCTCTCTCTCTCTCTCCCCCCACCCCGCCCCTTCCTTACTCTTTCTCCAAAAACCACTTGGCATCGGTTTACCATGAGAGTGGTACCCTTGCGCATTAGAACACGAGAACAAATAGATGCACCTCTCACCTGGAGCCCCCAAGGCCACGACAGCCCACCCTCTCACACCTGGGGCACACCCCTGAGCTCCCCAGAAGCTCTTCTGGAAAATTCTGCAGGGCTAGAGCAATGCTACTCTCCCTGCGTGGGACCTAGGGCAGCCTGGCTGAGGCTGGGGATGGGCTGCCCATCTGTGCCCTCTGCCCAAGTCCCTCATGGGACCCCAGAGACTGCAGATGTGAGAAAACTGTTCTACTCTGGCAAATCTGGGTTCAGAGTCAGACTGGAACCAGGGTCTAGCCCTGCCTCCAGTCACTCAGGGCTCTGTTCTTGTCTGAGTCGAGTAAAGCTCCTGGCCCCCAGGTACCTTCATTGCTAGCACCACTTGCTTGTCCCTGGAGACTGGGGGCGTCTGCTGTCCAGGGTGCTGACCGCAGTGGGGCGGGCCAGCGCCTCCTACTTTCCACAGGCTCCTCCCCAATGCGAGTCGTCCATCCGACTGCCCGGCCCCTCCCCTTCCTGGGCCCATACGCCCTCTTCTTCTCCTACAGCAGGTGGAACGCATTGGTGACATAGAGGAACGCGGCAAGATCCTGGTGTCCCTCATGTACAGCACACAGCAGGGAGGCCTCATCGTGGGCATCATACGCTGCGTGCACCTGGCTGCCATGGACGCCAACGGCTACTCAGATCCATTTGTCAAGCTGTGAGTCACTGGGACTGTGAATGGACCCCAGACAGGGTCCTAGATCCTTGCAAAGGGGGAACCAGAGAACTTCCCCAAGATTGTTGAACTCTGAGGCTCAGAGAAGAGGATGGGCCTGCCCAAGGTCACACAGCGAGATGGTGTCCAGAACTGGCTAGAGTGCGGGTCTGGAGTCTCAGACAGTCAGACTAGCGTGTCACCCACCCGTATGAGGAGTTTCGTGGCTCTGTCCCCTCCAGTGGGAAAGAGGAAGTCGGCAAGGTTGCAGTAACCCCATTTGGGGCCCCTGGAATCAGCAACACAGCCTGCTAGCAGTCCAGGGCCTCGCCACCAAAGAAGCAATTCCAGCTTTTCCCAGGTGCAGTCTGGAAGTGCTCTAAGAAAAGGCCTTAGACTTTGGTTATTCCAGTAACCTCCACCATGGGGAGTAAGAGAGACGTGCTATCCGTGTGCCCAGGTCCTCTGGAATGATGCTAAGATAGGATCCAACAGAGGAAGGCTTCACTAGGAGAAATGCCTGAGTGAGGGAAAGCAGAGAGGGGGATGGGACCACGGTGCGAGTGCAGGGGGGAGGCAGGAGCCAGTGGAGGCATCAGTGAGACCATCAGAGTCCTTGAGGCCCACAGCAGCCACCACACGAGACCCATGTCTCCCAGGAGCGTGCCACCTCCCGTCACCAGCTGGGAGCAGGGGCTCAGCATGAGCGTGGCTGGATTTCCAAGTGCATCAGTGAGGGCCTCCATCCATGATGCTGCCGCTGGGGTCCACCCGGCACCTTCCCGTGGCCACCGCCGAATCGGACACAGGGCTCCACACCCATCCCCCCGCTGCTCACTGTGCATCTATCAGCAAGTTACTGTACCTCTCTGAGCCCCAGAGCCTCCGCTGCTGTGATGACACAGTAGTCCCATTCAGGTCCAAGAATAGGATAAGGCATAAGACTCAAATGAGACATCCTATATAAAGCCATCAGAAATGTGCCTGCTACAGAAATATTCGGCTGCTTTCAATAGAATTCCGCCTTGCCTTGTGGCAGCAAAATGTGTGTTTCTGTCGACACGGTGGAAAGCCTGGGCTCTGGATCCAGATTGCCTGGGTTTGAATCTTCGAGCCAGTGGTCTCCAGCTGTGTGACCTTTGGCTAGTGCCTTCACATCTCTGGCCCTCGATGTCCTCATCTGTACAATGGGAAGTCATAGGGGTCATTAGGTTCTATCCTCCGAGGAGCAGACAGCAAGACGAAATGAGAGGTGCAAGAGATGTATTGCGGAACGTGCCTGTGGGGAACTGAGAGGCAGCCAGAGGAGGGCCGTCCGGAAAACAGGCGGGGAGGAGGGGGGACGGGTGGGCAAGAAAAGTCGTAGATTGCAGTGCAGTTCTGAGGAAGGTTCAACTCAGGCAGTGGGGAGTCCTGGAGTGCAAAGTCGCTCATTGGAGGAGCCCTGCATCTCCCAGAAATGGGGTGCCCCCCCATCCCTGCTGGCCCAGGCACTGGCTGGGAACAGCCCAGGGCGAGCTCGGCCAGAGCGGGAACAGTATGGTGAAATCAGAGTCTAGAGCTTATTGGTCAGTTTTGCCCCCTGCAGCTGGAGATCAGAGAGACGTGTTTTCGTGGGGTCTGGTATGTAGTAAGTGCTCAATAAATATGTACCACTGTGGTTCTAAACCACTACCGCCACCACTCCTGCTCATGGCAGAGAGTGCTTCCTCATGTTCCCTCCAGTCCAGGAGACACTCCCCCCTGCACCCCCACCCCCCGCCGACTACCTTTCATAATTGAAAGAAATGCTTCCCTTAAGGTCATGACTAATTATCAGTGTCGACTCTGCTTCAGATTTTCTTTGAATGAGGAGTGAGTGAACAAAAGAACACATGTGTCCAGGATGGGTTTGATCTCTAGGAGCAATTGGATTTTATTTTCTCATATGGTCCAATAGAGAAAATCAGCTCATGGGCTACAGCCCTCCCCTCCATCACATCCCAGCCACACACGAGTTGTTTTTCTTAAATAATTCTCCCGTCCACCCTTCTCCCGTCCACCCAGCCCCTCCAGAAGAAGGAGCATTGCTGAGGTCACCAGTAAAATGGCTGCCCTGGTGGTCATCGTGGTAGAGCTAACAGAGGCCATTAATCAGTTTAAGATCAAATACAGATTCTTAAAACTAGAATCACTTTGATCTCTTTAAAATTAAAAAAATTATTTTTTTATTCATTTTTTGAGAGACAGAAACAGAGTGCTGGTAGGGGAGGGGCAGAGAGAGAGACACACACACAGAATCCGAAACAGGCTCCAGGCTCTGAGCTGTCAGCACAGAGCCCGATGCAGGGCTTGAACCCCCGAACCGTGAGATCATGACCTGAGCCAAAGTCAGACGCCCAACTGACTGAGCCACCCAGACATTCCATCTTTAAAAACATTTTTTAATGTTTCTTTATTTTTGAGAGAGAGAGAGAGGAAGAGACAGAGTGAGAGCAGGGGAGGGGCAGAGAGAGAGGGAGACACAGAATTGAAGCAGGCTCCAGGCTCTGAGCTGTCAGCACAGAGCCCAACTCGGGGCTCAAACCCATGAACCGTGAGATCATGACCTGAGCCAAAGTCAGACGCTCAACCAACTGAGCCACCCAGGCACCCCAATTTTATCTTTATCTTTGCTCAGCACTTCATACGTTCAGTTCCCCCTTTGTGCCTCTTCTTTAAAAGTGTCCTTGGGGCGCCTGGGGGACTTAGTTGGTCCCATTTCAGATTCTGTGTCTCCCTCTCTCTCTCTCTGTCTCTCTGCTCCTCCCCCACTTATGCTTTATCTCTCTCTCTCAAAAATAAACATTAAAAAATAAAATAAATAGATAAATAAAAGGATCCTCAAGGGCTGTGGGAGGTACAGGCATCCAGTCATGGAATGAATGGGTCCCAGGGATTGAAGGCACAGTGTCTGGAATATAGTCGATGGTATTGTGGTAGCGCTGGGTGGTGACAGGTGTGGTGAGCCTAGCAGAAGCGTAGACCTGTTCAATCACCACGTGTTGTACACCTGACACTAGTGGGACATTATGTGCCAGTAACAATAAATACATAAAATAAATTATTCTTAATAAATTATAAAAGCGCTTCTGTAAGTGAGGAAAAAAGTTTGCCCTCTGTAGAGACTGGGAAACTGAGGCATGCCAAAGCGACCCTCATATTCAAAGTTGCATGACTAGTGATGCCTTTAAGCAGAATCCAAATATCCCAGCCCTTAGGAGTTGTTGGCCTATTTTATTTATTTGCCTAGAAGAAATTGGTTGAACGCCTACTATGTGCCAGGCATTGTGCCTACACCGAGGAAGAGCCTTCTAGGCAGAGGTGATGGTATGTACAGAGGCCCTGGGGTGGAAAGGACCAAATGTCTGGGGAGCGGGTGAAGAGCATGGCACAAGGCCAGGCTGGGCTGGAGCCTGGCCCAATCATACAGAGCCTGAAAGGCCACATCAAGGATTTTGAACCTTACCCTGAGCTCAAAGGGAAGCCACTGACCAGTTCCGAGCAGGATTTATTATAATCAGATCTGCATCTTCTCCTTTCTGTCTACACAGTCACCGTCTAAGGGGTCATATTGAATCTCCAGGCCCCACCACCTGGGCTTTCCGTCTGATCCACTGGGAGAAAGTACTGGCTAAGAGCACAGACTCCAGAGACAACAGCTGACTAGAGTCCCCAGCTGTGTGCCGGGAGGCACATGTCTCAACCTCTCTGGTTGCTCAATGTCCTTGAATGTAGAACGGGTGGCTAGAGCTCCCGTTTGTTTGTTTGAGAATTAGATGTACCTAGGGTGCTTAGCGCAGTGCCTCGTAGCTGCTCTAATGCGCATTGGCCATTGTTAATGTCGATTCACTTTCTGATTTGTTCACTTATTTTCCTGACACTGGACGGAGCCTTTGGGGTCATCAAGAGGCTGCTCTTATCCATTAACTTAATCCACAGTAGCATTTTTGTCTCTTCTCAGATGGCTGAAACCGGACATGGGAAAGAAAGCCAAACACAAGACTCAAATAAAGAAGAAAACCTTGAATCCTGAATTTAATGAGGTGAGGCTTCCTCATTTTTGGTCACGCCCTGAGATATTTCCTGTTCACGAGACAGGAGCGCGCTGCCTCCTAGAACGTTGTGAAGCACATCAAAAAGGCTTTTTCTCACAGATCTCTTCCTTTCTGGCAAACTCCTAGTCATCCCTCAGGAGTCGGCGTGTTAGCCCCTGCAGGCACGCCTTCCTCTGTGTTTCCAGGCTTTACACCATCCCTCTGGATTTTGATGATTTGCTAACAATCCTGTCAGGTACTAGGGGTCCAGAAATTTACATTGAATATATAATGACCTGATGTCGTATCAGAGTCAGCTAGTATGGATTTTTACCAAATGTTGGAAAGTAAGAAAAAGCTATAGTACAGTGTGTTTTGTCTTGTTTTTTAAAATGCGTGTGCCTGTATGAGCATGTGCAGAGAATGTTCTGTGCAGACAGAGCTCAGAGCATCACTGGTCAGTAGTTCAGCCCATTCTCTCCCCAGGTCCCTCTTTCAGCAGGACCCCAACTCTGACTCGTGAATTTTGCGCAAGGAACCAACACCTGCTGTCCTGCCCTACCCTCTCCCGGTGTCTGAACAAGTCACTGAAGAAATCCAAATAGCTGCTAAGCCTCATCAACAATAGAGAAAATATGAAACAAGGCCAGACACCGTGTCCCCTCACAAACCGGCTCAAAAAACATTGTAAAATGTTGACACCCGGTGTTGGAGAGCCTGTGGGGAAATGTACACACCATGCATACAAGAACAAACGTGTCCAATTTCCAAAAGGATGTTTGTCAAACTGCTCCAAGCTGCTCCTTATAATTTTTAAAGTTAAATTCCATGTATTTGGGGGACAGGTAATATTGTCACATATTTGAAAATTCCAGAAGTACCAAAGGGTATCCAGTCAAAATCCTCCTCCTTTCCCAGACTCTCTCACCTACTTGTCTTCTTCGAAAGCAACTAGAGCGTATCTGTTTCCGGAGTTTATAAGTGTGCAAAACAAACATGTATGTCGCTTGCTTTCTTACTGATCACAAATGGCATCACAGAATACACCCACTGCTCTCTATCTTAACATTTTACAAACTCAGAAAGACATTTCTCAGAATTTATCCTGAATAAGTTATCACAGATTTACACAATCACTCAGTTGCAAGTGTGCCCTTTATCACATCATTAGCGGTGTGGAAAGTTGGAAACAACCTAAATACTCAACTCTTTGGCATTGGGCTAAGGAACAGCCTCACAACCATTAAATGAAGCCATAAATGGTGACACAGAAAAGTATTTGCTAACACGCAGGCTGGTTTTCATCCTATGTTATAAAATGGGAAAAGAAGGGCACAATACAGCATATTCATTTTATATTTCATATAATAGTCAAAGGTTTCATATAATAAATATTCAAGTGAATATTCATGTTAACTCTTAAAAACTTACATTGATGTGGTCACACATGGGGCATATTGACAGGGGTTCTTCTTGGGTAATTAGATTGCAAGTTTTGGTGTTTAGGTTTTATTTTATTTTAGCTTCCTTGTTTGTTTTCATGGCAAACATGAATGAATTTTACAGTTAGGCAGAAACATTACATAAAGTCAGATTATCTGCAAACCTAAGCACCTGTCCGCCACCTTAGCCTCAGGGCCCGGGACTATCCTTCATCTCTAAATGGTGGAGTGGAAGGAAAGCCAGCCCACTTCAGAAGCTACCAGAAGGGAAGGACTGATTTCATGGCCGTCTGCCTTCAAGTAAACTTGACCAGGAGCAACTCTCCAAAAAAACCCCCTCAGCCTTCTCGTTTCAAACAGAGAGTCATTGAAAGGCGAATTTCAGGGCTTGAGGGACTTTGTTTTACAGAGTGTTTGTTGAAAGGGGATATTCAGGCCTGACATAAAGGCTCCAGCTGGAGGCCCCCTTGCTCTCAGGTGCCTGGTTCAAGGGCCTCCCATTGGTCCATGAACCCTCAGGGCTCAGCCTTTTAGCTTCCGATACTGAGGGCTCAGGACCCTCTCACTCACCTTGTCTTCCTCTGCTGCATCCAGGAGTTCTTCTACGACATCAAACATAGCGACCTGGCGAAGAAGTCCCTGGACATCTCGGTCTGGGACTATGACATCGGAAAATCTAACGATTACATTGGTGAGTGCTCCCAGCTCCCAGGGAAAAGCCCTCCTCCCGGGAGAGAAGAGCTCACCCACCCTTCTCTCCGGGAGGGCGGGGTGGGGTGGGGGTTCAGAGTATTCTTTGTCTTTTGTGGCTGCAGTGCCCAAACACCGAGTCGGGATCCTTGGTGCTGATTTGGGTCCAATTTGGGGATGCTTTCACAGGAAAGGGCTTACAAAGCTGGGCGACTGGGTCATGAGTGGCTACGTGCTTCACGAATCATCTTTAGTGGATAATCAAATCACAGAGGAGAGTGGGGTCTGTGGCCTCAGAAAACAGGGTGCAAAGGAAGTCTCCTTAATCTATTTGCAAGGCGTGGAGGAAGGTTCTAGGTTTCCCAGTGCCCCTTCAAACGATGAGGAAGAACAGCCACTAAAAACAGAGCAGGGAGGGAACTCCAGGCAAGGGTTGCAGCCTAAGCAAAGGTGTGGAGGCGGGACTGGGTAGGGTGGTAAAGCCGACCTTCGGAAGTGGACAGTGAGGACCCAGAGTAGTGGAGCCAAGTGTCGGTGAGTGGGGTGGTGACCTACAGAAGGTCTTTAAAAATAAGGCAGTGAAGCTACCACTCGGTGTGACAATAGGGAGCCACGGCAGGCCTTGAGGAGCTGGTGTGCAGGCACAGAAGGCCCGCAGTGACAACATCATTTTGACAGCCCTCCATAGAGAAGGATCCCAGAGCACTGGAGGGGTCCCTTCTCGGTGGCAGTTTTCCCCCCGATAGATATTTGGGTCCAGAACGGGAGCCCCGGGCCTCTCTCTGCTCTGACCGCCTGCTCCTCTCCCTCCCCCGCCCCCCCACTGCCGCCCGCCCTCCAGGAGGCTGCCAGTTGGGGATCTCGGCCAAGGGAGAGCGCTTGAAACACTGGTATGAGTGTCTGAAAAACAAGGACAAGAAGATCGAGCGTTGGCACCAGCTACAGAACGAGAACCACGTGTCCAGCGATTAGGACGCCCCTTCCTGCCCCGCCCCCGCCGGGTCCCCAGCTCCCCGCCCCCCCCCCCGGCCAGCCCCCCCCCCCCCGCCAGCCCGCCCCAGCTGCCCCTTGCACTCTGGTCCCTCTTCTCGATCCTGCCCCTCCCTCCCTCCCTGCACCTGCCTTCGAGGTGCGCCCCCCCACCACCTTGGGCAGTGCTGCCAAAGACCTCCTCCTCCCTCCCTCTGCGATGCTGTGGTTCGGGCCCAAATGCAGTCCCCCTCTGGTCCCTCTAGGATGGAGCAGCAGGGACAGGGATGGGGAGATTTTTACCAGGAGGCTGGAGTTTAACCACCTCTCGGGGTAAACTGCAAAGGGTCCTCGTCACTGAGGACTGTGTTTAGACCCTCCTAGCCTTGAACACACACACACACACACACACACACACACACACACACACACACCTTGCGTTTCCTGTGTCGTGTCTGCGTATATCCTCCATTGTCAGCAGACCCGAACAAGGCTGTGAGGACCAGCCCTGGGGCAGAAATAGGGCGTCCAGGCCACGCTGCCCGCTCACAGCAGAACCCTCCCCCTCTCCCTGATGGCCTTGAAAACAGACCCCCGGGTTCAAACTCCCTGGTGACTAGGAACACACCGTCCTCTCCAGAGGCATCAAGAAACGGACACACAAGGGGGTTTGGTAGCCTCCTCCTTCCGGAGGCCCCCTCTTTGCTTCCTAGCGAAACCCAACACCCTTTCTTCAGCGCCCCGTCCCATCTCTCGGCTTCCCTCCCCCTCCCCCAGCCCTCCACCCCATTAGACTCTCTTTCTCACCTCCTCACTCTCCTCTCTGTCTGTCTCTCTCCCCTCCTCCTCTCTCTCACTCTCTAAGGGGGTTAAATAGCAACAGCAAAAAAAAAAATACCTTAACCCTGCCTCCCCCCTCACCAGCTTGACTCAAACTGGCGCAACCCCGGAGTTCCAATTAGGCCCTTGCTTCTTAAAACTTGGCAGCTCTCCTGCCAGGAGGGCCAGGGTCCTGGGCTGTCCCGGGTGCATGGCCGCGTCCCGGGGGCCCCGTAGACATCCCATAGAGGGCTTCCTCAGCCCCTGGGCCCCTAAGTAGGTGCCAAAGGCATTTAGAAACCAGAGCTCTGGGTCCAGGGGGGCCTCTCCAAAGCCCCCAGCCTTCCTCCTCCCTCTGCTCTCAGTTAAATGAACTACACTCTTTGCATCTCTGGAATCCTGTCTCTCACTCAGAACCCCCTTGAATCTGTCTGTGGCTCTGTCTCAGTCTCTCTATGTCTCTCTCTCTCTCTCTCTGTCTCTTACACTTTCTTCACCAAGTTTGTCAGGGGAATAAAATACCATCCTGAATGTAAAGCTTCAGGGAGTGATAGGTCCTGATGCCAAAGGCCACTGTCCGGTCATGAATCGGTCAGTCTTTCTTCCCCCAAAATAAGATAATAATAATGAAAAGGGGGAAAACGGCAATGAGAGTGAACGTTATAAATTTGAGGCTGGGGTCAGGTCGTCTTCATTGCCCATGAGAAAGGCTTGTCCCCGCCCCCCATTTCCATTGTCTTCCCCTGTGAAGATCACCTCCGTCTAACAGCCCACCATTATCTACAGACGTCATCAGATGGACACTAAAACTCTCTCTTTCTCCAAACGCACCTTTGAACCTCTCCCTTCAACGCCTCCCTCAGCTCCCTGCACAATTCATCGGAAGACTGATTTCTGGCCTCAAATGACCATTTTCTAAACATCCAGCTCTCTGCCTTCCCCAGGATGGCCGCCATCTTGGTTCCTGACCCTGTCTGTCCGTCAGGCCCGTGGCGCCCACTCTCAGCCCACCTCCTTCCCACGGTTGCCCTTAGGAGAAAGCATGTGTTGCTCAAGCCTGACGCTGGTATTGGCGCTGGAAGCGGCATGCGGCAAGCTCACAGCGTCCGCGGTGTGGGCGCCTGCTGTCCCCGACAAATGTAACCACCTCCCTGCCTAGAATCCACACACGCCCTCCAATGCATGCAGAACCGCCCACTGCCTTTCTTTGTGATGATGTAGCCAAAAATAAAGTAGGAATATCCAGGAAAGCTGGTGGCCTGGGTTTTTCCTTTCTGGTTTCTGGAAGTGTTTGTCTCCATCAGGATGCATGATGTTCTTGGGAGAGTCAGAATTTAATGAGCAGATGCTATGTTCCAGCCCTTGGGGACACGGCAGTGGACAAGGCGGATGTGGTCTCTGGCCATGCTGGCTGAATGCTTTTCCCTGGTGCCCACCCAGCAGGGGGTGCTGCTTCCTCTTCTCCCTTCCAGCCCAACCCTGGGAGAATCGCCAGGTGGTGTGGAGTCAGATGCTCACAGAGACCACAAAGTTGATGGGCTCAAAGCCCAAGGAAGGCACTGACGCAGCCAATGGCTCACAACAACAATGCCAGGAAAGAAGCCGTTTCCTTGGACTCCCAGCACAATGTCCTTAACACACTGGTTAATACCATCGCAGATCATCAAACACCTCCTCTGTGTTCTAGAACCTTCCATCCTGCAAGGAGCCTTCACAGATAGCCTTCAGTGGTCCTGAAAGTGAGCTGAGGACGTAACTAACTTCCCAGAAGGGCTCTCAGTCTCACGATGACCTATCCCGAAGGTGTTGAAGCAATTTATCTGGAATGTCGGTTCCCTCCAGAAGGAACCATCCAGTCCCATCCAGGCCACGTTAGAGGGACGTCCTTGGTCTCACCCCTTTGGGGAGGTTCTCGATTCTGGGGAAGAAGTGGGCATATCAGAATCACCTGGGGAGATTTTCTCTACAAGCTCCCCACGCTCTCCCTGCCGCGCCATCCCCAACTCTCCTGCGCCCTGGGGACAGGGAGTATATTTGAACATATTTCCTGGTTGAGCCTTATGCTTCCCACCCCCGTGGTGACTTTGCAAACCACTGTTCTAAAGCCCATCTGTTTTTCCTACAATTTAGCCAGCTGCCACCAGGTGGAAAGAGGTACCTGTTAAGGCCATGCCGCACCCCCAAAAGTGGCAGGGGGCCACCGACTGCCCGTGCTCATGGCAGACATTACTAATCAATATGACTTCTCTCTCACAGAGCCTGCTACCAGCCTGTCAATCCATCTTTTTAAAAAAAATTTTTAAATGTTTTTTATTTATTTTTGAGAGACAGAGAGAGCGTGAGCAGGGGAAGGTCAGAGAGAAAGGGAGGGACAGAATCTGAAGCAGGCTCCAGACTCTGAGCTAGCTGTCAGCACAGAGCCTGACGCGGGGCTCAAACCCACAAACTGTGAGATCATGACCTAAGCTGAAGTTGGATGCTCGACCGACTGAGCCACCCAGGTGCCCCCTCTCAATCCACCTTAACACAGCATTCTATGCAGCTGTCACCAGTCAGTCGTGGGCAGTTGAAAAGACAGCTAATTTCCATCTCTAAATGGTCAATCTCCTTCCCCCCAGCATGTGGACATGCCAAAGAAGCCAAGATAAATATACATGAGGAATGTTTTCATAAATACCGGTACACTTGACTTGGCTCATTATAATTTTCTCCCCCGCTGAAATAAAACGCTACGGAAATGGCAGTCTGGTATCGTGGAAAGCACCTGACAATAAAAGCATACCAGTTTTTGTTTATTTTTTATTTTTGAAAGAGAGAGAGCATGAGTGGAGGAAAGGCAGAGAGAGAAGGGGAAAGAGAGAATCCCAAACAAGCTCCACACAGTCAGTGTGCTGAGCACAATGTGGGGCTCGAACTCACAAAACCATGAGATCAGGACCTGAGCCAAAACCGACAGTCGGACGCTCAACGGACTGAGCCACCCAGGCACCCCAAGAGCATGCCAGTTTTTTTCACCAGTTCAGTGCAGCAATCAAATCCTGACCAGCACTTTCTAGAAATGGAAACTTAACTTCTCTGAGTCTGTTCTCTCATCTGCAAAAGGAGAACAACAAGAAAGACTTCAAAGAGGTGAGACCAAGTTGCCAACGTCTGGTCTCCCACCAGGGCTGATGCAGGTGAGTGGGTGACATGAAGGGTTGGTGGCTCCTGGTGAACTCAAGGCAGGCTGGGTACAAGGGCCAAGTAAATTCCAATGCTCAGTGCTCTGGACTCCTCTGGGCCAGCTGGCCCCTCTTCAGCTGAATCCGATTCACCTGGGGTGTTGGCCTAATATGATTAAATAGTACATTTGAGCACTGTAGAAACACAGGGCACCATGCACGCATGAACAGTTATACTTGCTGGGCCCTGGCCCAATCTTGCTGTGTGGCCTTGAGACCCACTTCATCCTGTGGGTCTTCAGCAACTTAGGTCCAACATCAGAGTGTCATGATTCTCCAACTTGGTTGCCAGGACCCACAAACATGCCTTCATTTCCCAATTAATTGTTCAGTAAAGACTTAGATCTTTTTTTTTTCAATATTTATTTTATTTTCAGAGAGAGAGAGATGCTACAAGTTGGGGAGGAGCAGAGAGAGAGAGAGAGAGAGAGGATCTGAATCGGGCTCTGCACACACAACCCATCATGAGGCTCAAACTCACGAACTGTGAGATCATGACTTGAGCCAAAGTCAGACCCTTAACCAACTGAGCTACCCAGGTGCCTCAAGACCTAGCCCTTTTTGCTGAGGGCAAGCCCCCGACTAGAGTCATGAATTGTCCATTTTGCATAACACACAGAAGAATTTCTTGCTCCTATGTCTTCAAAGGAAATAATCACTGAAAGCCACCCACAAATGCACTAGGGCATATTTCTGAATTTTTCCAATTGTTTGCTCCATCTTTCACAGTTGTCTGACTCTTATCCAATTCAATACACTGTTTCATGAAACTTGGCTTAACTTCATCTTTCCAGAGAACTCAGTGTTGGTTTTCTAAGGACAGATGTCTTTCATACTCATGTTGGATCTTTTTATATGTATTTAGTCAACAGTGTTGTCTGAAAAGGGGAAGCGCTGAAAGAAAACACAAGCATTTATTTGGGGTCTTAGACATTGCAGTCAGGTAGCAAACCGGATGTGTTCCTTTAAGGAGTGAAAAACAGGAGTCTTTACTAGCAGACTGCACAACTGCTGGGAAATGTACACAATTTGTTTTCCAAAATCTGATTGAAAAATGCAATTGCATTGTATAATCCATTGGTTTTTCTGATTACATCGTGTCACTTACTAGGAAAGTATCTTTTGCAGAGTGTCCAACTTTTGTCCAGAACGTGGATGAAGCAGCCCTCTGTTCAGTCCCCCTTCAATAATTCCGCAGCTCCTGTTTCAGAAACCAGGATGAAGTTTTAATCCCAAAATGGCAGTCTCTCACGTTCAGAGGTGTTACACAATATACGTTTCATTGAGACGTACAATTGCCGAAGCCCGTTTGAAGGCAGAGAGAATCTTTGAAGTATCCACAATCCAACTGGCAAGCAAGGTGCGTCACACAGAGGAAAGCCCGCCCCCTTCACGGTTACGTTTTGCCTTCGGCACATGGTCCACATGGTATACGGAAGGAGTGCAGAACGGCAAGGCATTGCCGAGCGGGTTGAGACAGGGGTGGCTGCAATAGACCGCTAGTTGGCGTTCGCAGACCACCTCATCCAGCAAACCCGGAATACAAACTCTTCTCAAGGCCCCACGGACCACTCACCACCCTACGCTGATTCTGAGGCTGTACAACACACCTTAGCCAATTCAGAAGAATAGGTGTCCCACAGAGTATGCTGTCTACCACAATGGCGTTAAAGGAGACATCGATTAAAGAAAGATAATCTGGAAAATTCCAAAGTAGGTGGAGGTTCAATAACACAGTTCTAACTAACACATGGGTCAAAGAAGTCTCAAAGGAAACTTTAAGGGGCGCCTGGGTGGCTCAGTCTGGTGTCTGACTTGGGCTCAGGTTTGTGGGTTCAAGCCCCGTGTTGGGCTCTGTGCTGACAGCTCAAAGCCTGGAGCCTGCTTTGGATTCGGTATCTCCCTCTCTGCTCCTCCCCTGCTCATGCTCTGTCTCTCTCTGTGTCTCTCTCTCAAAAATGAATAAACATTAAAAATAATAATAATATAAATAAATAAGTAAAAATTTTAAAAAAGAAACTTTAAAATACTCTGTGCTAAATGAAAAGGAAAAAGCAACCAGTGAAAACATGCAGGATGCGGTGGGAGCTATGCTCAAAGACACATTGTTAGCCTTGAACGCATAAATGAGAAAACAAGAAAGATCTAGGCAGGGAGGAAAGAGTCGGTGGGGCAAGGGCATTTTTGAGACACTGCTCCACATAATTTCATAATGGCAGACACATGACATTATGCAGAACGCACAAACACAGAGCAAACCCTAATGTGAACCATGGACTTGGGTTCATAACCTACGAAGACCAATCCATCCCTTGTAACGGACGTACCGCACCAGTATTAACAATGGGAACGTATGGGCAGGAGAATCACCACACAGAACTGGTTCTGATCCAGGTCTGCCTACTCATCGCTCGGAAACCAATGTTCACGTGACGTATCATGGTGGGAAAGGCAGGGTTGTTTTACTCAGGAAGCCGGCAACCCAGGAAGGTGGCGGACTAATGTCTCAAAGACCATCTTCCCTTCCAGGAGGAGCTGAGGGCATTAAAGAGGAAGGCACGGGAAAAGAGGAGAAGAAGCCAGTGCCCAGGCGGTTAGTCGAACGTCAACATGACGCAGCACGGGCTTGCTGGCATCAGAGCTCATCTTCTGGGAAAGTTTGGTCCTTCTGAGACCAGTGGCCTCTGAATCTCCAGGAAAGTAGATTCGTTCAGCTACAGACCGAGGGATTAAGTCAGCGAGCAAGGAATGCAGAAGCTGGAAGCCAGTTAATCCTCAAGACCGTTCGGAGTGCTGTCATAGCGTCCCGACGGCCAACCATTCATCCTATTTCCATGGAACATGGACAGAGAGGCCCATCTTCTGTAACTGCTTCAAGCTGGGTTATAGCAGGGCTTTGGGGTGGAAGGAACTGACATGGTGCAGGACATGCCTCCTTGTTCTAATGGAGGGGGGATCAAAGGTAGCTCCTTAGCTGAGAATTTGGATAATCTTCTGCAGAGTTCAGCTCTGGATGACATCATTAACCTTGTCCCCAAGCATACCCCAAGGAGCAGAACAAGTCAAGCCCACCTTTATCATTGCCTCTGAACTTGATCTGACACTGGGGTACCCTAGAGGATAGATCAGCCAGTCCCAGCCACCTTGGAAAGGGGGTGGAGGTCAAGGCGTCTCGAGGCCAAGTGGCTTCCTGATTTTATCTGTATAGAGGCGTAGCAGGTGATGTTAGCCAGCATATAGACCCTGCCTTGTTCAGCAGGCACTCAGGGAATGAATAAGAGGCATTTCTATGGAAACATGAGAAAAACACAGGTTAATGGTTAGAGCAAATTACAAACCCAGTGTTTGAATCTCAAGCACTGCCAGTGAGAAGATTCTGGATGTCAGGCTGGAAGCATCTGCAGAGCGAGTGGGGAGCAGGCACCGACGATCTGATGGGTTTTTCTGGTTTATAGTTTAAATGTCCCTGGTGATCTTTTTGAGTGGCCCATAGAGTGACAGGCATGAAGACTGTCTATATATGAGCTGTTGTGACAATTTCTCTGAAGTGTATGTCAAGCTTCGGTTTTCAGGGCTTCGGGAAAAAAGGCAATGACTCCAAGACAAGTGAATGGGAGAGGGTTGGAAACCTTAGTTTGGAGAGTCATTGCCAGATATTTGAGGAAGCCAAGAGAATTCAGGATCCAGGCCAGTTTTATAGGCAAACAACAAACACTCACAGATGATTAACCAGAACTGGAATCTAACATCCACAGTGTTATTGAAACATAATCTTTTTCTCTAAAGTCACTCTCACTCCTATTAAAGATACCCAAATGAATACGGATGTGTTTGTAAAATAAGTCCAGTTTTAACAAACGTGGCTTAATTATTTACATAAGCACAGAAAAAATAGTGATTGAACTTATGGAATTTTTCCCCCTTTTAATGTGCTTTGCTGAACTTTTTTTTTTCAATGTTTATTTATTTTTGAGAGAAGGAGACAGCATGTGAGTGGAGGAGGGACAAAGAGGGAGGGAGACACAGAGTCAGAAACAGGCTCCAGGCTCCGAGCTGCCAGCACACATCCTGATGTGGGGCTTGAACCCACAACCATCCAATCATGACCTGAGCCAAAGTCGGACACTTAACTGACTGAGCCACCCAGGCGCCCCTGCTTTGCTGAACTTTTTATAAAGAATTTCAGATTGAGCCTTTAACAACATTAAGGCCAAGAGCCAAGCCAAATTTGCCATCAGATAGCCTCGAATACCTGTAGATTTAGGTGAATTCCTCTCTTCATGAGGTCCTCCAAAATCCCCTGAGGGTCCCGTATCTACCAGGAAGTGACATTCTTTACGCCCCTGGTAAGGCTGCTGGGGACTCCGTAAGCCAGATATGAGGCAGACATTCCCAAGGTGCTCCGTTGGCTCCATCAGGTCAACGTCTGTTCCTTAAAGCTGGTCGTATCTGAGTCTATGAACCTCTCTCTCTCCAAGATGACATTCCAGTCAAAGCCTCATACTTGTCCTGGAAGAAGGAAAACTCACTGAGAGCTTCTGAATTCTGGAAGGTTCAGGTAGGGAGAAAAGAGAAATGTTTCCATTTATTTACAAAAGAATATTTTATCAAATTTCTGTAAGTCCTGGCTCTCTTAAGAAAAAAAGGTTTCCTTAAATCTGGAAGCGCAAATGCACTTCCAGGGAAAGGGTTAACATTAGGCAGGGCGAGATAAGGGGGGAGGCAGGCTGCAGCTGGAAATGGGAGGCGGAAGAAGCTGCAGGTTTGGGGAAAACAAACAAAAAAGCATAAATGTATCATCCCAGACCCGTCTGGGCTAGATGCCCAGACTCCCATGGAGTCTCACAAACTTTCTGATAAGGTCCCAGTAAAAAAAGTCAGGGACAGAAATCCTCAGCAGCTCCCCAGTGGGGTCCCCTCTCAATCTTGAGAGCTTTATACTTTCCCTCAAACTCTATCGCTTTGCTCACTGTCTGTCGTCCTTGAGATTCATTCTTGGACTCGGTGAGACAAGGACCAGTCTCTCCCACCCTCCTGTGACACAAACATCAGCCAGCCAGCCATGCGTCAGACAAGAATCATAAGAGACTATAGTCCGCTTCCCTAATTTGTTCAGTCCCGGTTATTAATTCTAGTTCTGTCTGAGTGGAGCTTTTCTATTAGTTCTAGACATTCTTAGTTTAGTTTTCTGACCTTAAAGATATCAAAAACCTGAATTTGCTAAAAGTGGTCTTCATGAATTTCCATAAAGCTGAAACATAGTTTGCAAGAGCATCAGAACAATAACTGTAAATGATAAAAGATTCCAAAAAAATGGCCATGGGTTTGTGGGAGGGTTCCTTCCCTAAGGAAAGGAAAAAAAAAAAACCCTCAAGGTAATCGGGCTATATGTGAACGTGACAACATTCCTCCTGACCTTGTAACATGAGAAACTTAACCAGACCACATGTTTGGGTGGTACCATATACGGGAGACAAGAAGTAGAAAATATATACAAAACTATGCCACGGATGTTCGGGGCTCAGTTTTCTGGGTACGAACCCAACGTTGGGGTGCCGGCAGGAATGAAGTTGCTTCCTGGAAAGAAAAGCCTCAGGGTCATGACTCTCTGTGCGAGAATTCTGTTCCTTACTTGAGGGCTCCCGTCCAGGATTCGGAAACAGTGTGTTTCCACCTCCTTTGGGTGATAGGAACCTCAGGGCAACAGTATGCGAGGGCAGCAGGGGTGAAGACCCTGTGTGCACCAACGGAACCCATGAGGCCCAGGACCAGTTCAGGGAGTGCTGCCCATCAGCCTGGTAAGAACCCGGGTTTATTTTGGTAGACGTGCCCCTGAGAGGCAAAAGGGGAGCCTGATCACCTCCCAGAGTGGCCTTAGTAATTCCACAAGGGACGAGGCGCTGGCCCCTGGGCAGTCACCGTGTGACTGTGTGTGGGGAATTGTCTCTCATTCATTTCCTGGGTCAATGACTATGATGATTACAGCCACCTGTCTGGTTAGTCTACCTCAGAACGGGGACTTTAAGGAGTATTCCCAAGGAGCTGCCAAAACCCCCTTTGTTTCGGGAAAATTCGCTGTCCTTTCCCGGACTGACAAGGACTGCCTAATTCCACGGTGGAGAGCACAACACAAAACAAAACAAACCCGGAGTCTGCTCCTCTGTCTGAGCTGACAAGATTTAAAACTGGGAATTCCCTTCCTCTGCCTTTTGCTGGCACCTCGCCTCTTCTGCCCTCCCTTCCCCACATCCTGTTTCTGCACAAGGAGGAGCATGGTTCCTCCATGCCTCAGGCACCCTCAGCTGTAGAGGTCATGGAGGTCAGATTTCCCCTCAACATTCCCAAAACTTAACGATAGGGTACAAAATGCCTCAAATGGGCCCAAGTAAAACATATTCAATGTTTAAGCTAATTTAAGTTTGTTGGTTTGAAATAGATAAGGTTTATCAACAACAACAAAAAAAACTTTTATTCCATTTAGATTTGCTGGAGATCAAATAAGCTCATGTTATCTCTGTTCCAGTTTGTAAGCAAAAGGTTAACTTTGTCTGTCTCATAGTTTTAATGGGTAATTGTTAAGATGGCTTTTAGGGGCACCTAGGTGGCTCCATTGGTTGAGCGTCCGACTTTGGCTTAGGTCATGATCTCACGGTTCGTGGGTTCAAGCCCCACATCAGCCTCTGTGCTGACAGCTAGCTCAGAGCCTGGAGCCTGCTGCGGATTTTGTGTCTCCCTCTCTCTCTGCCCCTCCCCTGCTCACACACTGTCTCTCTTTCTCTCTCAAAAATAAATAAAATATTTTTAAAAATTTAAAGATAGATTTCAAAGTCTTTCATAACCTAAAACGTTAAAGTTTATGCTTGCATGATAAATTGGAATTAGATTCATTGGCTATCTAACAAGATAAGAGGTTAATTACTAAGTAATTACTAGATTTAGGTTTGTGCTTTTGACTTATTGCAGAAAATCTAAGGATATTTGGATCTGTTGGAAAACAGGCTTTGTGCTTAATTGAGTCATAAGTTTGCCACCTAAGCAATTCTGATGTAACAGTTCACAATTGGTTACTACTTAGTTTTGACTGGAGACTAAGGTTTCTAAGAGTTAAAATTCAGCTAAACGTAGTTAAAGACTAATAAAAATAAGGAAAACAATTCTGCATGTAAAAGAATATATATATAATGGAAGTAGATTTTTTGTTAAAGGTAAAAAGAAAAGAGTAATTTTGTCCTAAATGAGACTGGTTGTTTAGGGGGGAAAAAAAAGGCTTTGGTCAAAATATATAAGGAAAGAAAGCTTGTAAAAGATTTATAAAAAAACTTCTGTTTTTAATCTATGGTCAGGAAGTCTAAGGTCAAACCTTTAAATTGCACTAATTTAGACCCTATCTTACAGCAACAACATAAATCCCTGGTGACCTTTTTGGAAAGGTTAAGGGAGGGTCTCATTAAATATATGACTATCTTCCCTAACACCCCTGAGGCTGAGACCGTCCTAAAAGACAAATTTGTCACTCAATCGGCCCCAGATACGTAGAGAAAACTGCAAAAACTCGCCATTGGTCCAGAAGGGATCCTGGCCCTTACAAGCTGGATATATCACAACCAAGATCAAGAGAAGAAGAATAAAAAAACCAAAAAACCAAAAAAAACAAAAACCAAAAAACAGAAAAGGAGACTTAAAAAAAAAAACAACTGAGGCTTCGTTGTCTCCTTACTAAGTCAGACTGGACTTCCCAAGGGCCTGGCACCAAGTGCCATTTATATGGTCGTCCAGAGCGCCAGACAGGAGAACGCCCTCAGAGGGGACCCCGCCCCCCGTAAGCCACGCCCCTCAGGCGGAGACAATCACTGGAGATCTGAATGGTTTCGGGCACCTCCATCCGTGAGGGCTCAGATCACAGGTGTCCTTGGAAGAGACAAAGGGGCCTGGGGCCCTTCCCGGTGGCTCCCCTAAACCAGCTGTCTGTCAGAAAGGCAGAGCCTCAAGTAACTCTGAGTACAGAAGGAAAGCTGGTTGATTTCCTTAACAGCAGACCTCCCTTTTCCGCCCTCCTTTCCAGTCCGGGCCAACTATCCAAACGCAGCCTGACGATTAAAGGCGTCTCCGGAAAACTTATAACTAAATTTTTCTCTCAGCCCCTGGGATACATATGGGAATACCTGATTTTTTCTCATTCTTTCCTGATAATACCAGAGAGCCTTACCCGCTTGCTGGGAGCGTACATTATAACTAAATTAGAGACTATAGTACTACTAACGTCCAGAACAAATACACAATTGTATGAGTTTTGGGGAATTACTGGATAGTGTAGGCCGTAGATACTGGGGTTTGGGAGAATCGTTTGCCTGTTACATCGATTTTAGAGGAAACTCAATCACACGTACTTCCCCGCTCCCCCCAAATATATAAACAAATAAGAGTCTGACTCCCAAACACTGTCTCCAGCCCTTGGAATGGGTACCAACAGAGGAAGGCAGTTACTATCACTGAGCTCACAGAACTAAAAGATCATTAGAACACAGCATCAAGCCATTCATTTAGGGAGGGACAAAACTTATTAAATGGCCCAAAGGATGTTCACTGGAAAAAATTTGTCAAGGACGGTTCAGCAAGGAGTATCAGCCTGTAAAACACATCTTAGAAACAATCATTTCGGGGCGCCTGGGTGGCTCAGTCGGTTAAGCTTCCAACTTCGGCTCAGGTCATGATCTCATGGTTCATGGGTTCGAGCCCTGCGCCGGGCCCTGTGCTGACAGCTCAGAGCCTGGAGCCTGTCTTTGGATTCTGTGTCTCCCTCTCTCTTGGACCCTCCCACTCTCATGCTCTGTGTCTCTCTGTGTCAAAAATAAATAAAACATTTAAAAAGAATTTTTTAAAAATAATTCTTTCAACCACAAACTTGCTCTCGAAAGTGATCTAAAAACTGCAGGGTTTCCAGGGAAGTCTGATACTTAGGTGTCATTCATATGCCAAGGTCAAATGAATTGCAACATGTTTTGGTATGGGTTGATACCTTCACTTATTGGGTAAAGGCCTTCCCCTAGAAAACAAAAAAAGACAGAAAAAGTTATAAAAGTTAAACTTTATAAAATAATACCCAGGTTTGACTTACCTAAAAATTTACAAATTAATAGTGGTAAATGGCTGCCTTGACTCTTTCTCTAATAGAATTCCTGGCTCTTGGAAAAGCTTTACACCTCAAGATCAAGCAAACTGTCAAGGTACAGGGTGGCTCTGTCGCTTAAGCCGCCAACTTCAGCTCAGGTCATGATCTCGCAGTTCGTGAGTTCAAGCCCCGCGTCGAGCTCTGTGCTGACAGCTCAGAGCCTGGAGCCTGCTTCTGATTCTGTGTCTCCCTCTCTCTCTGACCCTCCCCTGCTCATGCTATTTCTCTGTCTCTCAAAAATAAATAAACGTTAAAAAAATTTTTTTTAAAGAGCAACCAAACTGTCTGCTTATACTCAGCAAAACTCTAAATAACACCTCACAAGCATTAGATGCTTAAAAAATTTTTTTTTAAATTAAGTTAGGGCCAAACTCTTGGAAATAGAGCCACCACTGATTACTTACTGCTCCTCCATCACCTGGGTTATGAGAGAGATTCCCTGACATACGTGGTTTTCAAAGCCAGGGTCTCTCCTGGATTGTTTGACAGGTTTGGGAACTGGGGACATTACCTTAAGATACCACCTTGTTGGTCAGTGTTTTCTCTGTGTGTCTGCTAACGTTCATGCCACCTCATCCTGCCGGCCTTCCTGGAAAACCACACTGTGGGCCCCTCGCCCGACCCTTGGGGAGACTCTAACTGCTGGACCCCCACTCCGTCCCTTCTCAGCTTCAAGAATCCAGAACGGTCATCGTCCCTGTTCCCTAACAGCAGGTACGGGCCCTGTTCCAGGGGAGGAAGAAATAGGGAAAGGGGGAACATGAGGCAGGGGGAGATCAGGGACCTTCAGGGAGGCAGACTGCAGCTGCAGGTGGGAGGCTGAGGAAGCAGTGGGTTCTCCCCTTATGAAGTCCTTTATGGGCGCCCTCCCCCCATTACCAAGGGCATGGGGGGGTGCAGAAAGCTAAGTGAGATAGGCGATCTAACCCCAAGGCAACGATGCAGGCTGTTGGCTCTACCCTAAGCACTTTACACCACTGGGTCAGGGAGCGATTACTTGTGAGTCAGACCACAGACGCTCACCCCTTTAAACCAGGAGATGCAATATGGATACAGGAGTGAAATGCCCAATTCCCTACTGGAGGGGCCCGTTCACCGTCATTTTGTCCACCCCTGCTGCAGGAAAGGTGGCGAAGCGGGTCCCTGGATTCACTACAGCAGAGTGAAGCCGGCATCTCAAAACCGGGAGTGCATTCCTGGTCCATCAACGCCGTGCAAGCTGAGCATGTGGAAGAAGCAGTCTGCAACCCCAGAGGCTCCAGGGGACGGCAGCCCTGCTTGAGTCACCCGGAAGCTGACGGATCTATGCTCCGCAGAGCCTGAGGAGTCAAACGTCTGGTGAAACAAAAGACTGTCCATATTTTCTGTATGTGTCCTACCTGTGACGCACTGTCACACCTTGTTTCCCGCTGTAACTGTGATTCTTGCTCTACTCTTGGCCGCAGGATTGGCAGAGGCCTCCCTGGTCGGCTGGAAGTGTGGGGAGAGGGGTCTATAAACACTCACCCTCCTTCCTGTGGATAGGATCCTTCGTTGGTACCAACGTGGGGAAACAATGGCCATAAGAGACGAGAAAATTAGCTCCCCACAAACTCTATAGTAAAACAAAATACCCCAGTCCAACCCCCAGGGTTTGGCTCCTCAAAAGCTCAATTACTGGGAAAAACTGATTTGCTTGGTGGGGAAAAAGTTCATTGTCGTCTCTGTTAAAAACTTAATATGCCTCCGCCAAGGATTTTATAACCCAACTGCCCAGAAAAACCCAACAGCGGGGGACCCCCAGATCACCTTGAACCAACTCCCTACCCTTTGCCTGACTTCTCTCATTTCCAAGAGGCCCGAGGCAATGTCAATGCCACCATCAAATGGCGGACCCAGGTGACTGTACCAGAATGTGGAGGGACAACCTATACATACTTCCCTCAGGCTGGTCACGGTCATGGGTGCTGGGAACTATTCGTCCACCTGTCTTCCTGGTCCCACTTGCCAGAGGGGACATTTGGGAGTCCAGCTGTATGGGAACAAGGAAACTCAAAGAGACCAGTGTGCCTTACAAATTGACAATTTAAACAATGATAAATGACCTCCCGAGTGTATAATCCAATATCGTGGCCCTGCCACCTGGGCAGAGGATGGTCCTAGGGCTGCCGTACTCCTATTTACGTGCCAAACCGCAGAATCAGACTACAAGCCGCTATAAAAAATTATAACCAATAAAACTGCCAGAGCCCTTAACTTACTAGCCAAGCGGCAAACCAAAATGCATAAAACTATCAAAATCGCTTGTCCTTAGACTCCCTACTTGCTTCTAAAAAAATAAAAAAGTTTATAAAAAGTTTAACCTAAAAAGTTTCAGTCACTTCTGCCTACAGATAGATGAGGAGGAAAAAGTCCTAGAGGAGGTCACAGATCAAATAAAAAGGATTGCTCATGTCCCCATCCAGACCTGGGATGGTTAAAACCCCGGGGAGTTATTTAGAAAATGGTTTTCAACTTTTGGGGGATTCAAAACACTCATAAAAATTATCCTCCGAATTCTGGGAGGGTGCTTAATCCTGCTTTGCTGAGCTCCCCCGGTTGAATGGTCTGCCTCCAGTTGCACTGAGGCCGTGATTTTAAAAAGACAGCCACTCGTGTAATAATGTTATGAAAATATAAACCTCTAAACCAAGATGGTGCTCTTTGACCCAAAATATAGGGGTCTGGGCATCAAAGGGGGAATGTGGTGGGGTCCCCTCCTTAAGGAAAGAAAACAAAAACAGAAAACCCTCAAGGTCACCTCATTATGCATGGGTGTGACAACATCCCTCGTGACCTTGTAACATGAGACCACTTGATCAGACTGCATGTCTGTGTGTTACCATAGACAGGAGACAAAGGAGCAGAAAATACATAAAAAACTACACCACGGGGGTTTTCGGGGCTCAGTTCTTCCGGTAGGAACCCAACTGAGCAATGTTGGCAGGAATAGAGTTGCTTTCTGGAAAGACAACTCTATGTCATGACTTTGTATGAGAATCCTGCTCCAGTTAAAAATCTGATGAGAGTTTATTCCAATGCAGTTAACAAGGAAATTGGATTATTTTCATGACACACAACACTTTCACAATTAGAACTTTAAGTGATGACATTACACCAGGACATATTAAAATTTTAGGAATTTTGTCTAATTTCTGGAACAGTCATGGCTTTTGTCCACGCAATATAACTGAGGAAGGTTTACCAACGTTAGTTTGACGGTGCTTCCCTCCCCTGTAGCTCACCTATCAAATGAACAAGCCTAATTAGTCAACAAGACTTTATGTAGAAGTTGAATTTTGGGGGAAATTTGTTAAAAATACCCAGAGGTTTGGAAGCACAGGACTAAGTAGGATTACAGATTACTGTAAAGCTTAACATTTAAATATTTATTTAACCAAGGCGACAACAAGAGATATGAAAGGCCAAATACACAGGGTTATACAGTTGTTAGCAAAACTTAACTCCTTTAATATTGAAAAGATACAGTTTTGTTTTTAGGAGAGAGAGACAGAGACAGAGTGTGAGCAGGGGAGGGGCAGAGAGACACACACAGAATCAGAAGCAGGCTCCAGGCTCTGAGCTGTCAGTGCAGAGCAGAGACCGATGAGGGGCTCAAACCCAGGAAGCTGGTAGACTAATGTCTCAAAGACCATCTTCCCTGTGTAGGAGGAGCTGGGCGGCTTTAAAGGGGAAGGCAGGGGAAGAGGGCGGGCAGGCTGTGGGCAGGAGAAGCAGGTGTCCGGGCGCTTAGTCGTAAGCGGACATGACCCTGAGCAGAATTGCTGGCATCTGCGGCAGCTGTTTTCGGTCAGCGTCATCCCCAGGAAAGTTTTGTCCTTCTCTCCTTGAGACCAGTGGTTCACAAGTTTCAGGGGAAAAAAATTCTACTGCAGACCAAGGGCTGTAGGTCAGCAAGCAAGGGGTGCAGAAGCTTGAAGCAAGTTATCCCCAAGGCTGGTCGGAGTGCTGTGACAGGAGCCCTTTCCGCTCAATTTTTCTGTAAACATAAAACCACCACAAGAAATGAAGCCTATTAGTCTAAAGGAAAAATATATATAGCATGATGCCATTAAAAAAAAAAAAAAAGGAAGGGGCACCCAGGTGGCTGTCAGTCAAGCCTCTGACTTTGGCTCAGGTCATGATCTCACAGTTCATAGTTTGAGCCCTATTTCTGGCTCTGTGCTGACAGCTCAGAGCCTGGAATCTGCTTCAGATTCGTGTCTCTCTCTCTGCCCCTTCCTCACTCATGAGCGCGCGCTCTCTCTCTCTCTCTCTCAAATAAACATAAAAAAAGACAGCTATAAAAAAGATGGCTGACTGTGTGTGTGTGTGTGTGTGTGTGTGTGTGTGTGTGTGTTAACCTAGAAAAATCTCTGAAAAGATCTATACCAAAGCCTTCCGAGTGGCCATTTTTGAGTTTTAGGATCACGGACGGTCTTTCTGTTTCCTGATTTTTCTGACTTCTTTTCCATTTCATAATGTGCATATACTGCTATGAAGCTCACAAGAGACTATAACACAATTTTGTCAGCACCAACAACAACAAAAGAAGAAGCAGGAAGCCACAGATCAGTTGCTAATTATGATTCCTCCCAGGCGAGGTGCTAATGGGCTTAAAAAGCAACAGTTTCAGAGCGCAGTCTGAAGGGAAGTCTGATACCCTTAAGGGATGAGAGGGCAGGTGTCTCTCTGCAGGGCTCTGTCCCAAGCTCCTCCCTTCCAAGGAAACGAAACTGACTGACTCTGAGGGCAGAATAGAGAGAGGTTAGCAGATTCACGGAGCCAGCTCGGCAGCCACAGGCTCTGCCGTCCCTGCCCTGAGTATGACGTGGGAGAGGAAACTCCAGGATACCCCCTCGGGGCAGCTGGACAAGTTCATCGAAAGCTATCTCCTGCCAGACACGCGTTTCCGCAGGCAGGTCCGACGAGCCATCCACATCATCTCCAGTTTCCTGAAGGAGAGGTGTTTCCAAGATGCATCCCACCCTGTGCGGGTGTCCAAGGTGGTCAAGGTGAGCCCAAGCCTGTTGACTGGGGAAGGGGGGCCGAGGGGCAAGGGGTCCCACAGAGACCGAGAGGGAGCAGAAGCTTAAGGTTATTGGGGCTGGTGGTTTCTGATGTATCCATAGCAAACAAGTATAACCATAGCTTGTCAGAGTAGATTCTGGGGTGAGACCCTCCATCTGTAATTTTTTTAATGCTTATTTTTGAGAGAGGACAATGGGGGAGGGGCAGAGAGAAGGGGGCGAGACAGAGGATCTGGCTCTGCGCTGACCCCAGCCAACCCAATGCGGGGCTCGAATCCACCAATCACGAGATCATGACCTGAGCAGAAACCTAGAGTCGGAGGCTCGACCACCTGAGCCACCCAGGCGCCCCCCTCCACCTGTAGTTTATAAACAAACGCCCTGGCTGAAGTTTATGAGCCCTCATCCTCAGCCACGCCCATTTCAGAGATTGGGAAACTGAGGCCCAGCTCTAGTAGACAATTTGCTAGTTAGTGGCCAGGCCGGGGACTCACCATTTCTGCAGTATCATGAGCTGTCTAAGAACTATACGCTCTGGGGGCTTGTGTTTGCTTTTTTTTTTTTTTTTTCTCTGATAAAATGACTTCCAGAGCCCTTCTCCAGCCAACAACAGCTAAATGTTGTTCCGATGATTGTGTGTGGCTGAAAAGTTGTAGGTATTGCCCCCTGTAAAGCATATACTCAGAAACAGAGCGGGACACTGCTCTGGGGTCCAGAAAGGGGGTCCAGGCACCAGATGCTTCCAGAGCTGCTCAGCTTTTCAACTTCCATGATGAGCTAGCATTCTCTTTAACATACAATGTGATCTTGGTTTCAGGTGGACAGTGTATTCATTCAACAGTTGTGTGTGTTAGTCAGTGTCCAGCATGATAAATGTAGCCACCACCTGTCACCCCACAGCATTGTTACAATATTATTGACTCTGTCGCCCATGCTGTGACTTATTTATTTTGTAACTGGAAGTTTGTACTTCTTAATCCCCTTTATTTGCATCCCCCATCCCCCCACCCACCTCCCCTCTGGCAACCACCAGTTTGTCCTCTGTATTTGAGTCCATTTTTTGTTTGTTTTATTTTTTAGACTCCACATGAGTGAAATTGTACAGTATCTGTCTTTCTCCGTCTGATTTATTTCACTTAGCCTAATACCCTCTAGGTCCATCCATGTTGTTGCAGAGGGCAAGATTTCATTCTTTTTGATGGCTGTCAGTGTGTGTGTGTGCGTGTGTGTGTGTGTGTGTGCGTGTGTGTGTGTGTACACACCACATCTTCTTTATCCATTCATCAGTCGGTGGACGCCTGGCTTGCTTCCATAACTTGGCTATTGTAAATAATGCTGCAATAAACATAAGATTGTGTGTATCTTTTCAAATTAGTGTTTTCATTCTTTGGGTAAAATACCCAATAGCGGAGTTACTGAATCATAGGGTAATTCTATTTTTAATTTTTTGCGGACCCTCCTTACTGTCTCCCACAGTGGCCGCCCCAATTTCCATTCCCACCAGCAGAGTGTGAGGGCTCCCTGTGTTCCCCGCATCCTCCATGGGGCGCACCATGTCTGTAGTAGCATGAGCTGGCTCAGGGTGTAGGTTTTGAGAGGCGCCTGGGCGGCTGAACTTCTGACTCCTGATTTCCGCTCAGATCATGATCTCAGGCCCCGTGTTGGGCTCTGCACTGACAGCACGGAGCCTGCTTGGGATTCTCTCTCTCCCTCTCCATCTCTCATTCTCTCTGCCCCTCCCCCAGTTCGAGCATGCGTGCACACACATGCACATGCGTTCTCTTAAAATAAATAAATAAACTTAAAAAACAAAGAGTATAAATTTTGAAAGCAGATAGCACCTACTGGCTGTGAGCAAGTCTTTTTGCCTCTCTGGACTCAATTTCCTCATCCATCATGCCCAGCGCCTTACAGGGCCGTATACAGATTAAGTAAAATCATGCATGTAAGCCACCCAGCAAGGGCCGGTCTGCAGGATATAATCAGATAGTAAAGGGTAGGGCGTAAAGAACCCAGACTGTAAAACGGGGCAGCCAGGTTTCGAATTGTATCCCTGCCACCTAGGAGCTGTGTTACCGGGGCCGCTGTGTAGTCTCTCTGAGCACCTGTTTCCTCGTCTGTAAAGTGGGAGTTGGTTACAAAAGTGCATGAGTCATTGAGCCCCTGAGAGCATTATGGGAGTTAGGATTGGTGGCGCCCTGGTGGCTAATGCTCTACGATGTTAGTGATTGTTCTCATCATTTTATTTAGGGAGGCCCTCCCGATTCGGTCAATGTCCGTTTTCGTTCTCTTCGTCTGTTTCAGGGTGGCTCTTCGGGCAAAGGCACGACCCTGAGAGGCCGATCTGACGCTGACCTTGTGGTCTTCCTGAGCAACCTCACAAGTTTTCAGGACCAGCTTGAGAACCGGGCGGAGTTCATCTGGGAGATTAAGAAGCAGCTGGAAGCCTGTCGAGAAGAGGAGGTCTTCGACGTGCAGTTTGAAGTGCGGGGTCTGCGATGGGCAAAGCCCCGAGCCCTGAGCTTTGTGCTGAGGTCCCCCCAGCTCCAGGAGGGGGTGGAATTTGATGTCCTGCCTGCCTTCGACGTCCTGGGTGAGCTTTCACGGGCACAGGGCTTTCCACCTGGGTCCCACCGCAGGCTCCTTTCCTTTTCCTGTCTCTGAGCAGAGATGTCCCACCGTTGGCGAGTCTTACCAAGACATCCCTTCAAAGGGGTGGGGGTAGAGATCTTAGCAGGAATCAGGTCATGACCGGCCACAGGAGCGACATTAAATAGCAAACTGGCACAACAGGGGGGCAAGACGTCTCCTACGGACACCCTCCGGGCTTGCGGCTCTACTTGTGGCAAAGTGTGTAAATTGTAGCTTTTCTGAAAGTGAGGCAGTGCAGGTCCGCCTATGGTCAATCCATGGATTTCATCTGTTGCCCCAAACATGAGGACCCTTTGCCAAACTTACGCTGAGGGTGGGAATCTATAGACGACCTACAGAGACATTTGGACAGGAAGCCTGACCTCTCAGAGGCTCAATTTCCACAGTAGGAAAACTGCTAAATCCATGCCGCCTTCATGTCATACTCATGTTAAGTATTGAACGATCATCCACAGTGGGGTCTCATGCAGGGCCTGGCACATAGTAGGTGTTCAAGAATGTGAGTTCCCCAACTGTGCACCAAGGCCCCCCAGGATGCCCCAGCGGAAAAACTCATAGGGAGCACCTGGAATAGTTTAGATTTTACAGTTTTGAGGGAAATACAGTGACATCTGTTGGAACCACACCAATGACTACTGCTCAGCAGTACAGCCTGGACTGCGTGCATGGATCTCTTATTGGGCCGAGGGTCCCCGTGAGGAAAAGACTGGAACTCTAAAGGCACCAGGAGATGAGGAAGTTTGGGAATCGCTCCTTGTTGCCTTGTTGGGTGTTGGGTGCTGGCAGGCGATGGTTACAGAAAAGATAAGAGGGGGAGAGAGAAGGGGAGGAAGGACATGCCCACCAGGCAGAGGGAACAGCCCAAGAAAAGAGGAGGATGTGTTGGGGGAACTGGTAGCCATGGAGAAAGGGGAGGGGACGGAGGGGAGGGGTGCAGGGAAGGAGGGGGAGGGCAGGAGCAAGTGAGGAGGATAGAGAGGGAGTAGGGAGGGAGTGGGGAGGTCAAGGAAGGAGGTGGAGGGCAGAGAGGGAGGGGGGCGGATGGGGGCAAGGGGGGATGGGGGAGGGCGGAGAGGGGGAGGGCGGAGAGGGCATGGGCGGGAACTGAACCAGGAGAGCTGATCCTGCAGAAGGCTGCTCCTAGGTCATGATTCCTCCTGAACACAACTGCACATCTGGGGAAGGGTTTCACGTAGGCGAGTAACCCGGTCAGAGCTGTGTTTTAGGAAGCTAGTCCAACGGCAGGGGAGAGAGTTGACGGGAAGAGAGGTAAGACCGGAGGTTGGGAGACAATCACTCAACAAGGATAAGCATGGATTATCCATTGTGCCTGCCGTGTCCAGGCACGGCTCCCTGGCCATAAATGAGCAAACAAGGAACCTCTCTCCTGGAGCCTGACGAAAAGTATAGAAACAAGATAAATGGAATGATCCCTGCGGGGTGATACAATGGAGAGCAATGGGGGGTGGAGGGCTTTTTCAGACAGAGTGGTGAGGGAAGGTCCCCTGAGGAGGTGACATTGGAGCTGAGGGATGAGAAGGAACCAACCATGGGAAGATCCAGGCAGAAGGAACAGCAAGTGCAAAGGCCCTGAGGCAGGAGTGAGTTGGCATATTTGAGGAAGAGAATAAAGGCCCCGGGATGCCCCAGTGGCAAGGGAGCAAGGCAGGAGGTGACATCATAGCAAATTTCATAGGCCACTGTGGGGACACCAGGTTTTATTCTAGGTGTTGTGGGAAGCAAGAAGCAGTGTGAGCTGGTTTTGAAAGCCCGGTCTGGGTGCTGGGTCAAGAATGGGCTGTGGAAGAACCAGTGAGGACGCTGCTGCCATATGTCTGGGAGAGGCAATGGCAGCCTGGATGGGGTGGTGGCAGGCGAAATGGGCGGCGGAAAGGCTGGGGGTAGACTTCAGGCCCCCCAGCTCCGGGCTTGTTGCCCCTTCTGCTGCACCCCACAGCCAGTGAGCCCCAGAACAGCTGGCAGAACGTCAGAGATGCTACATCCTAAAGTTATGGATTTTTCCCTAACAGGGCAGTGGACCAATCTCTACAGACCTGACCCCCAAATCTACATCAATCTAATCCAAGAGTGCCAGGACCTGGAGAGAGAGGGAGAGTTCTCCACCTGCTTCACAGAGCTACAGCGAGACTTCCTGAAGCAGCGTCCAACCAAAGTGAAGAGCCTCATCCGCCTAGTGAAGCACTGGTACCAACTGGTATGTTCCTTCCACCTGGGGGCCTGAGGAGGAGGGGGAGGGAGAGAAGGAGGGGGCATGGAATAGAGGGAGGGGAGGAGGAGGAGGACCTGGAGGGGAGGGGAGAAGAGGGAGGGAAGGGGAGAAGAGGGAGGGAAGGGGCGAAGAGGGAAGGGAGGAGGAAGAGAAGGGGAGGGAGGAGGGGGAAGGGGAGGCATCACAGATCAGGAATCTGGAGTTCTCTCCTGTCCAGCAAGAGAGCAGATGCAGAAATGAAAACGAGAGAGGCTAATGTCGGGCAGGAAAGAAGAGCCCCAGACAGGGATTTTGTCTCCGTATTTATTGAGCTCTCGAGATCATATACACGTGGTGAACGTGGAAAAACAATCAGATAGTAAGCATTAACTTGTGTGCGTAAGAAGC
>NC_043713.1:79695284-79703404 GCF_006229205.1 Suricata suricatta | reverse complement strand
TGTGAAGCATTTCGCGTGTTCTGCCTCCTTCCTCACTTCACCTCCTATGAGACAGGCATCCTGTGCTCTCCCCATTTCACAGATGAGGGAATAGAGCTGACCTGTCCAAGAGCAAACGACTAACAAAAGGCAGCAGTGAGATTCAAACCCAGGTCTGTGAGACCCAAGGGCCAGGCTTCTCCGCCCCCGCATCCCCATCCCCCACCCTCCAGGGGGCAGGGCACTGAGGACACGCCCCCCGGGGGAACTTGCGCCCTGAGTAGAGGCTGGGGTTTTGCTCTGCCAGGAGGGTCTGCGTCCCCCCAGACACAGCCCTAGCGCCTCACCTGTCCCGGGCTCCCTGTTCCTCTCCAGGCCTGTGATTCTGGACCCAGCCGACCCTACAGGAAACGTGGCGGGTGAAGACCCGAGCCGCTGGCAGCGGCTGGCGGAAGAGGCTAGCATCTGGCTGAGTTACCCCTGCTTTACCAAATGGGACGGGTCTCCAGTGGGCTCCTGGAACGTGCAGGTGACGTTCTCGGCTTCCTTCTGTTGTCCTTCCCCCCACCTCCTCCACTGGGTGTAGAGCAGGTTGTTGGAGAACATTTTCCCCAAAGAAGCTGCCTCTCGCTGGCAGTTTCACATACTCCTGTGGTGTCAGGATAGGCTGCGGATTTTCAGTCATCTGAGCTCCATGGGGTGGGGGGGGCACCTGGGATTTGCATCGCCCTGGTCCAGAGTTCACTCTTTAGTTAACGTGACCCTGGCCAGAGGCAAGTCTTTCAACGGCCCCAGTGGGCTCATTCCTCTATGAATAATACCAATGAACCATAACATCCACCGTTTAGTGACTATTTGCTTTGGGCCCAGGTTCTGTCCCAAACGAAACGCTACGTTTTTTCATTAAAACAACAGCCTTTGAGATGTGTTTCCTCCTCCCATCTCACCGATGAGGAGGCTCAGGGAGTCACCTGCTCCAGGACATTGAGCTCTGGGGCGGAGGGGGGTGGGGGTGCGCTGAGATCTCAAGTCGGTGGGCTCCAGTGCCTCCATGCCGGCCTTGCATGCCCACGCATGTGGTCGGACACCCAGAGTCTCAGCACTGCTGGGGGACGTGGGCTTGCCCCACAGTCGGGAAGAGGCAGGAGGACCCCCAGGGCGGGGGTCTTTCTCACGGCAGGCACCGATGATGATGTAGGTGGCTTCCCCGGGGAAAGACTCTGATAAAGTACAGGAATGTTTTAGGGGAGGACCATTGGAGCCAGCACGTGTGGAAAGTATGGGGAGGAAGCAGGTGCAGGCACAGGGAGAAGCCCAACTGTGGTACGCCCCAATGTCAGTCTCGGCCAACCCTTCCGTGGGGGAGTACTGGAGCTCCGTGGCCTTCGGAATTGCCCTGCCGCAGTCTGGGGGGGTCAGCCCTTGAGAACCCCCCGCCCCGTGGACCAGTCACTGAATGTGGGCAACTCAGGAAGGGGCATCGCCTTGAACAGGGGACTTTCTGCAGCCCTGCAGGCCAGGGGTCTGTCTGCTGCCCACCTGCCCAGCACCTGGGACTTGTTCATCCATGGGCGTCCAGGGGAATCCAGGTGACCTGTGACACTGTAAATGCCCACTGAGACCCGGTGCCAAGGCAGAAGGATCAGCTCTCCAATGTGATCATGTGCTTTGTCCTTTTAGCCGGAAGAAGACTACTCACACTACTGGGCAACCTGTGAGCACAGGACATATCAGCACCATGATTACGAATGGCACCCTGCAGCCTCTAGGAACATCGGCACCAGCCTGGCACCGTCCACTCCTCAGGAGGCAGATAACTGGATGTGTGCCATCCTCTGAATGCCAGCCCGTCTCAGGGGAAAGGTCTCCAGAATCAGCTAGACCAGCCCCCTCAGTTTGGGGTCAGAGTGGGGGGGGGCAGTCCCTTGATCTGGACAGCCCCCAAAGCCAGCAGCGAGTGGTGTCAGACCTCAGACCAGAACCCAGGTCCCCTGGCCCCCACCCTTCTCCTATTCTATGGTCTGTCTTCCATCATAGATAACATTTCCCTGCACCCACCCACCCCCAGCTCGTTCTCTGACCGTGTTCTCTGAGGGACAAGCAGAGCCTTCACCATATTCTTTTTCCTAGTGGGAGAGTTCATGTCCAACTGATCATCAATAACAATAAAAAAGAACAGCAGATACTGTGTGTTGGATGTTTATTCACTGCAAATCACACCAGAAGTGTATCTGGTGTTATATGGGTGTATGTATGAACCAATTCACCTAGAAATATGTAGTGAGCGCCTACTGTGCGCCACACATTGTTCTGGGTGCTGGGAACACAGCGGCAAACAAAGGGACAAAACTTCCTGCCTCACAGACCGACATTTACATGGAAACTTGTGATATTAGATCATTTTGGAGCCTTCTAATTTTCAATTGCAAATAATCCTAGGACCAGCATTTTTGATTCATCCTCTGTCTACATTTCTGATTATCTAAGAAAAGTTTTAGAACTGCCCTGTCTGATCCAGGAGCCTCCAAACGCATGTGAGCCCTTGAAATGCAGTCGGTCCAAATCGAGGAGTGCCGTGGGCGTGTAACACACATGCCTGGTCTCAGAGACTTAGTGCGTGCACACGCACACACGAACAGAAGAATGTCCTCTGCTTGACAACTGATGATGTTTTAAATTTTTTTAATGTTTGTTTTGAGAGAGAAAGAGCGTGAGGGGGAAGGGCAGAGAGAGAGGGAGACACAGAATCTGAAGCAGGTTCCAGGCTCTGAGCTGTCAGCCCAGAGCCTGACGTGGGGCTCAAACCCACAAAGGTCACTTCTTCCTTCATGACATATTTTTGGTTGTTGTCTTTAACATTAGCAAAGTAGAGAAATCAAAGGAAATTAGGAAGGGAGCGAGGACAGGAGGGAGGAAGGAAGAAAGAAGGGAAGGGGAGGGGGGAAGGAAAGGAGGAAGAAAGAAGGAAAGAAAGAAAAGAAAAAGAAAGAAAGAAGAAAGAAAGAAAGAAAGATAGAAAGAAAGAAAAGCACTCCACGGTCCCTTCCTCCAACCTGTGAAAATCTGGGTCCTGCCTCTTCAGCCTTATTCCTGACTCTCCCTGTCTCCCTATGTATGTGCTATTTTTATAAAAATGGAATTCGGGGCACCTGAGTGGCTCAGTTGGTTAAGCATCCGACTTCAGTTCAGGTCATGATCTTACAGTTTGTGGGTTCGAGCCTCGCATTGGCCTCTGTGCTGACAGCTCAGAGCCTGGAGCCTGCTTCAGATTCTGTGTCTCCATCCCTCTCTGCCCCTCCCCCACTTGTGCTCTGTTTCTCTCTGTCTCAATAATAAATTTAAAAAAATTTTAATAAAAGGGATCCTATTCCCTACCTGGTTTTGTTACCTGCTTTGTCACATTTATCATAATTATCACCAGGCTGAGCAGGAAGTTTGGGCTCCACGTAGAATGGCGGCATTGCACTATCCCACGATTAAGTGGATAATCCGCTTGTGTTGTCTTCTGAGAGTGTTTCTTGATTACACACAATGTTACAGTCATCAGTGGATTCATCCAAAAGCCACATCAATCATATAGCAGTACTATATTTATTTTAATGTTTGTTTATTTCCGAGAGAGAGAGCATGAGCAGTGGAGAGGCAGAGAGAGGGGACAGAGGATCTGAAGCAGGCTCTGCACTGTCAGCCTGGAGCCCCAATGGAGCGGGGCTGGAACTCACAAACTGCGAGATCATGACCTGAGCCAGAGTCAGGTACTTAGCCGACTGAGCCACCCATGCGCCCCTGTTTTTTTCTTTTTTGAGGAACGCCCATATTTTTCTCTAAGGGCTGCGCCATTGTATCCCAGGGACAGTGCACAAGGTGCCATTTTCTCCACCTCCTCGCCAACACTAGCGTCTTTTGTCTGTGCGGGAATTGCCATTCTAATCCGTGTGAAGTCACAGCTCATGGATTTGATTTGCAGGTCCCTGATGATGAGTAACGGTGAGCATCTTTTCTTATACCTATTGGTCATTTGTGTGTCTTGTTTGGAAAAACGTCTGTTCGAGTTCATTTTTAAATTGGGTTATTCATGTCTTTGCTATTAAGTGGTGGGAGTACCTTATGATTTTGCAAATGATCCCCTTATCAGAGTTATGGTTTGCTTATCTTTTTTCCTTTTCCATAGGCTGCATTATTACTCCGTTGAGTGTTTCATTTCCTGTGTGGAAACTTTTCAGTTTGCTGTAATCCCTCTTGTCTGTTTTTGCTTGCGTGGCCTGTGCTTCATGTACAGTCAACTGATCTTTAACAACTTGCCAAGAATACACAACAGGGAAGGGAAAGGCCTTCAACAAACAGCAATGGGAAAACTGGATACCCACATGCAAAAGAATGAAACTGGACCCCTACTTTACACTATATTTCTAGCCAAATACACTTACCCCAATTATTCTGCTTCCAACAGTGAAAGCGATTAAATTTTGTAAATCCACCAGAGTCTCCTGCAAATCACGGCTACTATTAAAAAGTTATAATAAATAAACCTTATATTATTGGGGGGGCATCTGGGTGGCTCAGTCAGATAAGCGTCCAACTTCAGCGCAAGTCGTGATCTCACTGTTGATGAGTTTGAGCCCCACATCGGGTTCTATGCTCACAGCTCAGAGCCTGGAGCCTGCTTCAGATTCTGTGTCTCTCCCTCTCTCTCTGCCCCTCCCACACTCACGCTTTGTTTCTGTCTCTCTCAAAAATAAACATTTTTTTAAAAATCTTATATTAAGGGGAGGAAAAACCACAAAGCCTTCTCTTGGCCTTTTCTCTTTCTGTGTTAATTTTATACTGTGTGTGAAGCTCCACCCAAAATATGGGGAAGCATTTGATTAGAATTTCATAAATTAGTTTAGGAAGAAAGACATTGATGTCCTATTGAGAATCCCCATCCATGAACTTGGAGTTTCTTCTCATTAATTTTAATTCTCTTTATTTTTTTAATTCTTTTTTTTAAATTTTTTTAATGTTTTATTTATTTTTGATACAGAGAGAGATAGAGCATGAGAGGGGAAGGGGCAGAGAGAGAAGGAGACACAGAACCCGAAGCAGGCTCCAGGCTCTGAGCTAGCTGTCAGCACAGAGCCTGACACGGGGCTCAAACCCACGAACGTGAGATCTGACCTGAGCCGAAGTCGGAGGCTTAACCGACTGAGCTACCCAGGCGCCCCTATTTTTTTAAATTCCAATCATCTTTAATGACATAACTATTATAATATCCCTCTGCATGGGTCTTTCACATCCTCTGTCATATTATTCCTACGTATTTGTTTCTATTTTACTGTACTCAGTCTGTTCTCTTTAACTGCATTTTTATAGCATTTGCTTCCTGGAAGACCTAAGTGTTTACAGAGAGTGTATTTGATCATACCATTTCAAGCGATCTTTATACTTTTCTAAATTTTCTGACTCAAACTCTTCTTGCAATAAGCCTGTTTTAGTCATATGACCGAAAGAACTAAGGAAGCCATTTTTCTCACACGACAAAGAAAAATGTTTTGGATGAGTATTTCTCTCCTCTCAGCCTAGAGCTTAGGCAACGCCAGCAGTCCCCGGTTGTAGACAGTTCTAGGTCCTGGTAAGTGGAGATGCTCCTTCCAGCACAAATTCGTGAGATTCGGAAGCAGAGGGGCAAGTGTGGAAGGGATGACCGGGATTATTATGTGAAAACAGAAGCAGGTGAGTCACCCATTTTTCTTTCTAGGCAACGTCCTGCAGAGGAAATGAAACTGAGAGCAGGCTAATTTCACGCCAGCAGAGATGAGGGTGGAGTTCATGGGCACAGCTAGAAAGCTATCAAAGAGAGGAACCGGAAACCTGATGTGAAGATTGATTGATGCTGGGTGGGTGCTCAGAATTGCTGCTGAGGCCCACACCCCTACCTTCCCAGCCCCTCCCACTCCCCCCCAGCCACTCCCACACCCCTACCTCCCCAGCCCCTCCCACCTCCCCACCCCAGCCCCTTTCCGAAGAAGGTGATTTGGCAGGGGGTGGGGGGCGCCTGGGTGGCTTAATCAGTTGAGCATCTTCGGCCCCCCCGCTGTCAGCACAGAGCCTGGAGCCTGCTTCGGATTCTCTCTTTCCCTCTCAAAAATAAATAAACATTACTTAAATGTTTTTTTAATTTAGAACACTTTTTAAAAAGAAGGTGAATGCCACATTTGAAGCCCCTAGTGAGTGCTCCCAAATACCCCCACCTCCCCCCACACCCCTTCATCTGGGAAATGCCAGGGCCCCTCCCCTGAGCTCCCCAGAGCCCTTCCTTCCCTGTGGAAGCACTTCCTTCCTCCCGTGTTTCAGGCCCAAATGGCCCACTTCCTCCAATCCCACGACTGTTTCAGGTTCACCGTGGAGTCTCTGCTTAGGATCCAGCAGCACGATTAAATGTTTTCACCTCTCCCCTGTGATTTCTGGAGTCCAGAGCGGCTTGTGTACATGGGTGGTCCGCCATCTTCATTGGATCTTGACTTTCCATTTTCTCCCTTCTAAACATTCCTCAGATGTTCTGGTCCTTTGACATGATCTTTCTTGATTTCTGACCTGTTGAGCTGCAGGATACGTTTAACATATCTTTGCTGTCCTTTTGGTAGGATCTTGAAGGTGTGGTCAGCGTATTATCTCAATTGGAGGATTTCTTTTTTAAATGTTTGTTTGTTTGTTTGTTTTGAGAGGGCGGCACAGGGAAGGGGCAGAGAGAGGGAAAGAATCCCAAGCAGGCTCCTCATTGTCAGCACAGAGTCTGACTTGGGGCTCAGACTCACAAACCAGGAGATCATGACCTGAGCCGAAGTCGGACACTCAACCAACTGAGCCACCCAGGTGCCTGATAAATGGAGGGTTTCTAAAGTGACCGGCGAGTCAGCAAGATGACTGATTAACAGGAGAGCCTGAAAGCATGGCTTAATGGCTAAGGGCACCCGGCTTGAATCCCCTCCACATCAAACCTACAAAATGGGCTTCTTTCTACAACTGAGAACCTCCCAGGGACGTGGCACTCACCACCCAAAATATAAGTCCAACCGGGGAGTCTGCCATCTCTTCCTCTGGTTCACTCTGCCATTCACTCTCTGACCCCATCTCTTTCCCAGAGGTTAAGGCGGACTTCAGGAAGTCCTTGTTAACATTCACCACTACCCAACTCATACCCCAAGGCCGAGTGACTGCTGGATCCCGGAGCAGATGGGACAGAGGACTAATGAATTTTTGGGTGGGATAGGGAGAGGGGGATGGACTGTGGCAGGGGCAGAGCCTGGGAAAAGAGCTCACTGTCTGGTCCTCTAGGTAGAGGCGCGGCAGAGGACCAGTCAGAAAGGTAGAGGACAGGTGTGAAGGTAGAAACACCTGGTGGATTCAGGTCCCCACTCTGCTGCTTACTATCCACCTAGTTCTGTGCCAGTCCCGAAGGGATTTGACTCTGGTGTCACATCTTAATATGTAATATTGTGTGAGGTGCCATTGCACACAGACAGGACTTCAGAATATGTTTGAAGTGTTAAGAATGAGAATTCCAAAGATTTTGGAATTGCATTAAACGTACAAATTATTCCGGAGGCGTTTGCTCCCGTAAGAACAGGGCGCAGTACTGAGATCTTGTCCAGTCTGACAACTTCCTGGTTACATATGGGACCTTGGCCAAGGTTGCCTAGATCTCTGTACCTTAACTTCCTCCTCCATCAAATGAGTTTGATAATAACAGCACCTGGTTGTTGGGAGGATTGAATGCGACTATACCCATCAGTGTAAAGCAGCGAGGGACGCGCCAGGTGCAAAGTGTTATTACTGGTGGTGTTCAGACCGCCCCCTTCAGCCAGAGAGCCGGCCGGGGTGCTCTCTGCGTGAACGTCTTCCAAGCCACTCAGTTGGAGGTGTGACCAGGTCCTGGCATGTAAATCCTGCACGTTTTTTTTCAATGCTCTCAGGGTACATGACGGCGCTCCGTGGACCTGCTGCGGTCAAGGCTTCTTGTTCTGCTGTGTTTAGTGCATTGGAGCTGGGGGTTGGCTGCAGGGACGGCGGACCCGGTGCTGGGAGCCCGAGACTGAAGAAAGCAACCGGTCTGGGAAGGGAACCGGAAATGGGTGCAAGAGCCCAGAGCTGCTGGAGAGAAA
>NC_043713.1:79634903-79695184 GCF_006229205.1 Suricata suricatta | reverse complement strand
CGGGGTGGGGGCGGGCGAGCCTAGGTCTGGGCGCTGCGGGCCGCGGGGAGCGAGCAGCCCGCGCCGAAGGGAAGCCGGCATGGACGTGTACCGCACCCCCGCCGCCGCGCTGGACAACCTGGTGGCCCGCCGCCTGCAGCCGTCCGCCGAGTTCGTGGGTGCTGCGCGGCGCGCCCTGGGCGCCCTGGGCGCCTTCTTGCAGGAGCGCGCCGCTGCCCAGCCTTGGAGGGTGCTGAAAATCGCCAAGGTAGGCTCAGCGCAGGGGCGGGGGAGGACGGGGGCTCACCTGGCGCCACGCAGGGGGCAGGGACGGGGAAACTCACCTGTTAATAGGAGCAGTCCATTACCGCGGCAAGCAATGTGGCCCAGGACAGGCTGTATCGGCTCTTTTCATTGATTTCTTGGACACTTAGGAAGCACGCTTGCTACGTGCCAGCGCTGTTCTAAGTGCCCTGAAAACACACTGCACACCACAGCCTGGCCAAGTAGGTACGGTTAACCCCACCTGAACGTGGGAAACTGAGGCACGGAGAGATGAAATAATGGGTCCAAGCTTGTGAGAGATCCAGCAAGATACAGAGCCCCGTAGTTTGATTCTTGCATCTGTGCTCTTACAGGCTGCCTCCCTTGTCTATTCACGCACGCACTCAGTGTTTATCCAGCCCACACAGACTCCAGCCCTCACACCGCGCCTACTCCAGGGATGCAGAAACACCAGTATTCTCTAATGGCCCTTTGAGCCTCATGTACTGAGCAACTACCCAGTAACAATGAACACTGTCTCATAACTGAGTCATCCCACTTACTCCTCAGGTTCAGTGAGGTGGGGATTTTTGCCCCTGTTTTATGAAGGGGGAGGAGACTGGGACTGGGTGTGGGTGCTCCAGGCCGCTTTTTGTCATTTAAAAGCCTCCTTTCCGCTGTGACCTCAGGATGCCCACGGACTCAGGGAGGAGACAGGCCCCAGCTACTATATCCCCAGCACGGACTCGGGGGCTTGAGGGTCCCTGGCTGGGGTAGAGGGGACGGGACTTGGAGCTTCTCTGGGAAGGAGTGGACACACGGAGCAGGGGATGGCCCCAGAGCAGCTGGTGGTTTCCTGGGGCCAAGTCTTAGCTTGGGAGGTAGGAAAAAAGGAGAGATTTGCAGCCTAGGAAATGTGGAGGCAGATTTCTGCCTCTGAGGTGGACAGGAAGAACTTCTTCGGAGCCAGAGTTTAAGAATCTCTAAAGCTCTGGGGACGCCTGGGTGGCTCAGTTGCTTAAGCATCTGACTTTGGCTCAGGTCATGATCTCACGGTTCGTGGGTTCGAGTCCCGCATCGGGCTCTGTGCTGACAGCTGGCTCAGAGCCTGGAGCCTGCTTCAGATTCCGTGTCTCCCTCTCTCTCTGACCTTCCCCTGCTCACACTATCTCTCTTTCTCTCAAAAATAAATAAAACATTTTTAAAACACACACACATAATCTCTAAAGCTCTGGCGTCCTTAGCTTTCTTGGAAAGCCTGGAACAGCTCTTGTGGTTGAATTTAGCTTATGGCCTTCTGATCATTCAAGGCTTTGAAGGAAACAGTGGTAAAAATGGGTAGGGCCATGAGCTACATTTCCAGTCTTAAGATGCTGCTCGCTGCTGAAAGGGCTCCTTGGAGGAATGGCCGATTCCAAGGCTGAGATGAGCCTGAGGCTTCTGTTTGGACCAGAAAAGGGGTGGTGGGCCCCCAGTCATGTCAGAAGCCCCCTCCACCACCAGGGCCAACGTGAAGGGGCTCTCCTGCCCCAGCTGTGGCCACCAAAAATGTCTCCCAGCAATGCCAAGCGTCCTCCAGGACAAATGTACCTCTTACCCCATTGAAGATCGCCATTTTCAAGATGCCCATGAAAGTGTATAAAGGTGGGGGGGGTGGGGAGGGGGGAGAATGACACAGTGGCTGAAATTTCCTTAAAAAACACATAAGGAGATGGGGCACCTGGGTGCCTCAGTCGGTTAAGTGTCCGATTTCAGCTCAGGTCATGATCTTGCGGTTCATGGATTCATGCCCCGCATCGGGCTCTGTGCTGACAACTCAGAGCCTGGAGCCTGCTTGGGATTCTGTGTCTCCCTCCCTCTCTGCCCCTCCCCTGCTCATCTCTCTCTCAAAAATAAGTAAACATTAAAAAAATTAAATAAAAAAATAAATGGAGCAAATGTGGCAAAAGACTTCTTTAAAACCCACTCTTCTTCTGTGTAGGTTTAGAAACAACTCACAATAGAAACTCTTTTTAAGGGAATTAATCCATGGAAAGGGGTGCAGGGAGAATGCAGCCTCAGAGCCTGATCTTCTGAGTTGACCTCCCGGGCTCCAAGTCCAGTGCCTCTCCGGGTCAAGGGTTGGCCAGCAACCTCTCTGCACTTAAGTTTCCTCGTTTCCGCGTTCATAACACGGGAGCAGTCACAGTACCTTCCTCTCAGGCTTGGGAAGGAGCTCCGGTGAGACGGTCATGTGCAAAACGTGCAGGAAATTGTCCAGTGTTCACGATCCGTCTCTGCTCTGCCCTGTTACCCCTTTACTGGCAGCTCCCGAGGGGAGGAGCCGGCAGTGAAAAAACAAAAACCAAAACCTGAGATACCGTTGGGATAGTTCACGGTCCCAACTTGGTGGGACAGATGCCCTTGGAAGGCTAACTCTGGTTCTCGTCTCGTTCTGGCTGTGTTAACTCACTTCACAGCCCTGAGCCTCACGGCCTAGGGTCACACATGTAACCACACCAGGGGGATTGCCTGAAAGTGGGATTACAGGTGTCAGACATTTGACTGAGTGTCAGGCACAGGGTAGAGACTCTGACTATGTGAGTTTCTTTCCCAAGTCCTCCGCTGACAGCTTTGCAGAAAGAAAGGCCCGTCAGAAAGGTCCCAGACATCCAGCAAGTCATATGGTTTTGAACTGAGCCCAGGCAGAGGTCGAGAACATGTGTTCTGCAAACCAGAATTTGTTTTGCCAACTTATTTAAAATTTTTTTTCATGGTTTTTTAATTTATTTTTGAGAGGCAGAGACAGTGCGAGCAGGGGAGGATCAGAGAGAGAGGGAGATACAGAATCTGAAGCAGGCTCCAGGCTCTGAGCTAGCTGTCAGCTCAGAGCCCAACGCAGGGCTTGAACCCACGAACAGTGAGATCATGACCTGAGCCGAAGTCGGACGCTTAACCGACTAAGCCACCCAGGTGCCCCACGCCAACATTTTTAATAAAAAATTTTTTAATGTTTATTTGTGAGAGAGAAAGGGGGAGCAGAGAGAGAGGGAGACAGAGGATCTGAAGCAGGCTCTGTGCTGACAGCAGACAGCCTGATGCGGGGCTCAAACCTGCAAACTGTGAGATCATGATCTGAGCCAAAGTCGGACACTTAAACAACTGAATCACCTCAGCGCCCCCAAAAAATTTTTTTAATTTTAAATTAACAGCAACTTTTGAAGTTAGTGGCCAACATTTAGAAATAAATATATGGATTTATAAATAAAACATGCCTTTCTTGCAAACTCGGGGCTGGCTGTCCTCGACCTGCATTTCTGCACGGCTTCAAATGCCAGGGGCTGTGTGGCCCAGTCTCCCAGCCCACTTGGCTCACTCAGGTGGCCTGCCAGCCCTTTCGGGCACCTGAACCGAAGGGTGCAGAGTTCTGAATTATTTTTCGCTTCGTAGGGCGGCTCCTCTGGCCGGGGCACAGCTCTGAGGGGCGGCTGCGATTCTGAACTCGTCATCTTCCTCAACTGCTTCAAGAGCTATGAGGACCAGGGTGTTCGCCGAGCAGAGGTCCTCAGCGAGATGCAGGCCCTGCTGCAGTCCTGGTGGCAGAGCCCCATCCCGGGTCTGAGCTTTCAGTTTCCCAAGCAGGACACGGCCAGGGCCCTACGCTTCCGACTGGCATCCACGGACCTCGAAAACTGGATGGATGTCAGCTTGGTGCCCGCCTTCGACGCTCTGGGTGAGGGGCGCCTGACCGGTTCCGGGGTCCCGGGCAAGAGCGCTAGGAGTAGGGCAGGGTTTCCACCTGCTGTGTGGCCTGGGTCTCCCTCTCTGGGCTCTCATTTCCTGACTACACATCGCTCCTACTTCCTAAATGCTCCACTATTCCAAGCACTCGGCATGTTTCGTCTCATTAATTCCTCAGAACAGACCTAGGAGGTCTGTACTGTCTTGTCTTCCTTTTTACTTAAGAGGGTCACTGAGGCACAGAGATGGACGGTAACTCACCCAAAGTCACACAGCAAGTAAGCGATGTCGAGAACCCTGGAAATTATGGGGAGCGTTTCCTTTCCCGAGGCCAGGCCCACAGGAGGTGGTGGCGGCAAAGGCATCTACCATAAAGGCAGCTGGCTTTAAGTCCCAGTCCCGTCTCCGTCGCTGGCCGGCTGTATGACCATGGGCAGAGCACTGAATTTCTCTGGGCCTCGGCGTCCTCGGCTGTATAATGAGGTGAAGAACACTAGCCTGATGGGGTTTTGGTGGGGAGACGCGGCACTCGGTGTGAGCCTTTCAGCACAGTGCCTGTGTGTCCTAAGCACTAAAAAGAAATTAACGATCCCTGCTAAGGCATCAGAATCCTTTGCCTTACATTTTCTCCGGCACCGTTTCCTTTCCCTCTGGCACCAATTAATCAAAGGTGTGTACAGTGGCATTTTCGTACTGCCTGAGGGAGCCTCAGGGAGGGAGGAATTGCTGGGCCCTAGGTACTCCTGATTCAGCTGGAAGTAACGTTCCCATGTAACCATCTTGGAATGCAGCCTGGCCCTGGGGGCTGCCTGGCCATTTGGAAGGAAGGGTCTGGAGCCGCCCTCCCTGCCCCCTGAGAGGCTCCAGGCTCTCTTCCTCATCCTCCAGCCCCCGTGCTAGCAGATACCCCCCTCCACCATCCCTCCCCTTCTCTTGCTTCTCCATCCTGTGCCCCGGAACCCTTCCTGACTTGCTGACTTCACACCCACAGGACCCCTCACTTCCAGTGTCAAACTCAAGCCTCAGATCTACTCCAGGCTCCTCGACAGCGGCTGCCAGGGGGGCGAGCACGCGGCCTGCTTCGCAGAGCTGCGGAGGAACTTTGTGAACACTCGCCCAGCCAAGCTGAAGAACCTGATCCTGCTCGTGAAGCACTGGTACCGCCAGGTGAGGCCGTTCCCGGGGGTCCTGGTGCTCAAGAAAATATTCTCACGATCGTGAAATCGCACTGCTTGGATTGCCTGGATTTGTGACTTCACGATCGTGAGAATATTTTCTTGTATTTCGTGGCCGTTCGTGTTTCTCTTTGTGGGAATCGCCTGTTCATATCATTTGTGTATTTTCTATAGGGTTAGCCGTTTTCTTGTTGTTGGTTCATTGGAGCTCTTTTTATATTGTGGGCACTCATTGTTACTGAGTTAATTTAATGCAAATCTATTCTCCCAGTATGAGGCTTGCACTTTCGTTTTGTTCATAGGTCTTTGGTCCCAGAAAATGTTTGGATTTTAATGTGATCAGGTGTGTTCATCTTTTCCTGGTGTGATTTGTACTTGGTGTGGCCTGTGCAAGCAGGCTTTGCCTCCTCCTGACTTTCTAAAATTCTTCTTCCATGTTTCCTTCCAGAAGGTTTCAAGGTTTCCTTTTCATGTGGGTTCAGGGCTTTGAATCTGGAATATTTTATTTGTGGTGCAAAGTCATGTGGCCTTTGTACACTTCCCACCTCAGCCTCCGTCCCCGCAAAACACTCATGTTTGTTGATAGACTGTTGTATATCCAGCCTGTGCTGGAGATGAGGGAACTGGTCCCCCACAAGATCTTTGGGCACACAGCTTGGTCTTTCTGTTGGACCACTCATCACAGAGCAAGTCTGGCATGAGGAGATACAGGATTGCAGCTCTTGTCCAGCCACTGACTGGCTGTGTGACCCCGGGAAGTTCTCCCGTTCCCTCAGCTGGAGGGTGAGTAGCAGCCTCAGACTGCCCACCCACTGGCCCCTCTCCGACTGCTCCCCAATCCTAGAGGCTTGAACCACATATGAGCTTGCGACTTTGTCAAAACTCCAGGAGCGATGGCAAATGCAAAATGCCAGGTAGTTCCTGGAACACAGCATCTCGCCCCAGGCTTCACCTGTGTCCCTGTGGGCTCTGGTCCCCCAGAGACCGAGCCCCCCAGAGATTGAGAGGTCCAGCAAAGTTCTCCAGGGAGTGCTCTCTTTCCCCTCCACTCACCCCTCTCACAGGTGTGCAGGGAGGAGGTGAGGAGGGAGAAGCTGCCTCCAGTCTACGCCCTGGAGCTGCTGACCATCTTCGCCTGGGAGCAGGGCTGTGGGAAGGAAGCCTTCAGCCTGGCCCAAGGGCTCCGGACCGTCCTGGGCCTGATCCAGCGGTATCGGCACCTGTGTGTTTTCTGGACCCTCAACTACGGCTTCGAGGACCCTGCGGTCAGACAGTTCTTGGGGTACCAGCTTGAGAGACCCAGGTACCTCCCAGCGCCCCCCACCCGCTCTCCTGGCTCGGGCTGTGGGAGGTAATTACCAATGATAAAACAGGTCTCCTGAGGCCTGTGTGGGGGCCAAAGCCACACGCTGCGCATGCACTTCCTAATTCAGTGGATTCAGCTCCAGAGGGAAATTACAGTCACTCAGGGGAGTTTTTAAAAAGATTTTTCTTTTTTTTAAAGAATTTTTTTCTAATGTTTTATTTATTTTTGAGAGAGAGAGAGAGAGACAGTGTGAGCGGGGGAGGGTCAGAGAGAGAGGGAAACACAGAATCCAAAGACAGGCTCCAGGCTCTGAGCTGTCAGCACAGAGCCCAATGCGGGGCTCGAACCCACGAACCACGAGATCATGACCTGAACCTAAGTCAGATGCGTAACTGACTGAGCCACCCAGGTGCTTAAGGGGCCCTGGGTGGCTCAGTCAGTTAAGCGGCAACTTCAGCTCAGGTCATGATCTCATAGTTTGTGAGTTTGAAACCCATGTCAGGCTCTGTGCTGACAGCTCGGAGCCTGGAGCCTGCTTTGGGTTCTGTGTCTCCCTCTCTCTCTGCCCCTTTTGCTGCTAGCACTCTCTCTCTCTCTCTCTTTCAAAACTAAATGTTAAAAAAGGACTTTTCTTGTGTGAACATATTTTACATGAGAACGTTTTAGCGACATACAGCATACTCACCCAGGGTGCACATTTTGATGCCTTTCTATAGCGTAAACGTACCCGTGAAAAGCCCACCAGGTCAAGGGAGAACCTTTCCAGCACCTCAGGAACTTCCCTTTTATCTCTTCCAGTCAGTGACATCCCAGAGGTGACCCTGTTGTGTCACCATGACAGTCCCTGTTTTAAAATCTTACTGAAACAGATTCATACGGCACATACTTTCATGTCTGGCATCTCTTTCTCGGCGTTAAGTGTTTGCCGTCCGTCCATACAGTTGCGCATACTTGTTTATCGTCCTTACTGTTTTCTGTGGCTGAGCATAGTATTTGCATTGTGTGACTTGATCACCGTATGCTTTCCGTCCCGCTCCTCGTGGACATATGGGCGTTTCCAGTCTGCGGCTGTGACCATAAGGCTCTTCTGAACAGTCTCGTATGTGCATTTCGGTGCAGACGCACCGCAGGACACACACGTAGGAGTAAAATTGCTAAGTCGTGGGGGTAACTCTGAGTCCCTGGGGGTGGATCCTCCTTATCTGATGATTCTCACGTGCAGCCAGAGTTGAGGGTCATTGCTCCCACTTAATCCCCACGACAGCCCACCAAAGGTAACTGAGGCTCAGAGGTTAAGTCATCCACCCGAGCTCACACAGTGGGAAAGTAGAAGAGCTGGACTTGGAACCAGGTCTGCTTGACCTCGGAGCCCCTGATCTTGACCGTCTTGCTCACCAGAACCCTCTCGTCCCTCTGGATTTGCAGGCCGGTGATCCTGGACCCGGCTGACCCCACGTGGGACGTGGGGAACGGAGCAGCGTGGCACTGGGATCTGCTGGCCCGAGAGGCAGAGTCTTGCTCTGAGCACCCGTGTTTTCTGCAGGCAGCAGGGGGCGCTGTGCAGCCCTGGGAGGGGCCCGTAAGTGACGGGCTCCCAGGATCCCTGTTAGGTGTAAAACCACACCTAATTCACTCGGTGTTTCCTGAGCATCTACTGTGTGCTGGGGCCATGGGCTGTGGGACAGAGTTGAAAAGTGGGGGCTGCAGGCATGTAAAACTGCCTGATCACCAAGCTGAGCCTGCTGGAGGGACCTTTCTGTTGGTGCTATCGGCTGTTTGCACACTGTGTCCCCCCGGCAACAGGGACCTTTTTATAATTCATCCCGTCTGGGAAGGCACCTTTTTCTAATCTGCACAAAGGCGCCTTATGTGCTAGTGGTGACCCTCACTGTCCCTCTCGGAGTCTCAGTCTCCCTGACCGCACAACAGGAGGGGGCTGGTGAGAGAAGGGCTGGAGAAACCTCTTCACATGTAAGACCGCTCCTTCAACGCACTTCCAGGGCCTTCCATGTGCTGGCTGCTCAGGTTTAGACCACCCCATCCGGCGAGACTCTGCCCAAGGGACCGCTAAGGACAGCAACAGTCTCAACGCCATGCGGCGGATGGCAGGGAATGGACAGCCCTCTCGCCCAGCTCCCGGCCCCTCGGGGGCAGCCAGCACCACCCCCTGCACTCTGGGGATGGCCTTGGATCTGTCTTGCATCGGCCCCAAGGACCTGGACCGCTTCATCCAGGACCACCTGAAACCGGACCCCCAGTTCCAGAAGCAGGTCGCCAAGGCCATTGATGTCATCTTGTGTTGCCTCCGCGAGAAGTGTGTCCACAAGGCGTCGAGAGTCAGCAAGGTGAGTCAATGGGTGGGGACGCCGATGGGACCCTCCTGGGGCCCCACAGCAAGGAGGGGAAGGACCCCCAGCATCACCGCTGAGGGCGGGCAGGGCAAGTGGCTGGAGGTATAAAACTGCCAGCTTTTGGAGGGGGGGGGGTCGTTTTTAATGATAGTTCTTTAAACCACTAACAGAGCACTCCCCTTCTCTGCTCAGAACCTTGCCGGGGTTCACAGAGCATAGTGGCTTTGAAGTCCGTAGGATCTGGCCCTGGTCTTTCTCTGAACCTCACTTAGTCCACACTGGTCTCCTGGCTCCTTCTTGAACCCATGGGCCAGAGTCTGCACTGGCTGGTTTCCCTTTCTGGAATCCTACCTCCCCACCCCTCCCCACTTGGCTTCCCCCACCCTCCTTTAAGTTTAGGGTCTGAGTCCTCTAGGGTCTCACGGAAGCCTGACTGCTCAGTTCACAACTGCAACCTCCCTTCCACGCCCCCCACCCCATCCCCTTACTGCTTTGTTTGCCTCCACATGGCCCTAAGCGCTTTCTGGGGGCTGTGGTTTGCTGACTGTCCCTCCCTCCCTCCTCTCCCCCTGCTAGAATGTAAGTCCCGGAACAGGTAACTTTTATGTACTCCCATATCTCACCACATGTAAGTGCTCAAAAAATGTGTTGGATGGATGGATGGATGGAAGGAAACAGGCCAGCAGAGCACAACCAAAGGGTCCGTTGGCCCTGGAAGCTCAACGTGCCACATGTGGTCCAGATGTGCAGTCAGTAAGTGCTGCAGATGTTCAGCGAAGAGCATTAAACCCTGCCCCCTTCACCGCACCCCCCATTTTGTTGTTGCATGTTGGTCTAACTTTGTGCGGCCTGGAGCGTCGGAAGGCAGGTACAGACAGACCTAATCTGACTCTGCCAGGCTTCTAAGAGTCAGAGGTCACAGGGCTTGTGCCTCTGTCACAGCGTCCCTGGACCCGACATCAGTGACGGAGTGGTGTCGGCTGCAGCGGGGATACATAGTCTGATTCCTGAGCTCAGGGACAGTCGTGGGTCTGAGATGTTCCATCCTCTGCAGGGGGGCTCATTTGGCCGGGGCACAGACCTGAGGGGCTACTGTGATGCCGAACTCGTCATTTTCCTCAACTGCTTCAAGGACTACGGGGACCAAAAGGCCCGCCGCCGCCGGGAGATCCTTGATGAGATTCGGGCACAGCTGGAATCCTGGTGGCAGGACCCAGTCCCAGGCCTGAGCCTCAGTTTTCCTGAACAGACCGCACCCGGGGCCTTGCACTTGCAATTGGTATCCGGGACCTCAGAAAGCTGGGTGGACGTGAGCCTGCTGCCCGTCTTTGATGCCGTGGGTGAGGGGTGCCTCCAACCTGTGCCTTGGAGATGAATTCCCTTAACCCGCTATGCCTGGAGTCGAGATCGCCCACCTTGCATAGTTACTGGGTGGACTGGTGGAAATTACTAAAAAGCACCCAGCACATACTTGGTGCTTAATAAAAACAAAAAAGAAAAAGTTCTGATGGCTAGTCCATGTTGTAACCAGTGTATTATGGATCACAGTGCTATGATCCACAATTAAAATATTAATAAAGGCTGGTGAGTGGCGGGTTGGGACATGCTGGTGTCTTCGTTAGAGCTAAGCACTCAGATTATTTCAAATTTCCATAGGGCAGCTCTGCTCTGGCGCCAAACCTGCGCCCCGGGTCTACTCCAGCCTCCTCGACAGCGGCTGCCAGGGGGGCGAGCACGCGGCCTGCTTCGCAGAGCTGCGGAGGAACTTTGTGAACACTCGTCCAGCCAAGCTGAAGAACCTGATCCTGCTCGTGAAGCACTGGTACTACCAGGTGAAGCCTCCGAACCCCCTCGCTCCTCCCAGGAAGTAGCTGCTATCCTGGCATCTGCCTCAGCCAATCAGCTCCTTCCCTGGGCAGACGTCTCCCTTCCTTCAACTTCTTATTGGCCATCCCAAGTAGAAGGTCCACCTCCTCCATCCTCCACTTCCTGTCCAGACCGGAAGTCCCTGGCTGAAAGAAAATCTTTTTCTCCATCCAGCTCCAAATGCTGATTTCTTGTGGCTGGGGTTCACCATCCATCTCCAGCTCCTCTGGTTCTCTTCACTCCTCACACTGCTAGTGGAGTCCCTGTTCTCACCCACCCCCAGGCCCTGGCTTATGCTGTTCCACCATCACTGTCTCGTGTAGGAGTTGTTCTAAATAAACCCGGAGCCTCCTCCAGAGCTCCTTTACTAGAACACTTATCTGAATGCACTCGCGTTCGTGTACTCACTCTCAAACATCTGCTGAGCCAGGTGTTAGGATACCAAGCTGAATTTACCGCAGCCCCCATTCCTGTACAACCACCCCAAACACCCTTGATGGAGAGACTACGGGCAAAGATCAAGTCTGAGATTGTTAGTCTCACTGTGTGATCTTGGACAAGTCCCTACCTACACCCACTCCCTGACCTCTGTGTATACACCTATAAAACAAAAAGGGTTTTATTTTGTCCGGTAAAATGAAAAGCATTTTGTTTTTATATTCCCCTCCCCCTCTAAGTACACAGGGCCATGCTTAGCTCATCGTGGATGCTCACCCTCTCCCATTCTTTGACTGGCCTTGGGTGACATAGGTCGCAGCTCAGAACAAAAGACAGCAGCCTGCCAGTGCCTCCCTGCCCCCCGTCTACGCCCTGGAGCTCCTGACCATCTTCGCCTGGGAGCAGGGCTGCAGGGATGATTCTTTCAACATGGCTGAAGGCCTGAAGACGGTCCTAGGGCTCGTCCAGCAGCACCAGAAGCTCTGTGTCTACTGGACGGTCAACTATAACTTTGAGGACCCATCTATCAGAACACACCTTCTTGGCCAGCTTCAGAAACCCAGGTACAGACCCTCGATGCCCCACATCATCCTTTCCCCTCCCCCCACAGTCACCCTGGAGTCACCGCATCCAGGAGCGACCCAGGCAGGGATCTAGGTGCCCCTACCCCACTCCTCGCTCTGCTTCCTTCTGGACTCTTCGCTGAAGCAGTATGGACACCAGGAGCCCCAGAGAAGTCAGAGCCAGTGTCATTAACACAATAAAATATCATTTCTGAAATTGAGGGGTCACCTAATACCTTCTTACCCAAGCAGCCAGGTGGGAACCCTACTGTGCTTGGGAGAGATTGGGCCAGCCCTAAGGTCCTGACGTTCTTCTTCTTCTCCCCAGCCCCCATACCCTTTCCTGGTCCCTCCCACGCCCCCCCCACCCCCCACCCCCACTCTTCACTGATTCTCGCCTTCCCCACCTGCCTGCCCATCCACTCTGCCTCCCAGGCCCCTGCTCCTGGACCCTGCTGACCCCACCTGGAATGTGGGCCAGGGCAGCTGGGAGCTGTTGGCCCAGGAAGCAGCTGCTCTGGAGACACAGGCCTGCTTTAGGAATAGACAGGGGACGTCTGTGCAGCCCTGGGATGTGATGGTAAGAGGGGAGTCCCTGGGGTGGCGAATGCAGCTGGGGCCCCCTCCCAGACCCCCTTTCCCTGCCACTGCATGCATCCCCCGCTGCGGGAGTGTCTGCTGCTGCCGGCTTACGGCAGGGACCCCTGTCATTCCGTCCCAGCTAGCGCTTCAGTGACGTGGGGCACCAAAAACCTGCCCGTGTTGTAAGGTGAGACCAGCAATTCTTAGTCCAGAGCTCTCGGCAGGATCGGGAGAAAGCTTTCTCCAGCAGGAGCCTTGCTTGGCTGCTTCTCCCACCCTCTCCTGCTTCCCTCACTCCCCTTCTCCTGCCAGCACCGCCCCCGTTAACCCACGCATGAGAACCCCCACCACCAATTCTGCTTCTGGGGAACCCGCTTCAGACGATAGCCAGCTCCCAAAGGGTATGATTGTACTGCATTTGCTATTTTTCAACAGGATCTCATAACCAGTGCTTCATGCTCCAGACAAGCCACTGAGGCATGAGCCTTGCTGGTGCCCCCATTTAAAGATGGGGAAACAGAGGCTGTGTGTTGGTGGTGGAACCAGAACGTGAGCTCAGGTCCTTCTGGTGCCACCACATAGACCTGCCAACCGGCTGAGCAGGAAAAGGGATACGGGAGATAGTGGGGGGCCTCAGCCTCATAGATGTGGGGAGTCAGGGCCTGGGCGTTCAGAGGGAGGCCCGTCTCAAGCGGGCCCTGCCTGGATTCTTTCCGTAGCCCGCTCTCCTTCACCAAACGCCAGCGGGGGACCTTGACAAGTTCATCAGTGAGTTCCTGCAGCCCAGCCGCCACTTCTTGGCTCAGGTGAACCAGGCCGTCAATACCATCTGCTCATTCCTGAAGGAAAACTGCTTCCGGAATTCTTCCACCAAAGTGCTCAAGGTGGTCAAGGTGAGTCCCCAGAGAGCTGTGGGCAAGGAGGGTCCTGCAGGCTGGTGACCTCTCCCAGTCTGTGTCTGTACAACAATCAGTGCAGGCTGAATGTGGAAGAGAAACCAGAGCGTGGCTGTAGGTGGGTGGCCGTGGGAGGACCCAACAAATCTCTTTTGGTTGCTTGTGGCAGCCAACTCAAAAGGAGGAACAAAAGGAATACATTGGCTGATGTAAATGTAAAGCCCTGGAGTTGTCCACCATCAGGTACAGCTAGATCCAGGAGCCCATGCAGAATCATCAAGACTCAGCTTTTTTACCTCAGCTCTTGGCTCTGCTGTCTTCTGTTTTGGACAAGCTCTTTCCATGTGATGGTTCTTGGCATCTCTAAGCTTCCGGAAAGGGGGATTCTTTTTTCTCAAAATTCAAATAAGTCTTGGAATTGAGTCTCATTGGCTGACTCAGGTTATAGACCCATCCCCAAACTAATCACTGAGCTAGGGCGACACCATGCTCTGACCGGCCAAGCCTGGCTCTATGATCGAGTCAGCTCCACGTGGACCTGATTGTGAGGGAGATGTGACTCATCCAAAGAAAACCAGGATGCTGATCCTAGAAGGCAGAAGGGTTGCTGGGGGGGTATGAAAAGTCACATTACCTACTGCACCAGACACAGCCTCAGTCCACAACCAAAATCACAAGTGAGACCCAGGTTAGCTTTAGAAGATTATCAGCACAGGGTCAGCCAATGAAAAATCCCCGGCCTGGTGATTTGCTGTGTGGCCTCAGGCTAATACTTTCCCCTCTCTGATCCTTACCTTCTCCATCCATACCACTTAAAGATGGTAACCTGGCTCCCTGGCTGTCGCTGTGGCTTCACTTAGAATCACAGGGAGACTTTAAAAAATTCGAAGGATGCCCCGGCCCCCTCCCAGACCAATTAAATCACAGTCACGAGGTCACAAGAGCCTTACATCAGTCAGTTGTTAAAGCACTCCTAGGACAAACAGGCTTGAGAACCACAGGCCAAAAAAATAAATAAGTCTCTCAAATCCCTCCCCGCCCCCAAACCTGATGGAATGGGAACGTTTGCATTCGTTGAAGGGTTTAAACTTAACATCTTGCCCATTTCTGTTTTTCGTAACCACACTACGTATTAAATTCATATTAAAGAGGGAAGACACAGAGGCTGGGTGACTTGCCCAAGGTCACACAGCAAGTTCCTGACCCCGCGGGCCTCAGCAGGAGGACATCGCGCCGTCCTGCAGGGCTCAGGTTGCCTCCATGTCCTCTCCAGGGCGGCTCTCTAGCCAAAGGCACAGCTCTGCAAGGCCGCTCGGATGCTGACCTAGTGGTGTTCCTCAGTTGCTTCGGCCAGTTCACCGAACAAGGGAACAGGCGGGCTGAGATCATCTCAGAGATCCGAGCCCAGCTGGAGGCGTGTCAGCAGGAGATGCAGTTCGAGGTGAAGTTCGAGATCCCCAAGTGGGAGAATTCCCGCGTGTTGAGCTTCTCCCTGATGTCCCAGACGATGCTGGATCAGAGTGTGGACTTTGACGTGCTGCCAGCCTTTAACGCCTTAGGTGAGGTACCCAAGCATAGTCTTGAGAGGGGGGAAACACAGAGGCAGGTCTGCTAGGGACAGTAGTAGAGGTTTGCACTGCACAACCAGATCACGCATGTTTACAGGGTAGGCATTGTACATGTGTACGTTTCTCACCACCTTCCTGCAAAGCATCTGGAGAGAAGGACACGCTTTTCCAGTTCACACAATAGCTCTACGTGATCTAACGGTGGCCCTGGGCTGGGTCCTACTCTCAGCATGATGGATGACCTTGAGCAAGGGAATTCCCTACCTTGAGCCCCAGTGTCTTCACCTGACAGTGCGAGTATTGGAGTGTCTCCGTGCGCTCCCTCCACCTTCCACGGACCCGAGGACCGTTCAGTCAGTAGGGGCACCGAGTGTGTGTCCGGCATCCTTCCTGCGGCACCAAGGATAAACCCCTGAACAAAACAAACACAGATCCCTTTGTATCTGTTCAGTTCTGCGTTTGCATTGGGAAGTTTGCAGAGCGAGGGCATGCCCCGTATTTGAATGAACTTGGTTCCTGCGGTTTGGGAAACAAGTAACAGGGGAGGGACACCTCCAGAGGTGTGTCTGGATCTACACGGTCCCTCAGTTCAGAACGCAGCAGTGCTTGGACATCAAGGAATAGGGTGAAGTCAGTGAATCCAGAGAATGAACAATGCTCACCACACGCAGTCCTCTTCCCTACGGGAGGCTCGGAGACCGGGGCCCTCCCTTTGTTAGACAGGGATGAGCAAATGTCCAGGAGCCGCTAAAGATGTGTCAGCACCCAGCCGAGACTTCTTCATGGCAGCTAACCAGATGGGCTGAAGGGGGCAGGAAGGACAGTAAGATTCCCACCAGGGATTTAATGCCAGGTCCCAGCTGAAACCTCCCGTGCCCCCCTCCCCACCGCCGTGGGTCCCAGACAGCCCATGCAGGCAATGACCCTGGAAGTCCTTTCTCCATTGGCCCCAGGAGGATTCTGGAAAATGAGCTGATGGTGGCCTCCCCCTGTCCCCAGGCCAGCTGGGCCCCGGCAGCAAGCCCGCCTCTCAAGTCTACGTCGACCTCATCCACAGCTACCACAACGCGGGCGAGTTCTCCACCTGCTTCACGGAGCTGCAGCGGGACTTCATTGCCTCTCGCCCCACCAAGCTCAAGAGTCTGATCCGACTGGTGAAGCACTGGTACCAGCAGGTTCGGCCCGAGGACGGGTGTCCTCCCTGGAGGAGGCAGCGTCCCCCCTGGAGAGGGCGGTCGTCCCCACTGGAGGAGGCAGCGTGGCCCCCCTGGAGGAGGCGGGCATCCCCCTTGGAGGGGGCAGCGTGGCCCCCCTGGAGGAGGCAGGCATCCCCCCTGGAGGAGGCGGGCGTCCTCCCTGGAGGAGGTGGTGTGGCCCCCCTGGAGCAGGCGGCGCAGCCCTGGCCAGAGCCCTGGGAGAACATTTCCTAGCTCTGGGACCTTGGTTTGCTTATCCTTAACCGAGGGTCGGTGTCAGGACATCACAGCATTTGATGGGATAACGCACGGCCGGGCATCAGACCCTTGGACGTGCTCAGTAAAAGCTTGGGGTGGTCTGGTGGCTCTGGTGCCCCCTGTCCCTCTTCGTCACCAGTGGGAACCAACACATCCCCTTTCATTTATTCCCCAGTGCAAGAAGATGCCCAAGGGGAAAGGCTCCCTGCCCCCCCAGCACGGGCTGGAGCTCCTGACGGTGTACGTGTGGGAGCAGGCCGGCCACGACCCCCAGTTCAACATGGCGCAGGGCTTCCGCACCGTCCTGGAGCTGGTGGGCCGGTACCGCGAGCTCTGCATCTACTGGACCATCAACTACGACAGCAAGGACAAGACTGTCAGGGACTTCCTGAGCCGGCAGCTCCAGAAACCCAGGTTCTGGCCCACCTTCCGTGTCACAGGGTCTCAGATCCGGGGCCCCTCGCTCTTCCCACTTCCTCAGGGCTCGGGGCAGAGAGAACAAAGGCCTCTCCCTGGAACTGAGCTCCTTGCAAAAGGGACAGCCTGAGCACCTCTAGGACGGGCACTCCTTGTCCTGGTCCCCTGGTGGCCGGGTGAGATGTAAGACTCCAGGTCGAGTTTGAATTTCAGATACATAGTGAATAACTTGTTAGTATATGTATGCCCTGTGCTATATGTCCCATACTTGGGACACATTGACGTTTACCCAGCATTCCAATTTAACTGGGCATTCTCTATGTATGTGTGTTAAATGTGCCAACCCTACCTCGGAGCCCAGCACGTAACATGAGCAGCTCCTTTGGGATTTTGCCTCCCTTGAAATGGTGCAGACGCCTTCCCAAACTCACGATGCATCTCCTCCAGTCAGCGGGTGACGGCGGCGTAGGGCAGGAGACTGGTAGAACGAGTCCCGAGATTAATTAACAATGCCTGCTGCATGCTGAAGGGGTGCGAGTGCCCCCACTGGACACGGTGATTGATTAGTAATGTCTGCCTGGGATGCAGCAGGGAGAGGTGGCCTGTACGGAGGTTGGGAAATGGAGAACAGTCCCGACCAGTCCCACAGAAGGACACCCAGATGTTGCCAGGGATCAGACTGACCCTGATGGGAATTGCAGGCCGATCATCCTGGATCCGGCTGACCCGACAGGCAACCTGGGCCACAATGCTCGCTGGGACCTGCTGGCCCAGGAAGCGGCAGCCTGCACGTCTGCCCTGTGCTGCGTGGGCCGGGACGGCACCCCCATCCAGCCATGGCCAGTGAAGGTAAGAAAGCGGTGGGGGGCAGCAGGGCGCACCCTTCACTGGGGGGGGCCCTGACTCCTGCCGGAGGGGGCCCCGTACCTCTCTGGGGCTGTCCCTTGGTCTCTGCTTCTCTAGGAAAGTTAGAACCTTTTCTTCTGTCACCTCCCCCCAGCCGGCTGTGTGAAGGCCAGGATTTGTACAGGCCGGAGGTAGGACACCAGAAGGCCGTGTTTGTACCAGATGATGGGATGGACACCAGCCCTCAGCGTGAGAGACCTCGGGTCACCAGCCAGATGTGTGTGTGTGTGTGTGTGTGTGCATGTGTGCACGTGTGTGCGTGCGCGCTTGAGAGAGAGAGAGAAGAGAGATGGATTCAGTGCGTCCGCTCCTCCTCTGTCCAGCCTCCCAGCTCCTATCCCTGCCTTCCCACCCCGTGCCCTCCTCCTGCTCTGAGGAGGCTGAGTTTTATCAGGCACCGCCTTGGGTCAGAGGGGCACTGGCCACTACAGGGCCACCCTGCCCCCTCCTCCCGTGGCCATGGGCTGGCAGCAGCCTGGTGCCAGCCTGTCACTGCCGTGAGTCTCCTCTCAGGCAGGTACCGTTGCACCCACACTGCCTCCCGCCCTTCCCCCCCGAGGCTGTCCTCCATCCCGGCTTCTCTGCCCTCCGCATCAGTTCACATCTCCTGCTGAAACCCAACCCCAGCCTCCCAGTGGCCTCTCCTTCTTCCCCAGCCCAACAACTTATCACAGAGATGGCAGTCTTCATGCCAAGTGTCAGCCACGGTACACTGGGTGTGGCTGCCTGGAGCCCTGTGCTCTGGAGGATTCTGAAGAATGGCCACCTACCTGAGAAGAGTGCCCTACTCAACTAGTGATGTCTGCCATGGACGCAGTAGGGGAAAGCGGTGGCATGAGTGCGGTGATGGATTAGCAATGTCTGGCCCCCATGCAGGAATCAGGACTCGCACAGGCCATCCGCCTACGGCTGGGCTATTGAGTTTTCTGAGCTTGGCCACCGGCAGGAGAGCATGCCCAGATCGGCTGGGTTTTGTCTGCAACAGACAGAAGTGGGGACGTGCAATCCCTCCCACGGGACACCTGACTGAATGCCTTTTGGCTGGAGCCTTAGTTTCTACCCCCTTTGCACACCTTGAGGCCATGCCCTGTTTGCCTTCTTGAAATTTTACTGGGCTCCTGTCTTCTCTCCCGATCTGCTGGGACACCGCCAGTGGGATTCTCCGGCCAGCCAGTGGCCAAACAGCAGTGCCGGCCCGCTTGTCTCTGCCCTCCAGAGTGAATCTGCCGTGTCCCTGCAGGCGGCGCCCCTGACCTCCAGGCCAACGGCTGTCCCTCTTAGTCCAGGCACAGCCCAGAAAACAGGAAGTAGTCCAAGCATCGTAAGCCGGAAGGCATTCCATCTAAAGTCCCTGGACAGCCTGGAGGAGTGGAAGGCGAGGACCATGACGGCACTGATGATTTCAAGATTAAACCCGGTGGCTGAATCAGAGGTCAGAGAGCTGCCGCCACCACCAGTAACACTGTCACCAGGTCACTGCCTCACGCCCACAGAGCTGGGGCCAGACCCAGAACGTGGGCTCCGGCAGCCACAGGCATCTCTCGGGACGGGCCAGCCTCCTGCTCTGCAGGGAGACACCTTCTGTCTCCCTCCTGGAGCGCAATCTGAATTACAGCCCGAAGTCTGGTGACGGGGCCGTCGGAACTGAGTGGCTCATCTCGCGCTGCCTGCAGGGCTGGGAGGAAGGGATTCCCTGCGCTGGGAGCCGGGGTCTGGGACAGCACGTGCGCTGTGTGCTGGGGGCGGGTGAGGGGGTGGCCATCCCAGAGGGGGGACCAGGAGGAGGCAGAGGGGAAGGAGCCACCAGGCACCCCCTCCCCGCCCCCCGACTGTCTCAGATAGCCTGACGCTCGGGGGCCCACCGCTGGGCACTGCTGGTCGGGTGCTGAGTCCGTTTGGGCTGCTCTAACAGAGCGCCGCAGACCGGACGGGCTTATCCACAACAGAAATGCATTTCTGGAAGCTCTCGGGGCTGGAAGTCAGCACGCTGGGCTCTGCTAAGAGCGCTGTCCGGCTGCACACTTCCTGGGTCCTAGCGCACTGATCCCGTTTGTGAGGGTCCCCCCTCAACACCCCCTCACCTCCCGAAGACTCCACCTCCTTGCACCGCCCCCTGGGATTGGGGCTTTCACATAGGAACTGGGTGGGGGCGACATGAACCACGACAGGGATGCAGACGGGGCTGGGAAGAGCCTTCCCCTCTCCAGGCCATTCTTGGAGACCGTGATGGAGAGCAGTTCCTGTGCTCCCCGGGGGCTGCGGCGGGCGGCCGAGGCTCCGGGCAGAGCCCGCTCCTCCCCGGGCTACCCTGGGGCACCTGCTGAGGGCACCTGGTGTTCATAACGCCTTCTTAGACTCACCTTGCTGACTATGAACCCGGGGCTGGGGCTCGCGGGACCCCGAGTTACACCTTCTGCGTCGGTGCAGTTCCAAGAGCTCAGAGCTGACCCCTCTGGGCAGCAGAGACCTACCCCACCCAGGGTCCAGCAGCAGGCGGGGGCCTGGCCTGGGCGGCGCAAGCTGGCGGATCTCGTTCCAGGGGGCCCAGTGGCGGGGTCTCGATTCGGCAACTCCCATCATCGTGACGCGGGCTCTATGCACCCCCTCAAAGTGGCCCTGGAGTTAGGGTACCGGTGAGATGGTGAGAGATGGGGTAGCTCCAGGAAGTTGGAGGCGAGGAGGACCTGTCACCGGGCCAGGCTGACCGGAGTGGGGATTTATTCTATTCTGGCTTCTCCGTCTTTGACAAGGGCCACACTGGCATTGACATCGGAGCCCCACTGTCACTTCCGAGGGCTCCCCGGTCTAGCCACACCCTTACATACATCAATTCTAAGTGGATTTCTTATGTGCAATGACCCTAAAGATATCCACCAAAATGCCCACACGCACTTTTCTCTGGAACAGACAGATTGATACTGAAGTTCTATGGAAACACATGTGTGCAAGAAAAGCTTGGAAAATGCAGGAGTAAAGAGCTCTGAGGGGACAGCAGCCCTAAACAACATTAGACCTTTACTGGGAGGGGGGCCCCTGGGGGCTCAGGTCATGATCTCACTCACGTTCATGGGTTCGAGCCCCGCATCGGGCTCTGTGCTGACAGCTAGCTCAGAGCCTGGAGCCTGCTTCGGATTCTGTGTCTCCCTCTCTCTCTGACCCTCCCCTGTCCACTCTGTCTCTCTTTCTCTCAAAAATAAATACAACATTAAAAAACAAAGAAAAAGAACTTACCAGGATGGGGCGCTCGGGTGGCTCAGTCAGTCAAGCATCTGACTTTGGCTGAGGTCATGATCTCACGGTTTGTGGGTTTGAGCCCCGAGTCGGGCACTAGGCTGTCAGCACAGAGCCCACTTCTGATCCTCTGTCCCCTTATCTCTCTGTCCCTCCCTCACTGGCATGCTCTGGGAAATACACATTAAAAAAAAAGAAACCTTACCAAGAAACCACAGACTTGGGATAAGAAGAACAAAAACTAAATGTGATCAGTCAGCAACTGAAAGCTACACAGAGAGCCAGAGGCCCTCCTAGGTAGCACAAAAGGGGCTCCCTCTCCTGTAGCCAGAAGGCCAAGGAAACTGAGTACCCAGTCCAGAAACATGAGATAGGACTCCAAAGAAGGTAGGGGGGGCAAAGGAGGTAAATTTTCAATTTAATTTTTTTAATTTTTAAAAAACTGCCACTAAGATATAATTCACACACCATGAATTTTGACTTTTAAAGTGTGCAATTCAGGGGCACCTGGGTGGTTCAGTTGGTTCAGCATCTGACTTCGGCTCAGGTCATGATCTCACGGTCCGTGGGTTCGAGCCCCGTGTCAGGCTCTGTGCTGACAGCTCGGAGCCTGGAGCCCGCTTGGGATTCTGTGTCTCCCCCTCTCTCTGCTCCTCCCCCACTCAGGCTCTGTCTCTCTCTGTCTCTCAAAAATGAATAACCATTGAAAAGAATTTAAAGTGTACAATTCAGCGGTGTGGGGATCTCACAGTGTTTGTATTTGGGATAGTCACAACGTAAGCCACGTCACAAGGGGGATTCCAGAATATTTTCCTCAGCCCCAAGAGAGGCCTGACACCCATTAGCAATCACTCTGCACCCCTACCCCCCTAATTCCCGGCAATCCCTAATCTGCTCTCTGTCTCTATTATCGACATTTTATACACATGGAATTGTACACTATTTGTCCTTTTGTGTCTGGCTTCTTTTGTTGGGAAAATGAGTAAAGCAATGCACCAGAAGACGGTCTACGGGAATCACAGAGGCTCTAGTTCCTAGTTTAGACACTCCTTCTGGGCTCTTGGTCTCCCCTGCTTGCCAGGTGCACGAAATTCCTGCTAAATCGGAATGCGGAAGTAACCGAGGATAAACCGTCCCCCCCCCCCCCCCCCCCCCCCCCCCCCCCCCCCCCCCCCCCCCCCCCCCCCCCCCCCCCCCCCCCCCCCCCCCCCCCCCCGCTTGTGCTCCAGGCTCAGATTTCCGGAGAAGGATCTCCGCTCAGCCCGCCCGTGTAACCTAAAACCCCAGTCCACCAAGATCTCCGAGTGCGCTTGCGTTTTCCACCAGCGTCCCAGCCTGGTCCACGTATTCAAGGCTCATCTGTGCGGTAGCTCATCCATCAGCGCTTCTGTTCTTACTCTTACTAATATCCCAGTTCGTAGATAGGCCACATTGCGTTTATCCATTCATCCCCTGATGTGTGGTTGGACTGTTTCCGCTTTTTGACCATTCTGAATGATGCTGTTGTGGACGCTTGTGTGTGGTTTCATGCAAACCTACATGTCCGCTTCCCTGGGTGTATACAAGGGGGAACCGACTTGGCGCTTCTGTCATAACTGCGTTTAACCACTTGAGGAGCCGTGTTTCTGTCTTCCGTAGCCTCCGTGCCATTTACGCGGCACCCAGCACACACTGGGGGGTCTCCGCCCCCTCCCCAACACTTTATATTGTCCACCCCAGTGGGCATAAGAGAGCTCTGTACTCTCCGCATAATCAGCTCTGCTAAATAAGGTCAGGAACCTCCTTGGGAAAGAGGATCCTGACATACAGACTGGGGACCCAAAGGATGAAGCTTCTGAAAATCTTGAGTCCCCAGATTTCTCTAAACTCTCAGAGCTGCAGAAATGGCCCATTCATACCTCCCATTAAAAGGGGAGATGTTGCAGAGGCCTCTCTTCCGTAAATCACCCCCCCTCACACAACAACCTGCCCCAGTTCCCCTCCTGCCTGGGAGGCTGGAGACCCAGAAAAAAAGCTGATGTTGGAGCTTGAGTCTGAAGGCCATCTGCTGGAGGAATTCCTTCCACCTAAAGAAAGGTTGGTCTTTTTTCTATTAAGCCCTTCAACTGATTGGATGAGGCCCACCCATGTTATGAAGAGGATTCTGAGGATTCTGCTTCATTCAAAGTCTACTAATTGAAATGTTAACCTCATCTTTAAAAAAAAAAGTCTTCACAGAAAGATCTAGAACAACATTTGACCGAACACCTGGGTACCATGGCCCAGCCAGGTTGACATACAAAGTTCATCATCACAGCGGAGAAGGGCCCTGCTCTTCCCACATCTCAGGGATTTTTTTTTTTTTTTGCCTTCTGTATTATTTATTATTGGTAGACAGAGGCAGCCAGGGGGAGCCCTCTGGGGGTTTCAGTTTCACAGCTCAGGAAGGAGTTGCACATCTGTTCTCCCTCTGGCCTGTGCACTCCTGGGCCCGTGTCCCGTCCTTGTCGGGCCGGGGACGTACCTGCTGAGGACTGCAGGTGCCTGCTGAATGCTCTGGCACATGTATGTGGCCCCTGGTGGGACTGAAACCTGGGTCTGGATCAGCCCTTGCCTTGCTGTGCATCCCTGAGCAAATAAATCCCCTCTCTGGGTCTCCTTCTCCATTGCTGCGCTCAAGGCCTTGGAGACGAGGGTGTTAAAAACCACAGATGGAAAACTTCACCCCCCCACGACAGCAAACCAAGACTGAATTGCACTTTTAGCCCATGTCCGGAATGTGACCTTTGAAAAGTCCGTCTGAAATGTCCCAGTCAGCCCTAGTGACATCATCTGCAGGAAAAACACCCTGCCAGCCCGGTCTCTTTGCCCAAAAAGGATGTCCTGTCCTGAAACAGTCTTTTCCTTTCCTGCCCGTAGCTTCTTGCTCCGTTCTCCTTCCTAGGAAAACCTTCCAGCGTGCACAACCCGCCAGCCCTTTCTACTTGCTTAGGTGGGCTACGGCCCAATGTACGAATCACTTCATAAAGCCAAATTTACAACCACTGAACTTCTATCCCCTGTAAAATATGATCTCCTTAATAGCTTTTTAAACAGCATTTGCCAAGTGCCCGCCCATTCTAACATGAACCCTATGAGGTGCCACTGTCATCGCCATTTCACAGATGGGGAAAACTGAGGCACAAATAGGCCAGGTGATGTAGCATGTATCAGCCTCCCTGCTTAACCACAAGGTTGCCTTGGGAGGACCCGGGAGGCTGGCGTCCGGCCATGGGCGTGGGTGGAAATCTGGGCTGAGGAAGTCAGCAGGAAGCCGCCTTTGAGTTTCAGTTTCCAGATATCCACTTTCGATTCACGCTTTCCGGGCTCTCGGCAAGGGAGCGGCCGCCTCTCCTCTCTGCAAGCTCAGATCTACGGTTGGCTGTCACCGCCGCAGCCAGCGGGAGCGATGGGCATCTGGGGGTCACATCTGTACTCCACGCAGCCGGAGAAGCTGGATGAACTGATCCAGAACTCCCTGAGGCCCCGCAGAGAATGTCAGCAGCAGCTCGATGACACCGTGGACGCCATCTGTGCCGCCCTGGAGGAGACCAGGCAGATCCCCCAAGCAATATGTGTGGCTAAAGTGAGTGGAAGGCTGGGGTCAGGGCTTCTTGGAGCCAGGAGGTTCTGTGGCCGCCGGAGGGAAGAGTAACGGGGGGCTGAGCACCTCCTGGTGACAAGCCTTGGGTGCACCAGACATCACCTTGTCCTCCCCACCCTCGAGTGGGGCGACGGGTGTGGTGTAGAGCTTAGGGGTACAGCTTCACGTTCCAGCTCAGCCTTTATGACTGTGTGCCCCGGAGCAGGTGGCTTAACCTCTCTGTGCTTCAGTCTCTGAATCTGCAAAACGGGAGAGGAATAATACCCATCTCAAACTGTAATGAGGCTGAAGTATATAATGTTCTTAGTACAGGGCCTGGGACATAGTCAGCGCTCAATAAATGAGCTGTGATTGCTCACCATTATTGTTTCCAACCTCCCCGTATTACAGAGGAGTAACCTGAGGCTGGGTAGGTTCAGTAAAACCACCCGAAAGTGGCTCTGTGGTTTCTCAATGGCAACACGGGTGACTCTCAGCAGGTAGAAATGTGTGGTGCTCTGGGCATAAAGCCCAGGGCTGAGGCTGAAGATTCTGGGCCTTCGGGGGGGAAAGGGTGCTGGGAAGGTGCCGGGACCCTACAGTGGGAGGGGGTTAGAGGTCCCCCAGACGTCCCCTCACACTCACCAGACCCGAGCCCCCTTCTCTGCAGTCACGGTGGTTTCTGGCCTCTGCCTTAGGCATGCCCAGCAGCGCTAGCAGTAAAGATGCCTGGACACTTGGTGTCCCTTCACCCAGATGAGGAAACTGAGGCATGAGGAAGTTATTTACTAGCTGGAGGCGAAGCCAGACTTTAAGCCCAGAGAGTCAGCTTGGGAGATTGAACCTTTTTTTTCTTTTAATCTTTTTCTTTTTTTTAACTTTTTTTAAAGTTTGTGAAAGAGTTTGAGACAGAGACAGAGTATGAGTGGAGGAGGGGCAGAGAGAGAGAGGGAGACACAGAATCCGAAGCAGGCTCCAGGCTCTGAGTTGTCAGCACAGAGCCCGATGCAGGGCTCGAACTCATGAACTGTGAGATCATGACCTGAGTGGAAGTCAGATGCTTACCCAATGGAGCCACCCAGCCGCCCCAGGAGCATGTACCCTTAACTGCTATGCCATCCTGCCTCTCAATATTGTTAGCTTTTTCTTAATTAAACTAAAAGGTAAGGAAAACCGAGTGCACAGATCTAAGCACACCGTCCGGTGGATTGCCACTGGCAACACACCTGTGTCACCCACGCCCAGATCTGTAAACGAAACCTTCCCGGCCCCAAGAGTTCCCGGTTCCGCTGCCAAGTCACTGCCCCCAATGCTCCCCAAATCAGGTCGCCTGATAGAAATGAATTCACACGTGGTGTGGCTTTAGTGTGTGGCTTCTTTGTCCCATCCTGCTTGCAAAACTCATGTTGTATGTGAGCATGCATTTTTCATTTCATTGTCGAATAGCATTCCAAGGTGCGAATACACTGCGTTTGTTCATTCTATTGCCGATGGCCATTTGAGTGGCCTCCAGTCAGAGGCTGGTCCGAAAAGTGCTGCTGTGAGCCGCCTGCTCAGGTCTCCAGGTGGACACATGGATGCCTGTCACTCAGTTTTAAAGCTGTGGTGACACTCGTGGCTTCTGCTTGATTCAAGAAGTGCTATTGGCCATGGGGCGCCCTGTGACCCCAAAGGGTCCAGATGCTCACACCTGCTTCTCCACTACCGGCAGGGTGGTTCTTACGGCCGGAACACCATGTTGAGGGGCAACTCCGACGGTACGATTGTCATCTTTGTCGGTGACCTTAAGCAGTTCCAAGATCAGAAAAAAAGCCGCGATGAAATCCTCAGCAAGATCTGGCAGTGGCTGGAAGTGTGTCCGTTCACAATGAAGTTGGCGGCCAGAATGGAGGTCCAGAGATTCCACAGTGGGCTCACGCTCCAGCTGTCCACGAAGTGGCAGAGCCTCAAGTTTGAGGTGCTCCCTGCCTACAATGCCCTGGGTGAGTGCTACTGGGTGTGGAGGGCACTGGCCAGGAGGGGGGTGTTGAGAGAGCAAAGACAAAGAAAGCTGTGGCAGACCGCCATGTGGGTCCTCTAGGCTGGGGATAGGAAAGACACCACTGGGATGTCCTGAAGTGGGGGACCACATACCTTCAAGAAAGGAGGTCCCTGCCCGAGGCTTACTCTCTTTTCTAGAACTTTCCCCCATCTCCTAATAGGCTTTGGAGAGAATGTCCTAGACTCTAGAATCTAGAACAGAATTTCTCAAACTGTGACAAGCACACAGATCATCAGAGAAATGTGAAAAATGCAGGCGCTGATTCAGGAGATTGGGGGAGGGCCCAGGACTCTGTATTTCTAACCAGGGCCATGCTGCTGCTGGTCTGTACAACCACGCTTGGGGATTTAGTTGGAGTGAATGTTGGTTAGAGGAAGAGGATGGGGCAAACAGCAGGGGAAAGTTCTGCTTGGGCAGGGATTGGAGTCTGCTTTCTGACCAGGTCAACATCAAGGCAAGGGCAACTGGTTGGACGAGTGGATCAATGGTTGGTTGGAAGGATGGATGGATGGATGGATGATGGATGGACGGATGATGGATGGATGATGGATGGATGGATGGATGGATGGACGGATGATGGATGGTTGGTTGGATGGATGGATGGACAGATGATGGATGGTTGGCTGTATGGATGATGGATAGATGGATGGATGGATGGATGTACAGATGGATAGACAGATGGATGGATGATAGACTGAATGGATGAATGGAAGGAAGGGAAGGAAGGAAAGGAAAAGCTCAGTATAGTTACAGCTTAGTCTCAAGCACAGGTACATATAATTACAAACTTAAATGCCACAGTTGAAATTAAGCCCTCTTTAAGCAAATAGGAAAACTGAAGGAAAGGAATGTCCCAGGGACACACAGCCAGTTACTGACAAAACTAGAATAAAAGTCAAGATTTTCTAAACCCCAAGTCGGGATGCTTTTAAGATAGACACACACACACACACACACACACACACACACACACACACACACTTCGGTGACTCATACTCACAGGAAGGCCACCAAGTTAGAGAAAACTGTTTGGGAGGTAGGCAGTTCTCAGTTCCTATCCTGATCCCACCACTTACCCATTTTTACCAACTATAAGATCAGACCAGAAATGGCTAGTTTATAGGGCTTCTATAGACTGGTAAGAGTTAAGAGTATGGGCCTACCTCAGACAAGGGCTGGAGTCAAGGTGAAGAGACCCGGTGTGACTCAGAATTCTCAGGAAATCCTGTATTTTCTCCTCTTGTTCAAAGCACGGTGGCTGGGGAGTGGGTCAGAACGCCCTCTGCTGGGTTCACCCCAACATGCAAGGATGGTGTGAAAACAAGAAATAGACTCTTCCTTGTATGTGGTATCCAGAGGCTGCCACCAGATGGCGCTAGAACCGCATGTTGCCAACCGAGATCCTTTTGGGAAAGGAAACCATGATTGCTTTCTGAGAAGAGTAACTTACTGGGGAATTCTTAAAATCCTTTCTTTACTAAATAGTTGCCCAACTAATGTGGCCTGTTCTCCACACCAGGCAGGCTTCCTCTGCTCTCTCTCCCGGGTTCCTAACCCAAAGCGGGGGATGCTGGCTCTTACATGACTTCCTAGTGTTTCCATTTCCTCATCTGTTAAGCTAGTAGTTAGTTCACTGCGCCAACCCCATGGAGTTTTGTGGCGCTGGTATAGAAAGGCTTAGACTGTGTCTGACATGGAGTAGGCACTCAACAAGTGTTAGCTACATTATTACCATCATCGAGAAGCATGGAATGCTCTTACCCTTAACCTCCTTGGTTGCCAAGTGCCCAGAACCACGTCTGGCTAAAAGTAGGAAGTTGGTAAATACCGGCTGGAGTGAATGAAAGGAACAAGCTGGCCACTGTCTCCCCTTGCTTATGTGTTTGTAAAATGTGCTTGTAAACAGCAGAGCTCAGCTAGCAAGAGTGGAGACCCTGATGAAATTCTGGGACCTACTGACTCCTCACATATTGCACTTACCTCCTCACCCCCCACACCAGTGGTTGCAAATTTCAGTGGGTATCAAAATCACCTGAAACTTAGTTTAAAAAAAAATACAGAGGCCTGAGCTCTCTTCGCTGCAGACCTCCTGCAGAGAAAATTTGGGATTAAGAGACCCATATTTATCAACTCAGGAGGCTCTGGACCCGTATTCCAGATTACCTGGGCAGCAGGATTCCGACTGGCACGTCAGTTTGAGAACCACTACCTGGCATCACAGGATCCCATTCTGAGGGGAGTGCACATGCCTGTTGGCCTCTAACTCCAGCCTCCAGGGCCCTGCCTTTGCCTTACCTGTCCCTGTCCCCTTGACTCTCTGAAACAGAACATTCACTGGCTGGGCTCAGTAGCAGAATACAGTGCCTGCTCGATACAAAGTCCATTTCCTGCAGGTGCATCCCAGCTGCGCCTACAGCGTCCATCACAGAGGCCACCTTTCCCTACCAGTTTGGGAGTCCCCCTTCCTCATTTATAACTGCGTTTTCAATCCTTCTGTTTCCGCTGACCTGGTCTCGGGCCAGCGCCATGCAGTTTGCCCGACAGGTACGTAAGACCATGGCCTAGTGAGGGAAGCCAGCCTCACCTGGTCAGTGAGCACACCAGCTCCCTTATGGATTAAGCGACAGATGTGTGCTGTCACCCCCCAGCAGACCCCCACCCCCACCCGCTGGCTCACTGAACACCAGCAGGCCTATGTTTCTCTGCTGCTCCAGGCTTAAGTGAGAAGCCCAGCCCCCAGACCTACCGAGAGCTCAAGAGAGCCTTGGACATGACGGGAGCCCTCCCCGGCGAGTTCTCCGTCTGCTTCACAGAACTCCAGCAGAGGTTTTTCCACAACCGTCCCAGAAAACTGATGGATTTGATCCTCTTGGTAAAGTACTGGTACCAACAGGTAACCTGACAATGATATTATCTATTGCTGCCGTCTACCTCCTTTCAACCGGGATCACTCACCTCCAGGGAGCACAACACTCTGAAGTGCTCAGCCCGCCGCCTCCTTATACCCCCCTTAGCAACACCCAGCCCAACACAGGGCAGCTTCCTGCCTCTCAGCAGCCGCCTCAAGCCCCCTCCCCTGAACGCTGCCCCCGACGGCCTCCGTCCTAACTGTCACCACAATCAGTTCTGCTCGGTTTTGAACTTGATACCAGTGGAACAGCGCCGCACGTACCCTCTACCTCCTTTGGGTCAACGTGGCGTCTGCTCTCAGATTCGCTCCTGATGTTGCCTGTGCTTCCTCGCCACTGTGCGTGGCCCCGTGGTCTTGGTGGCGCACATTATCCCTTTGGCTAATGGACACGCAGGCCGCTTCCAAATCAGGGCTACGGGGAAGCAGGCTACCGTGGACATGGCCTTATGTGTCTTTTTGTGAGTTTAAGCGCTCATTTCTCTTGGACAAACACACAGGTTAGAAGGTGTATGAATATGTGTATAGAGATAGGTACATACATACATGGTTATTTATAATGTATATGTGTGTATGTAATAACACATATGTAGACTATGCTGTATATTATTACATCATATATAAAACGTATCATTACATAAATATATCATATGTAACATGTAATGTTACATAACATTAGATACGTATGTAATAATGTACATATTTAACGTTAGCAAGCATGGCCAGCACGAGTCTTCCCAGACGGTTGTACCTAACGGCACCGCCATCAGCAACGTCGGACACGTCCAGGTGCTCCATCCACGTCCTTGCCAACACTTGCTACTGTCAGTCCATCGAGTTTTAGGCATGGCGTCATTTTCGTCACTGGTGGGGGTGCTGACTTCCCATAGACTTTGATTCCTTGATCTCAGGCCCCTGGCACGGGGCGGGGGTGGGGGAATGGGATCTCCAGACGAGCCACTGCCCCTCTCCTTCCCCCGCAGTGCCAGGCAAAGCTGAATGGGCCCCGCCTGCTGCCCGTGTACGCGCTGGAGCTGCTGACGGTCTACGCCTGGGAACAGGGCTGCGAAGCCGAGGACTTTGACACCGTGGAGGGGATCAGAGCCGTCCTGGGGCTCATCAAGCGGCAGGAGCAGCTGTGTGTCTACTGGATGGTCAACTACAACTTTGAGAACGAGACAGTCCGGAACATTCTGCTGAGCAAGCTCCGATCACCGAGGTACCAAGCTTCCCTCCAGCCTCTCTCTTTACCTGTCGGTCCGCGCTCAGGCTGTGCCCAGTAGGATGAGGGCACAGGGCCGCCCTTCCTGGCCAAGGGTGCACCAAAGCTTGCCCGCCGTGGTGGGCAGGGAGGTCTGCCCGAAAGAGGGGAGCCCAACCAGTGTTGTTTCACATTCCACACCATTGTCATACTTTGTCTTGTCCCCAAAACAAATACTCAGGAGGTGGTTCCCATACAGAAGGAAGGGACTAGCCATTTTATTGTGTTATTTTTAAAAATTTATTTATTTATTGAGAGAGAGAGAGAAAGAGAGAGAGAGAGAGAGAGAGAGAGTGTGTGTGTGTGTGTGTGTGTGTGTGTGTGCGCGCGCGCACCAGCAGGGGAGAGGCAGAGAGAGGGAGAGAGACGATCCCAAGCAGGCTCCTCGCTGTCAGCCCAGAGCCCGGCACGGGGCTCCAATTCATGAACCGTGAGATGGTGATCTGAAATGGAGTCGGACACTTAACCGACTGAGCCGCCCGGGCCCCCATTTTACTGTTATTCATGGAAGGTCTCCGACAAGCAGAGACGGCGGGAGCCGAGGGTCTGAACATCTCGGTGTTCGCCTCGGTGAGTGAGAGGAAGTGTGGATGTTCAAGTCCAGGTTCCTGGACGCCCTTCCAGGCCTCTCTCCCCAACGGATTTCTTCTTTTACGTGCAGCCCAACTGACGGTTTTGTCACCCAACGAATTCTAGGCCGGTCATCCTGGACCCCACTGACCCGACCCACAATGTGAGCGAAGATAAGGCGTGCTGGCAGCTGCTCCAGCGGGAAGCTGACACCTGGCTGTCTTCTCTCAGCCCCAGTGAGTCGCCCGGACCGTCGTGGAATGTTCTGGTGAGAGGGCTTCACAGGGACGGCTCGTGTCACGCTGCAGGGGGCGCGTCCCGACACCCAGACTCCAGTTGTAACCCAGGGGCACCACGCGTGGGTGTGGATGTCCTCGTGCTGCCGTGACAAAGCACACGCTAGAGGCTTACAGCAGCAGAAATTCATTCACAGATACGGAGGCTAGAAGTCCAACGTCAAGGTGGGGGTGGGGTTGTGCTCCCTCTGAAGGCCCCAGAGGGGGAATCCTTCCCCGCCTCTTCCAGCTTGGTGCTCCTTGGCCGTGTCTCTCCCATCCCCGCCCTCATTGTCACATGGGCTTCTCTGGTGCGTCGTCACCATGCCTTCCCTCCTTGCCTGTCTGTCTCTGTGTCTCCCTCCTCTTCTTTTCGTTTTTTAAATGCTTATTTATTTTTGAGAGACAGAGACAGAGTGAGAGCAGGGGAGGGGCAGAGAGAGAGGGAGTCACAGAATCCAAAGCAGGCTCCAGGCTCTGAGCTGTGAGCACAGAGCCTGATGAGGGGCTCAAACCCACAAACCGTGAGATCATGACCCAAAGTCAGTCGCTTAGCTTAATCAACTGAACCACCCAGGCGTTCCTGCCGATTAGAGATTTCAATCAATGGCCACAGGTGCCTGGTCATTGAGGACGAAACGGAGCAGAGCCCTGGGCAAGTGTGTGGCAGTGGTCCCAGCAGAAACTGGAGAGCAGATCAAGGGGCTGAGTGTGGGGCAGATACTGGCTTCCCCTCCCGTCCCCCAAAGGGAAGCAAATCTACCAGCACAGACGCCCTTGTGCTCCCAGTGCTCATCGGAGAAGGACTGTCCAATGAGAACACTGTTGGTCTTGGCCACTGAACCCACTCAGTTTTCTGGGGGTCATGGGTTGCCCTTGAGGCCAGATATAGGCCAACCAAATTCACAGACACGGGACTAATTTACATCCAAAGTATGGTGGGCGTGGACCTACCCTCCATTTCGCACAGGGAGTTGAGGGCCAACTGAGCAAAGAAATGGGATATAAATGCGCATCCCAAATTCCAGGGTCCCTGGACAGGAAGGGCTCACGGACGGGGAGCCCCCTGCCCGGATCCAGAAGGAATGTCGGCGCCCACTCCTTGTCCCGGCTCTCCCTGGACTCCGGTCTTTGCTCTCTGATCTCAATTTTCCTGGCTTCCTAAAACAACTTTCTAAAAAATATCCCCCCCCAACTTTTATTCTGAAAACTTTCAAACGTATAGAAAGTAGCCGAAATGGTTCAGTGTCGGTGTAGATGCCCAAATGTTTAACTTTTTACCCCTTTGGCTCCGTTTCAGTTTTCTTCATCGTCAGTGTTGTATTTCTTGTTTATTCTGAGCCGTTTGAGCTGGCTGTCAGATAAGGACATTCAGCTCACCGCACACAGCCCCTGGGGGACGGGGCCCCCCTAAACTCTCCGGAATGTTCTTGGGGTGTGTCGATGCAAGCGCTGAGCGTTCTCCCCTCTTTCCAGCCAGCGCCACTGTTCGCGACCCCAGGCCATCTTCTGGATAAGTTCATCAAGGACTTTCTGCAGCCCGACAGACATTTCCTGGACCAGGTCGCGACCGCTGTTGACGTCATCTGCAAATTCCTTCAGAAAGATTGCTTTCCGCGTTCAGCTATAAGAGTTCAGAAAACTGTCAAGGTGAGTACAGGCGGGCCTTAGCGGCAGGGAGCTCGGCGGTCCGGGAGCTCGGCCTGCAGAGCCGCGGGCAGGTGGGCACCTAGACCCTGCTGTCGGTAGGGGGCGCCCGCGCTCTGCCCACGGCTGTTACCACGTACCTTTAAGGCTCCGTGTGGGTTCCCGGGCCGCCCTGCCCTTAGCGGCCTCCCGTCTCTGCCTCCCCATCACCTTCCTCGCGGGCTCCTCTCCTTTCCCTTGTCTTCTAAGGACACCCGCCATCAGATTTAGGGCCTATAGACTTCTCACTCTGTCACATCTACAAAGACCCTTTTCCCAAGTAAGGTCACATTCTCACCTTCCCAGCCGAGGGGCTTGCCTTCAAACCACAGCAGATCCCAAGCTCCGTGCGTACTGAACCAGAGTGACCTCTCCCTTGTTTTAGTGACCGGAGCCTGATTTGTCTTATCAACTGAGCCAGAGATGCCGCAGATTGGGTCATTCTTGCCCATGGCTCCAAGGCCACAGGCTAACACACTTCCCTTGGTCAGTGGGTCAGCGACCAGATAACCAGGGGCTGTGGTCACCCCCAGGGAGCAGGGAAATGCCGATATGTTGCCAGACAGACCTATGTGCTTGCTGCCCTGAGACAGGTCCGGGCACCAGTACCAATATCCCGTAAGCCACATGTGGAGTCAGATCTCACTGAGGCTCACTGGGGTGAAAACAGGCGGAGGTCATGGTCAGTGTTAGAATCCCCGAAGCCTGCTTTCTCCCTTCCTTCCTAAGATCCCCATTAACGTGATAGTAGAAATAAGAGAAGGTATGGTGGCACATTGAAGAAGAAGAAAATAGGGCTCCTGGGGGGCTCAGTCAGGTGTCTGACTTCAGCTCACGTCATGAGCTCAGGGTTTGTGGGTTTGAGCCCCGTGTCAGGGTCTGTGCTGACAGCTTGGAGCCTGGATCCTGCTTGAGATTCTGTGTCTCCCTCTCTCTCTTCCCTTCCCCTGCTTGCACTCTGTCTCTCTGTCTGTCTCTCAAAAATAAAATAAACTTAAAAAAAAAACCACACACAAAGTAGAAGGAAACAGGAAGAGAACCTCAGCACACAGGAAGTTGCTTTCTGTCTTCCTGAAGTTGGCTGTGAACCGGAAAGGGTTTTCTACTGGGTGACAGGGAAGGTGTCACCCGGAGAACGTGACAAGGGGGCTGTGGCCCGGGAGAGGCCGGCCAAGGCCAACACCGCAGACCAGCCACATGAGTGAAGCTGGTTGAGCGTCTGATACAGGAAACAGAGCACCCTCCCCTCACCCTTAACCCGCCGCCGGGCCTTTACTACTTGTGGGTAAAACATTTTCCCTACAGATATCGGGGGCTCTTTCTGGGGGCAACCAGGGCAGCAAGCGTGGAGGTTGGCGCCCTGAGCAAAGCCTGCCCCGTGTGCACCGGGATGGCTCTCCGTGACACAGCCAGCTTCCCCCCGAACTCACCCTCAAAGACGCCCATCAGTGCAGGGGCTGTGCCTGCAGGCTGAGCTCCCCAAAACAGACAGGAGGAGCCCGCATACCGCCTAGGCTGCCTCAGGCAAGGGTGGCCAAGCCAGGGCCAGGGAGCTAAAAAAAAAATGACTGACAGTTTTACAGAGTTGTTAGAGTAGAAAGGGAAGGAGGAAAAGGAGGAGGAGGGAGGCAGGGAGAAGGAGGCAGAAGGAGGGGGAAGGAGAGAGGAGGAGGAAGGGAGAGAGGGAGAGGAGGGAGGGAGGGAGGGGGAGGCAGGAGGAAGAATAGGAGAAAGAGGAAGGAGATAGGGGAGTGGGGAGGAGGAAGAGGAGGAGGGAGGAGAGAGGTGGGAGGAGGGAGCCTAGGTGGCAGGGGCACACAGACCCCACACTACTGTCTGACCCTGTACAGAAAGTCGGCAGACCCTTGTACCTACATTATAAACACTTGTCCTGTACTCCCCAGACCCCCAGAGGAAACAGATGAATCAGGGAACAGATGAGAACTTTCAACATTAATGACTACACCCAGTTTGATTTGTCTCTGGTCACAGGAATCCAGACAAAGCTAAATACCCAGTAGGAGACATCTCTCGGAAGTTGACTTGAGCAGGGGTAATTTACAACTAACCCATCAGCTGTTTGTGAACAAATAAGTACATCAGAGGACATGAGAAAACCTTGGGAGCCAAACTATTCCCTTGAAAAAGCAAACACCCTGTTTTGGACTCAGCCCTAACTGGACCCTAACTTGGAACCACCCCCCTTGGCAACCTCATTGGTGCCAGCCCATAGGGGCAGGGGGCTCGGGGTCTAGAAAATGCTGTGACTCAGCTTGCCTTTCTTCACTAGGGTGGGTCGACTGGCAAAGGCACGGCTCTGAAGACCGGCTCCGATGCCGACCTCATCGTGTTCCCAGACTCGCTTAAAAGCTACACCTCACAAAAAAATGAGAGATGCAATATCATCAAGGAAATCCATAAACAGCTGGAAGCCTGTCGGCAGGAGAAACAGTTTGACGTGAAGTTTGAGATTTCAAAATGGAAGGCTCCCAGGGTGCTAAGCTTCTCTCTGAAATCCAGAGTGCTCAACGAAAGGGTTGACTTTGATGTGCTGCCTGCATTTAATGCTCTAGGTGAGACCACCCCCCCGCCCAGACTTTAGCTTCTAGAAGAGGAAGATGGGTTCTGGGGTGATGGGACCAGGTGGGTGGAGGGAAAGTCGTGTGACTGAATGATGGTGACTCGTGGGTCTAGTGCCCCCAACAGGCAGCATCAGTCATAGCAACACCACCTTAACTGTGGACATCTTTTTTTTTTCTTTTTTTCTTTTTAATTTTTAATGTTTATTTTGAGGTGGGGGAGGGGTGGAAGGAGAGGGAGACACAGAATCCGAAACACAGAGCCCGATGTGGGGGCTCAAATCCACGAGCCATAAGATCATGACCTGAGCCGAAGTCGGACAGTTACCCGGCTGAGCCACCCAGGCGCCCACTCCCCCCAACCATGGACATTTCCATTTTTTTTTGCCACTTAAGTATCCCAAGGATGGCCAGGACCCACATCTTATATTCCTGAGGTATGGCTCATAATACCTATCAAAGAATGGGGTACACAGGAGTTCTGTACATATTTATAGATAAAATGCTTCAAGTATTAGTGAAGGGAATTAAAAAACAGACTGTGGGAAGAATTCTAAGGCAAAGACAAGAAATCTGGGTGCTGTCAATCTTGGGCAAAAATCTGCTTTGGATTTGATTTGTGAATGACATTAATACATCATTTTGTATTAACAGAAACCAAGGTGGGGCACTTGGGTGGCTCAGCCGGTTGAGTGTTCAGCTTCGGCTCAGGTCATAATCTCAAGGTTCAGGAGTTTGAGCCCCACATCAGGCTCACTGTTGACAGCACAGAGCCTGCTTTGGGTCCTCTGTTCCCCTCTTCCTGTCCCTTCCCGACTTGTGCATGCACTCTCTCTCAAAAATAAACATTGATACAAAAAAAATTTTAAAGAAAAAATAAAGGAGGCTATTTCAGGTATTTTTCAAATCAGAATCAAGAAGACTCTGGTACCGTCCCTCTGAATGGTTCTTAGTGTCTCTAGAGAGGAAATAAAAGTATAGATTGGGGTTTGGCTAAAAAAAAAATTCTTTTAAAAGGAAGGTAGCAAGTATTTTCAGCTTTGAGGACCATACAGTATCTGTCATGATTACTCAGCTCTGCCACTGTACCCTGAAAGCAGCCATAGACAATACGTGCATGGCAGTGTTCCAATAAAACTTTATTTACAAAAACAAGAAGTGGGCCACATTTGGCCTACAGACCATAGTTAGCAAACTCCCCATCAGTGCAGTCTGAAAGAACTTTCTGTGATAATGAAAATGTTATACACCTACAGAGAGCTTGAGATGTGGCTAGTGGGACGGAGGAACTAAATTAATTTTATTTCCCCTTAATTAATTTGAATGCAATAACCACATTGGTTAGTGGCTACCACATTGGACAGCACAAATCTGGATAATACTTTAGTAATAGCACCTACATTCATATAGACTACATAACTTTTAAAAAATATCTCATTACTCTGGAGATGCTCCCAATATCAGTCATTCAAATATACTAATAGAGTTCAAAGTCATTTCCCAGGGTTAAATTATATTTGTCAAAAGTTTGAAAATAGTTAGTGTTTTTAAAATTTAAATTCAAGTTAATTAACATGCAGGGTAGTCTTGGCCTCAGGAGTAGAACCCAGTGATTCATCTCCTGCCTATGACACCCAGGGCTCACCCTGAAAAGTGTCCTCCTTAATGCCGGTCACCCATCTAACCCCTCCCCCCCAGCACCCTCCAGTAACCCTCAGTTTGTTCTCTGTATTTAAGAGTCTCTTAAGGTTTGCCTCGCTCTCTCTGTTTTTATCTCATTTTCACTTCCCTTCCTCTATGTTCATCTGTTGAGTTTCTCAAATTCCACATTTGAGTAGAATCATAGGATCTGTCTTTCTCTGACTTCATTTCACTTAGTATAATACCCTCTAGTTCCATCCATGTTGCTGCAAATGGCAAGATTTCACTCTTTTGCATTGCCAAGTAGAATATATATATATTGCATCTTTTATCCATTCATCAGTCGATGGATATTTAGCGTCTTTCCATAATTTGGCTATTTTTGAAAGCGCTGCTATAAACATTGCCCCTGGGAATCAGCACTCCTGTATCCCTTGGGGAAATTCCTAGTAGTGCTATTGCTGGGTCATAGGGGAGTTGTATTTTTAACTTTTTAAGAAACCTCCACACTGTTTTCCAGAGCGCTGCACCCGTTTGCACTCCCACCAACAGTGCAAGAAGGTTCCCCTTTTCTCCACAATCTTACCAACATCTGCTGTTTCCTGAGTTGTTAATTTTAGCCATCTGGCACGTGTGAGGTGGTATCTCATTGTGGTTTTGATTTGTGTTCCCTGGATGATGAGCGACGTTGCACATCTACAGAGGAAAGCATAATCCAAATATCTCCCCCACGCTAGGTCAGCTCACCGCTGGCTCCACACCCAACCCCAAGGTCTATGCGGAGCTCATCAACCTGTATAAATCCTCAGACGCCGAGGGGGGAGAATTTTCCACCTGTTTCACAGAGCTGCAGCGAGACTTTGTGGCTTCCCGACCCGTCAAACTGAAGGATTTAATTCGTCTGGTGAAGCATTGGTACAAACAGGTACGACGCTCCTATTCCGGCCACCTGCTTATGGCTTTTACCGTGGTCTGTGACCTCCACGACAGCATGTAACTGGTGCTCCGTGTGCCCACGCTCCCCTGTGGGGTGGGGGCGGGGGCTGAGCCACTATTGGGAATCTGTCCACGAATCCTGAGTATCTCAGTGGAGCCCCATCACCAACCCCATTACGTGGGGTGAGATAGGGCTGCCACGGGTAGTTTGTTTGGCCTTTGCCCCGGCACCCTGAGAACTCGGCGGGAATCCGGGTGTTCTCCGCACGAAGGGCAGATGAAGTTGGGATTGGCACGCCTACCCAGCAGGATGGCTGACCTGCTCGGCGACCATAAGTCATAGAAGACGGGCGGAAGCTACAGGCAGGACCAGGGGCTGTGTCTTCTATAACCTGATAGCCTGCCTTCACTTCCATCAACTGTCTCGCACACAAGGGAGTGTCTGCGTGTGTCCGTGACCGCAGACGTCGGCACGGTACCGGCTCTGCCTCGAGACGTCTCCTTCCTGGGTACAGCTCCCTGAAGCCTGACGTGGACACTGAGCTCTGCAGTTTCCATCCCGGAAACTCAGAGAAACGGCCCCAGCCCCAGCCCTGGGGTGTCCCTTCCCCTCCCCAAGCCTGGCGGGACTGTTGGAGGATTGGGAATCTGGCCCCACAATCTGCACACAGCAGGTGTTTTGTAATCCGAGGCTGCATTATGGCTCTAGGGAGTCCTAGACGGCCAGAACCCAGCACGGAAATCCGCACATGCCACCTGCGGGCTGCCGAGGGTGCACCTGCTCAGACCTCCGGCAGACCCTCCCATCAGCCCTGCTGGGGTCCCAGCGGTCATTAGCGTGTGGTCCTCGCCATGCCGGTTGAGCGCGCTGCGCCTCCCTGCTCTCACCAGTCTTGTCTGACTTCCCCTGTTCCCGCAGTGTGAAAGGAAACTGAAGCAAAAGGGGTCTCTGCCCCCAAAGTACGCCTTGGAGCTGCTCACCATCTACGCCTGGGAGCAGGGGAGCGGGGCAGAGAATTTCGACACTGCGGAAGGATTCCGGACGGTCCTGGAGTTGGTCACAAAGTATCAGCAGCTCTGTGTCTTCTGGACGGTCAATTACAACTTTGAGGATGAGACCGTGAGGAACTTCCTCCTGACCCAGATCCAGAAAACCAGGTGCTCCAAAGCCTGCCCCTTCCTTTTCTCTCTCTCTCTCTTTCTTTTTTTAAAATTTTTTAATCTTTCTTTATTTTTGAGAGAGAGAGACAAAGATACAGAGCACCAGTGGGGAGGGGCAGAGAGAGAGAGAGAGATACAGAATCTGAAGCAGGCTCCAGGCTCCGAGCTGTGAGCACAGAGCCCTATGTGGGGCTCGAACTCACGAGCCATGAGATCATGACCTGAGCAGGGTAGGAAGCTAAACTGACAGGTGCCCCCTGCCCCGTCCTTTCCTTAACCTGATTCCTTCCAACACCAATTTCAGGGACCCCATTCTCCTTGCTGGGGTGGTGATTTGTTATTCCCCACGTTTGAAGCTGAGGATGGAGGTTGGTGGGGGTGGACTGACAGAACCTCCCATAGCCCCAGGGGAGGTTGGGGTTGGGAGAAAATGTCTTCCAGAAGGAATAGAGAAGGAAGGACCAAGGGGCCAGGCCCTGGGGATGCTTCTGTCTTTCTAGGTCAGAAGAGAAAGTGTGGATTCGTTAGCAGGTCTGAGAGGTGTGGAAGTGGGAAATGTGTCCCTGAGAAATAATGCCATCATTCCTTCACGACCGATTCATCCTACAGGAGGGAGGTTTATTACAGCAGATTTTACCTACCCTTTCAGACCTGCATCCCACAAAACTGCTATCCTTCAAGAATAGCGTGGAACCTTAAACATTTTTTTTAAAAGGCGAGGGTGGGGGAACATCTGGATGGGTCAGTTAGCTGAACGTCCGACTTCCACTCAGGTCATGATCTCACAGTTCATGAGTTCGAGCCCCATGTCGGGCTCTGTGCTGACAGCTCAGAGCCTGGAGCCTGCTTCGGATTCTGTGTCTCCCTCTCTCTCTGCCCCTTTCCCACTTGTTCCCTGCCTCTCTCACCTCTGTCTCTCTCTCTTAAAATGAATAAACATTAAAAAAAGAAGAAGAAGAAGAATAGTGGAGAATCTCAGTGTGTCCATTCAGTGCCTCCAGCAGGGCACAAAAACAAAGGAAGCAAAAGAAAAGGAAACAGAGAAAAGAAAAAAGCTGTGAGAGAGAACAGAGGGGAAGAAGGAGAGAACAGGATAGCATAGACTCCCTCCTGTGGGCGTGACCAAGTAACATTACAGTTGATTCAATTCCGCATCATTTTTCAGTTGACCTAACATGAAGGAGACGCTCATGTCATGCCGTCCTGTGTCAAATAAGTAACAGCTTTCAAAATATCCTTGACAAATATAATTGAATTCCAGAAAAATTACTTTGAGCTATATCGGAACATCTGAGTTACTGGTGTCTAAAATATGAGACACATTGTTTTATGGCTAAGAGGAGAATGGGCCCCCCATTCTGAGGCCACTGGTTTAAAAACATTTTTTAGGATTTATTTATTTTTGAGAGAGAAAGACAGAGTGCAAGCAGGGCAGGGAGAGAGGGAGACACAGAATCTGAAGCAGGCTCCAGGCTCTGAGCTGTCAGCACAGAGCCTGACATGGGACTCGAACCCACAAACCGTGAGATCATGACCTGAGCCGAAGCCGGACGCTCAACCTACTGAGCCACCCAGGCACCCCTGATGCCACTGGTTGTAAAAAGCACACCTGTAATGCTTCTGCATCTCCTTCAGGCCGGTGATCCTGGACCCAGCCGAACCTACTGGTGACCTAGGTGGAGGGGACCGCTGGTGTTGGCATCTTCTGGCAAAAGAAGCTACTGAATGGCTGTCCTCTTTCTGCTTCAAAGACGGGAGTGGCTACCCTGTGCCATCGTGGAAAGTGCCAGTAAGAATAATTTAAGGGGAGTGTCATCTGCCGGTTGCCCTGTGGCGAGCTTAAATCCAAGAGCTTCTGCTGCCCTAGCAACTTGGAATCCATTCAGCCACAAGTGAGAGAGAGCCCAACGCAGGAGCTGCAACGGTTTGGTTTTTCCCTTCCCGAAACCCTAAGGCAGGACACTGAGGACACAGGCAGCCGCTCCGCTGCGCTTTCCCACAAGCGGGTCTTCCCGTTTAGGGTCCGATAGTTCTTGCACTGGGACTCGTCTTGGGCTGCCTAGGGTGCTGAGCAGAACCCTTGATTTCTATCCACTGGAATCCAGTAGCACCACCGCCATTGCAACAGCCAAAAAAGTCTCCAGAAGTTCCCAAATGTCCCCTGGGGCGTCACCAGATCTTTCTGGCTCGGCCCTCTTTGTCGAGTTTAATCCTGAAAGTGCCAAACCTGCAGGCGGCACTTCCGTCCCAACAGGAAGAACAGCGAAGGGAAAGATGATAAAGACTCAGGAAATCTTACTAGAAACCTCATCCAGTAAATGCTCTTACATCTCATGGCCCAGAATGGTCATGTGACTCCCCATAGCTTAAGTGACTCCAAAAAGGGGGGGTGAAGACTACCGTAGCCGGAGGCTGGGTCAGGTGACCAAGAGGGTCTGCCACCCCTGACCAAAGCGCTACTTCCTCCCCGGATACCCGGCCCCCAGGTACGCCTTCTTGTCCCTCCAGGTTCTCTCTCAAGCTTCTTGAAGGACAAGGCCTCAGCGAGGACTGGCTTTTGGGCCAGATAATTCTTTGTTGTGGGCGGGCTGTGCTGTCCGTGGCAGGGCGTGGGGTTACATGCTAAATCTCTACCCACTAGATGCCACCCAGTCGTGACAATTAAAAATGTCTCAGGACATTGCCTCATGTCTTTTGGGAGCAATATCCCTCCCCTACCCCCCGCCGGGTGTGAACCCAGCTTTAGAAGCTAACTCTGGAGTGAGCTTTAGTTATCAAGATCCGCACTACGACTGGTGCGCAAAACGTGTCCCTGGTAACACTAACCTCTCAGATATGCTTCCTTCTTTTCTTCCCGACTCTTTAACCAATGCTTTTAACTGCGTAGCATATGTGTTATTCCCGCGTGTATATTTCTTTCTAGACAGTGCAGACTCCAGGAAGTTGTGGTGTTGGGGTCCATCCTGTTGTCAAGAGGTGTTCCATTCAGAGGTCGTAGAATCCTGGAATGCTAATGTGAGAAGAAACTTCTAGAGATCTTCTGGCAGCTGCTTAAAAAAATTTTTTTTACATTTATTTTTGAGAGAGAGTGAGACAGAGTTTGAGCAGGGGAGGGGCAGAGAGAGGAGACACAGAATCCGAAGCAGGCTCCAGGCTCCGAGCTGTCAGCGCAGAGCCCAACGCGGGACTCAAACCCACGAACCGTGAGATCATGACCTGAGCCGAAGTCCGACGCTTAACCAATTGAGTCATCCAGGCGTCCCTGGCAGCTACTTTAAAGAACCAGGTCGCTGCGTAAAATCACAATCCCTTGACAATCTCCACTACTCCTTCCCTCACTTCTTTGACTCCTCTTGAACTCAAGACCACCGCTAAGTCCTTCATAGTGTCACCCCGATGAACTCTCGCTCTGCAAGTGACCTGCCTGCCAAAAATATCCACTCTCATCCAGCTTCGTGGGCACCATGTTTCTGTCAGCCATTGTGTTTTACGGGCGCCATATTTCTATCAACCATTGTGTGTTTTCCAAGTTGCTACTTCCTTTTCCTTCAAATTTTAAAGAGATCTCTCCGTATTCCCAAGGGGAAGCCCTTCACCTGCCCCTTGGGTCCCATAATTCCACCACCTTGCTCTCACCCTCCTCCACCTTGCCCGCCGCCTGTCTGTCTCCCTCCACACACAAAACCCTGTCTGCACCTGCTGAACTGAAGGTCTCAGGCAATCGTGAGCCAATGCCTTCTTAGCCCTTGAAGCCCTCCAAAGGCTTAGATTATAACCGTTGCCTTACATTTATAATAGTTTATTGTCTTTTCCTTCTGAGCCTACATTTCCCGCCCATCCATGAGTGTCTCCTTGCCAAAGCTAAAGGCTTTAGCTTCAGAGATACTTGAATGTCTAAGTGTTTTAAACTATATATCCACTTAAAGTTTTATTACTACCACATATACTATCATATAATAAGAAATATATCTAGTCTTTGTCCCCAGATCCTGGCACAGAGCTCCAGAACCCCTTGGAATTTCCCGATAGGAGAGTCTTTTCCATTCCTTCCAACCATCCCCGAGTTTATGCTAACTAGGTTTGGGCCTTTAGGTCATAGATTCAAAGGAGGGATGGGCCCTACCAGAAATGCCAGGCAGCTGATTAGAGGGTTGTGACTTCCGGCCGCTTCCCCCCAACCTCCCAAGGGGAGAAGGGGCTGGGGATTGGGTTCAAGCGCACGGCGAATGATTTAATGAATCATGCCTCTGTAATGAAACTCCCAGTAAAGACGGTGGACAACAAGGCTTGGAAGCTTCCTGGCTGGTGAACGTATTAGGGTGTGGTGAAGACAGAGCATCCTGACTCCATGGGGAAGGGGGCTTCTGCACTTGGGACCCTTCCAGCCCTCGCTCCTTGCGGCTGCTCGTTTGTATCATTTATAATAAGATGGTGATTGTCATTACGACATTTCCACTGGCTTCTGTGAGTCGCTGCAGCAGGTTATTGAACCTGCAGGGGGTCATGGGGACCCCTGAATTTGTCGCCACGTCAGACAGGACCCCTCTCGCAGCTAGCGTCTGAAGGGGAGGCGGTCTTGCTGGCACCTTGCCCCTTATCCCATGGGGTCTGCACTATCTCCAGGTAACGTCAGATTGAATTGAACGGTAGGATCCCTGCAGCTGTCAGGCCAGTGAGCTGGTGTTGGGACGTTACCACCATCTTGTCCCAGGACAAGGGCAAAGGGACGAGCTATGACTGAGGTTGAAGAACGAAAGAATGACTGCTCCGAGTTCACATCTACCCAGTCTCCAACTAGTTCCCAGACCCTTCTAGATGCCCGGACTTGCACTGGAAACATAGAAGACTATAAGACCTTCCTGCATCCTCACAGGGTGTACAGATGTACCTAGAGGTACACCACCAAAATCTCTTAAATAAAGATGTAGAACTGTTTACAACCTCATCATAAGTGGTAAACGTGTAGCAGACTAGAGCCTGCAACCATAAAGCAAGGGACTCAGAGAGTTCCAACGGAGGGAAGGAACCATCCTGGTCCTTTTCTGCCAATGTCTTCTCAGCATTCAGCAGACAGTTAAGTTCATTAAGCCCAAAGAAATCATTCGTCGTCGTGATCAAGAAACATATGGTCATTGGTCGTCATTGGAAGGAATGAGGGCACCAACCCTTTTTTCAGAAATTGGCAACTAACAGGGGCACCTGGAGGGCTCAGTCAGTTAAGCGACCAACTTCAGCTCAGGCCATGATCTCGCAGTTCGTGAGTTCGAGCCCCGCACGGGGCTCTGTGCTGACAGCTCAGAGCCTGAAGCCTGCTTGGGATTCTGTGTCTCCCTCTCTCTGTCCCTCCCCTACTTGTGCTCTGTCTGTATGTCTCTCTCTCAAAAAAAAAAAAAAAATTAAAGAATTATATAAAAAAAAAAAACAGTGAAAGGGAAGTGAGCCAAGAACGTAGCAAGAATCCAGTTAGGCCAAGTGAAAGGTCAAGATCCCAGCCCCATTGTCCACTCTCGGTTACCCTGGCAACAAGGCCCCCACTTACTCCAAAGGAAGTAACCTACGATTAAAAGCAGGGCAAGTGGCCAAAGGCCTAGCAGGAGTTTGGGAAGCGTTCGTACTGCCGACCATAAGTGAGGCCACCAAAGGGGAGAATTTGCAGATAAAAGGCTTCTCTGGAGCCTGTCTGCTGGAGGCTTTCAGCTGCTCTGGCCTGAGGCTTCTCCTGCTCAGTGTGGTCAAGTCCGAGCAGGTGAAATGTTATCACTCTCCTTCTGTTTCTTGACATCAGGGCCTGGGATGAATCTCAGACACGGAAAAGATGAAGAAAGCTTTCTCTCTGACTTTGCTAGGGCCGCCCTGGGTGAGCTGGCCCAGGTCAGCCCAGAGTGGGGTGTAGACCTGTGAGAGCTAGCCTGGGTCTGCCAGATGGGTGTAGACCCGGAGAGAAGCACTGGGAGCAGAACAGGAGGACTCCAGGGACCCCACCCGGCACGCATGCCTCGGACAGAGTGCCTCAGAGATGTGCTGAATCCAACCCTTTCCCTTCGCTGTGGACAGAGATGGGGATCGCAGGGAGGCCTCTCGTGTTCTGAGGGACGAGCCTCCAGCTGCCGGAGCACAAAGTCACAGCCGGGAGAAGGGGAAAGGCTCAGCTGTTGTAAGAGGGCATGCGGGCTTGGGATTGGGGGGTCAGGAAAGGGGACGGCCAGAAAAATGGGAGAATGGGAGAGCCAGCGGGGGTCACTGTGAGCTCGACAGAGGGAAGAGGAGACGCTGTCAAACCCACAGGAGGCCTGGGGAAGCCAGGATGGGTGTGGCAGGTCAAACACTGGCCCCCGAGACGTCCACGCCCTGCTCCCTATGGCCTGTGCAAACATAACCTGATCTGCCAAAAGGGCCCCTGCGGATGTGACTAACCAAGCGCCTTGAGAGGAGGAGAGGTTTCTATGTGTCAGGTGTCATCATAGGAGCCCTTAAAGCAGAGCCTTTAGGCGCCTGGGTGGCTCAGTCGGCTAAGCGGCTGACTTCAGCTCAGGTCATGATCTCACGGTTCATGGGTTCAAGCCCCGCATCGGGCTGTGTGCTGACAGCTCAGAGCCTGGAGCCTGCTTCTGATTCTGCATCTTTCTCTCTCTGTGTTCCTCCCCCACTCCTGCTCTGTCACTCTCTCAAAATTAAATAAACATTGAAAAAAGTAAAAAAAAAAAAAAAATAGAGGCACCTGGGTGGCTCAGTCGGTTAAGTGTGTGACTCCTGATTTCCATTCAGGTCATGATCTCACGGTTTGTGGGTTTGAGCCCGGTGTCAGGCTTATACTGAGAGCATGGAGCCTGCTTGGGATTCTCTCTCTCTCTCTCTCTCTCTGTCCCTCTCTCTGCCCTTCCCCTGCTCATTCTCTTTCTCTCAAAATAAATAAATAAATAAACTTAAGGGGAAAATAAGGCGGAGAGCCTTTCCCACCCAAGGTGGAGCGATTCAGCTGAAGAGGCAGCAGGAGAAGGACCCGAGTGTGTGTGGGGCTTGGAGAAGCAGAGTCGTAACCCAGGGAAGGCTGATGGCCTCCAGATGCTCCAAGGGAGCCTCCCCCACAGCGGTATCGATAGGACCTCAGTCCTGCAAGCAGGCAACCTGAGGGCCTGGCAGTGGATTCCCCTCCGGGTAAAAACCCAGCCTTAGGAGGTCCTGTGCAGAGAGACCAGCCAGGCCTGCTGGCCTTCTGACCTACGGGCTGTGAGATAATGAACTTGCATTGTTTGAAGCCACTGAGTTTGCAGGAATTTGTTTGGGCAGAAGCCTCTCAGCTGTGAGGCAGGTAAGTTGCTGAGGACCGGCCTGGCCCCCCGGGGAAATCCTGGTCCCCAGAAGGGGGGAGCAGCTCCCCACCTGCCCAGCCTACAGCCAGGGAAGGCAAGGAACGTGGGAGAGGCACACCTCTGGTTTCCTCCTCTGCCCTTGACGCCAGACGTGGGGGAGCGCCCGTACAGGGAGCAGAGGGAGAGTGGTTTGCTGTCCCCAGTTTCTTCCTGCCCCCTCCGCCCCCTCCGTTCCCACTGCGAAGGGAAAACGCCGGTTTTCTGACAGTTGTCTGTATGATCTCACTCCGAGCGTGTCAACCCACTTGCACGGGGCGGTTTCACACTCCTGGTCAGTGTCGCAGGCGTGCGGGGGGCGGGGGGGGCGTCTGCACTGAGCTGCGTCCCCGGCTTCACCCCTCTTTCCCCTTCCTTCCGCTCCTTTCCCTTCCCTCCCGCACCCTTTGCTCTTTGCTGCCCTCTCGTGGTGACCGAGAGAATTGACGTGGCGCGAGCGGGCAGCAGGAAAGTCCTAGGACCGGGTTAGGTGTGCTTAAAGCCACCGCGACGGGCCTGGGGAGGGACGGTCATTTGAACCGGGATCCGGGCACTAAGGCATCTTTAGACAATCTGTTATTTCCACATCCTGTTCGTTAACTGCTCACTAGGAGCAGAGAAGGGAAAGGCGACCAGTGGCTCTAAAACAAGCCTAGGGACACTGGACAGACTAAATTAATCCGCTATTTCTGAAATCATTCTAGCTGTGTATTCTAGCGAGCAACAGGTCTTTCCTGTTGACCTCGAATGTGACCGAGAGGGACTCAAGTCTTTGAGTCCGGTCGGCTTTCCCATTTTGAAGAATTCCCTATGAAAAGGCTAACGCAGGAGATCCTAAAACATTACTGGAGCCGTATTCATGGATTGTGAGGCTTAGTATTGTTCAGACGACAGCACCTGACTCTTGATTTTGGCTCAGGTCATGATCTCACAGTTTAAGAGTTGGAGAACCCGTGTAGGGGTGGAGCCTGCTTGAGATTCTCTCCCCCTCTCTCTGCCCCTCCCCCATTCTTGTTCTCGCGAGCACTTGCTCTCGAGCTCGCTCTCTCGCTCTCTGTCTCTCTCTCTGTCTCTCCCTCGCTCACACTCTCTCTCTCAATAAATAAATAAATAAATAAATAAATAAATAGGGGCGCCTGGGTGGCTCAGTTAGTTCAGCTTCCTAGTCGGCTCAGGTCATGATCTCGAGGTTCGTGAGTCAGAGCGGCTCGTCCTCTGTGCTGACAGCTCAGAGCCTGGAGCCTGCTTCAGATTCTGTGTCTCCCTCTCTCTCTGACCCTCCCCTACTCCCTCTCTGTCTCTCAAAAATGAATAAACGTTAAAAATTTTTTTTAAAAACACCATGTAAGCCTGAACACACAGATACATCTTAGTGTCAGGTCTGGGGACGCATTTGAATACAGACTAATTTCTTAAGACTCGGGTCACTGGTGAATGCTTTTCCATCTGGAGGCCTTGGCTTCTATGAGATCGTAAATACATGGAGAGCAGACGCCGCAGAGTCTGGAACGGTCACCTTGGCACCGCTCGTGGTAGACAGGACCAGCCTCATAATCTGCAGAGGCCAGTGCAAAACAGAGAGCTCAAAAACCATGAAGAGTTTCAGGACCATGGCACCAGGGCGTTGAGCCAAGTACCCTTCCGAGCAAGGGGCCCCCACGGCCAGCCCTGTCTGTGGCTGAGACCTAGCAGGTGCTGAGAGTCTCAGGGTGCTGGCTGGAAGTACAGCAGAGAGGGGACGTAGGTGGGTGGCCCCCAGTGGCGGAGCCACGGCTGACTAAATGGACTGACCACCCTGCACCGCACCCCCCTCCCCAACCTGCATTCAGCCGAGGCCAGGCCGGGCTCCACTCTGCGTCCTGCGTGGTAAGGCTTCTGCAGTCTGTGTGCCCAGCACGGAGCTCTTCCGTCACCATTTCACTTGATTCTTGCCTACACGGTGGATACTTCCACTCCATCCGTGGAGGGGGAAACTGAGGCTCAGAACCGCTCCCTTGCCAGAGGACCCTGCCCAGGGCATTCTCATGCCCGCACCTGGGACCCCGCAGGTGGGGACTCTGTGCTCCCAGAGCCTCGCTATCCTCCCCCTGTCTTGCGGGGCTCCTGAAGGCAGCTCAAGGCTCCACGCCCTTCTCCCTGATCCCCGCTCCCATCCTCCAAGTGACCTTCCATAAACAGCCCAGACGGCCCAGTGCCAAAGCAGAAGCTCCATTGGCAAACCCAATTCTCCGGGCACCGCCCCGCCCTGCTATCTCAAAGCTGCTCCAGGTCGAAATGTCCCTGCTGGTGGTGGGCAAGGCATGCGTCACTGCTCAGCCTCCGTTGCTGCAGTAAAGCCTGAGCCAGGAGGGCAGGAAGGGCAGGGATCCTGCTGCTGGCTCTGTCTGGCCCCGGGGGCAAGGACATGCTAAGCACTTGCCACCACGTACTCAGCACCCACTTCTCCTGGGCCAAGGAATGAGGTAAGTGCCTTGTCACCCTGAGTCCTCAGAACTGCCTTCTGGGCTAGGTACCACGATTCCCAGCTTACGGATAAGGAAACTGAGGCCCAGGGAGGTCAGTTCCCTGGCCCGAGAGCCTGCAGCTCATGGGTGGCCTGGTGGGATTTTACCCTGGGCCGGTCTGCCTCCAAATTTTAAGCCTTTAACCCCTTAACTGCATGAACTCCTGGAACCCAGGCTGTGGGGGGGCTGCTTGCACGGAGAAGAAGTTCCAACAGCCACAGGTCACCAAAAACAAGATTCTCCTTGAGGCGTAACCAACATACTTGCCAGCCAAGCTCTGAACCCAGGCGGCAGCCCCCACGTGACCTGGGCCAGGAGACCCCCTCTGCAGCTGTGGCGACCCAGGTCCCAGGGAAGGACGCCCACCCACAGGGGTCCCCAAAATGCCACCCGACCAGCTCCCGGCGCCCCCCACCGATTAACCCCATCATCGGGCGTTGGTTAAAATGAAGATCCTAGCCTCCTCGCTATCAGGATTTGAAAGCAGTGGTGAGTAAAAGCGGTGTTTTTCGAGGGGGCTCCAACACGCGAACCGTGGCCTGAAGGGTCTGTGACCTCTCCCGGTGCCACAGCCATACTCACGTCTGTGCTCCGTTGCCCGTAGTGGACAGACACGCTACATGGCCGTAAAAGGTAAATGAGAGTAAAGCTGTGTTTTCCGATCCAAGTTCAAGGGGTCAGTGGACCCTGTTTACAGAGTACCAGGTCCAGCAAATCTCAGTGAGGCACCGCACTTCTGCCCCTTCCTTCTGTCCCCAGACTAAACCTAGACCCCATATCCCAGCCTGAATGTTGAAGAAGCCTGGGCGCCCTCCGAGCTTTCCCCTCGGCCACCCCCACGAGCATCATAGACAAGCTTTTGTTCAAGTCTGGGGTTGGTAGTCACCTCCTCCCTGAAGCCCCCCGCCCCCTCGGGCTGCATCAGGTGCCTCCTCTGTCCCTCCCCAGGCCCCATCTCCCCCCGCGTGTCACTTCCGAGTGGAGAGCTGGCCACGATGGAGGAAAGCAGTCCAGTCTCTCTCCTCCCCACCACGCTCAGCACGGAGGACGTGCACCACACACGGAGGGAGGAGGCTGCCCGCCCTCCGCAGCCTCCAGGTCAGTGAGAAGCTAGACTTGAGTGCGTTTGGCCCCCGGGTTCCAGGTTTGTCTGTGGTAGCAGCTGGAGTTAAACACCCCGGCACGCTCCGACCCCAAAGGTGGACGGTGAGCGATGAAGGCCATGATTTCATGAGGAGACGAAAGCCGGCGTGCATGCAGCTAGCTAACACTTACTGCAGTTACTATGAACCCGACATGGTCTGAGAACACGCATTCTTTCAGCCGCCTGGTCCTCCTAGGCCACACTGATGGGACAGGTGTTTCTACTTCACAGATGAGCAGACAGAGGCACAGAGAAGGGAAGTAACTGGCCCAAGATCACACAGCTAGGAAGGGTGGAAGCCAGGACTTCAACATAGACGCCAGACGGTGAGGTCCACGTGTTCGTCCCTTCCCGACAGACTGCGAGTGCAGGATCTACGGACACATTGCCGTGGACGCCAGCCTGGCACACAGAGGATCCTTCAGTGGCAGAAGCTGTGGTGGAGAAGGAGAGAGGGGACAGCGTGGGGGCTCAGAGGCCTCAGCCCCCCTTACTGGGTAACTGTGGTAAGCTGAATAGTGGGGTCCCCAGGCTGTCCACATCTTGACCCCCACAATCCATGAACATGCAGCCTTACACGGTGGAAGGTGCCCCTGCAGCTGAGATGGGCTTAGGGCTCTTGAGAAGGGATGGGTCGGGGGGGAGACTTAAACAAGACAATAAATGTGAAAAGGGTTGGGAAGTGTCCTATAAATGAGAATTGGATTTTTCGGTCCATTTCAGTGTATCCTTGACCTCTCTCTCTGGCTCTGGTAGCTTTGGGGTCAAAGGCTCCTTCTCCCCCTGCCTCCTTCCACCCCCTCTTCCATGCTGGGGAAATCTCCTGCTGTGTCTTCCACGGTCTCCCCCTGCAGACTCGGCTTCGAGATGAACAGCAGGTGGTCGGCCAGGTGTCAGCGGGTTGGCCAGAGCCCAGGCTGGGAGGCCGTGGGCCAGAATCAGACTGTCACACTCGGGAGGACGGCAGCTGGTGACGGCCACTTCCTTGTCCGCAGCTGGGCTGCCCCGCCTCCCTGACCAGGTGGAGGCCTCCGGATAGCCTGTTAGCCACTGAGGGCACTGGGCAAGCTGCAAAGACTAATCCTACCGAGGAGACCAAGCCGGCTCCCTCCATGCTTGTCCTCCTCTACAGGATCCTTGCCTCTACCATGTTCGGTTTCATGTCTGTTCATTCCCCGACTACACACACCAGCACTGCTGCTGCCTAGCCAGCAGTCCCTCGGCCCTTCTTCCCTGCTCCCCAACCATCCACCCAGTCCCCGGGGATGCGCCTTGATTGGTCCAAGCCATCCTGGCATCCTGTGCCCTCTTGCCAGTGATTGGTCCAGAGGTGGGCGTGTGACCCAGGTTCGGCCAATTAAACATAAAGGGAAGTCTGCTAAGGGATTCTGGGAAACAGTCTTCCTATTAAGAGAGAGATGGGCCAGGAAAAGAGTTTTATAATCTTCGTTCCCCTCCTGCTCTGGACATGGCTGTCTGAGCTGGTGATTCCTGGAGCCTCAGGGGCCGTCTCGCGACTCGGAAGTGACGATGCTAAGGCTGACCTATCAGCATGTCTAGGGAGGAAAAGCCAAAGGATCAAGGAGCCTTGCCAGGTCGAGTGGTTAATTTTATGTGTCCCTGTAGCTAGGCTATGTGCCCAGGTGTTCGGTCATCCACCAGCTTAGATGTGGCTGTGAAGGCGTTTCTAGATGTGATTAGCACTGACATCAGTAGACTAATTACGCGGATTACCCTCCATAACGAGGGTGGGCCTCATCCAATCAGTTGAAGGAGGGAGTGGGAGAGAAAGCAAATACGGTAAAAATGTTAACATTTGAAGACTCTGGGTGAAGGCTATATACAAATTTATTACATTCTTCACAATTTCTCTGTATGCCCCCAAATGATTTTAACCCCCACCCCCCAAAAGGCAGGGGTAGGCAGACAGGTTCAAATTTGGTTTATCTCATATAACGCCTGGGCTTCCCTTGGGAACCCAGGACCGGAGTGCCAGCTCCTGGCATCCCTGAAGCCATCTCGGGTCAGTTAAAGTCCCTCTCCTACTCACCGCCGGGGCCTCCTTGACAAGCTATGAGGATTGATCCCACTGAGCTCTGACGTTTTCAAAGGGAAAAGCATCCCGTACGCACCAGGCGGGCTACGAGAGTGACGCTTCTATAGGCCAATAGCGACTTGTTTGAAGCTCTGTGTGCTCACGTCCCTGCAAGAGAGGACTCTAGATCCCAGTCCTGGCCGGACCCTTCAGTGGCCATGTGGCCTTGAGCCAGCGCTTGAGTTTTCTGCGCCTCAGTTTCCTCATCTGTAAAATGAGGATAAGAAAGCCACATCCCTCACAGGAATGTTTGTGAAGAGCCCAGGGCCGGTGCCCACTAGCTGTCGCCATCACCAGGAGTCGCGATCCTGGGCTATAGAGCCACACAGACGCAAGTTCGAGCCCTTGATGTGCCCAGCACCTACTGGCTGATGTCACCCAGCTGGTTACTCGGTGTCCTCATGTGTGAAGATGGACGGTGGGAACACTTCCACCAGCAGGCCCCACTGAGGACTGGCTCATGACAAGGACGCCATGTGCTCAGCCCGGCGCTGGGCACACAGCAAGCCCTCGCCGAACTGTCGGGAAAAATTACCTGGGACACCATGAGGATAGCCGCTATCCAAAAATACCCTGGGACGCCCAGGCGGCTCGGAGGGGTAAGCGTCCGACTCTTGATTTCGGCTCAGGTCATGATCTCACGGTTTGTTCAAGCCCCGCATCAGGCTCTGTGCTGACCGCAGGGAGCCTGCTCGGGATTCTCCCTCTCTCTGCCCCTCCCCCACTCTCTCTCTCTCAGTAAATAGACATTTTCACAAAGTTATCTTTTAAAAAGGAAAAAACCAAAAACCAGAAAATAGCAAGTATTGTTGGTGAGAATGCAGAGAAATTGGAACCTCCGTGCTCTGTTGGTGGGGATGTAAAAATGGGTGTAGTGGCCGCGCCAAATAGCATGAGGCAGTTTGCCGAAAAATTAAAGACAGAACCCCCATTTGTATTGGTCAGCCCAGGCTGCATAACAAAATACATAGACTGGGTGGTCCAAACAGCAGACGTGGATCTGCTCGCCACCCTGGAGGCTGGAAGTCTCAACTGGGGTGCCCGCCTGGCCCTGTTCAGGCGGGGCATCTCTCCCTGGCTTGTAGATGGCCAGCGTCTCGCCGCGGATGCCCAAGTTCTTTCCTCCATGTGAAGACGGGAGAAAACAGAACTCTGTTTCCTCCTCTTTTTTTTAATGCCTTTATTTATTTTTGAGAAAGAGAGACAGACAGACAGAGTGTGAGCAGGGGAGGGACAGAGAGAGAGAGGGAGACACAGAATCTGAAGCAGGCTCCAGGCTCCCAGCTGTCAGCACAGAGTCCCACGAACCGCGAGATCATGACCTGAGCCGAAGCCGGACGCCTCACCAACTGAGCTCCCCAGGCGCCCCTGTTTTTTTCTCTTCATAAAATCCAGTCCTATCTGATTAGGATCCCACCCCCATGACCCCATTTAACCTTGAGTACCTCCTTTTTAGGGACGCCATATCTCCAAATGCATTCTCATTGGGGGTTAGAGATTCAACACATGACCTGGGAGGGGGTGGGGACACGAACGTTCCAGCAAGTTCACCTCTGGGTGTATATTGGAAAGAACTGGAAGCAGGGTCTCAGAGATATGGGCACACCCGCCCTCAGGGCGGCATTATTCACCATGGCCGACAGGTAGAGGCTGCCCCCGATTCCTCCACGGACGAATGGACAAACCAAAGGTGGTAGAGACACACAATGGAACCTTCTTCAGCCTTAAAAGGGAAAGAAGCTCTGACATAGGCTACATTGTGGGTGAACCTTGAGGACATGATGCTGAGTGATGAAAAGCCAGTCGGGAAAGGACAAACACTGTGCGACCGTATCTACAGCAGTCCCGTCACAGAGACAGGAAGTAGAATGGGGGTTGCCAGGGCCCGGCGGGGAGGAGGAACTGGGGGGAGGGTGTTCAGGGGGTGCAGAGTTTCGGTTTTGCAAGATGAAACATTTCTGGAGCCTTCTACACCAGCGTCTATATCCTTAAACACTCCCCAACTGTACACTTCGAAATGATTGATGATAGGGACTCCTGATGGCTCAGTCGCTTAGGCGTCCGACTTCGGCTCAGGTCATGATCTCGGAATCCCTGAGTTCCAGCCCCACATCGGGCTCCGTGCTGACAGTTGGGGGCCTGGAGCCTGCTTCGGATTCTGTGTCTCCCTTGCTCTCTGCTCCTCTCCTGCTCATGTTCTGTCTCTCTCTCTGTCTCTCTCTCTCTCTGTCTCTCTCTCTGTCTCTCTCTCTGTCTGTCTCTCTCTCTCTCTCTCTGTCTCTCTCTCTCTCTCCCCCTCGGAAACAAATAAACATTTAAAACTTTAGAAATGGTTGATTATAAATGTTATGGTTTTTTTACCACAATAAAAATAAAAACAGGTGAAACGAATTCCCTGAAATTGGGCAAGCGCCCCAAATCGGCCACCAGGGGGCGCTGTGTACCCATTCCCATTTCATTTGACAGTCTCCGCTTTTTTCAACAGAAGGAGCTGGTGGTTTCTAGAGGGGTTAAAAAAAAAAAAAGCACTAGAATCTTGGAGAAACTTAGAGCTCTTTCTTCCCTGGGCCCTTCCCCGGAGAAAACAGACCTGGTGCTGCATCTCACCCCACTGCTTGACTGTGACCCCGTCCTTTCTCTGAGTCCCTTCCTTCTGTGCTGGAGACGGTGACTGTGGATGGAGTGCACCTGCCCGCAGGCCACCAGACCGCCCAGGGGCTGGAGAAGAGGGAAAGGTCACAAGGAGTCACCTGCCCCAGGTCACCCAAAGATGAGAGGGGGCCACAGCGGAAATGGGTCAGAGACCCCTTATCCCAGGCTCAAGAACCTCAAGGTCACCCAGACCTGGGGTTTCCCTGGCTCTCCCACCCGAAGAAGACTGAAGCATTTCATGAAATCTAAGAAAACACTGAGGTGCAAATAGCTGAGAAAAGCAGACTCAGAATCTGGGCTCATTGGACAACCCAGGAAGGCGTTCCTCGTTCCTTCTCCATCTCTCTCTCTCCCTCCCTCCCTCCCTCAGCCCTCTTTATCCCTCCTTGCAAGTCATCTCCAGGACCAGTGCCCGCTCTCACTCCCCCCAGCCCCCGGATTCTGCTGCCATTCCTAGAGCATGCCACGCTTACTCCTACCTCAGGGCCTTTGCACTTGCTATGCTCTCTGCCTAGGACACTCTTCCTAGATCTCTCCCTTGGTTCACTACCTGCCTCCTTCAAGTCTTGGCACAGAAGTCCTCTCGCTGGCTCCGTCCTTAACCAACAGATTGAAAATTGTGGTTACGGCTGAAAACCCCCATCACACAATGTTCTAGATCCCTTCCCTGCTTGCCTGCTCTTTTCCTTTAACCTTGGTTTACACACACACACACACACACACTGAATTAATCATAATCCTAGCTTCGTACGTAACCCACGCTCATCAGCTTTTAATGATCCATTTTAACAATGTAACACACACCCCTGAAATCACCACCCCAAACAAAAACTAGAATCTTGATGATAACCCACATCTGACCTCACGTCCCTCCGCCCCAGCATCAAATCCGCCCGCCAAAATCCTCATCCTAAATCCCGTCTTTATTCTTCCCTCATCGCCTTTTATAATTCATTATTGCAAATGTCAGTGTAAAACTTGAGTTGCTTTTAACTTTACAAAACGGAAACCACGTTTATGTAACGGGGCGTTTGTCACTGGCTGTTCTATTTCAGAAGTCTGTTTGTATCGCGATGTGTAGCTACGGTCCCTTCCTTCTGACTGCCGTGTGGTATTTCATTGTGAGAATGTATCCATCGGCTCTCCGGCTCTCCGGTGCGTAGGCCCTGGAGGTCTCCCCGTTTGGGCTGGCCACCGTGAACAGAGACCTTGGAAATATTCTGCCACGCGCCTCCAGGGGGCGCACTTCGAAGACTGCTGGGTCATAGTATGCTGTGCACACGCTCAGCTTTACAAGGTAAAACCAGACTGCTGTTCACCCCAGTTGCACTCACTCGCATCCCCACCAGCAGTGTTGAGAGGGCTTTATCTCCCCCATAGCAGTTACACTTCATAAGATACTAGATATTTTACTTGTGTGTTGATTTCCTAGCTCTCTCCACCCGTGCCCCGCGTTCACAGGGACTTTTGTCTCTTTTTTCACTATTCTTTCCCCGGTGCCTAGTACAGTGTGTGGCACATAGGAGGTGCTCAGTAAACATTTTCTGATTGAAAGAACAAATGGATGGCCCAAAACAAGAGCTGAGGACGTATATTAGATATTATTGAAGTATTATTATTATTCATTTCCTGGAGATAGGCTGATTCATCTCTCTACTTCAATCCCCCCAATCCAGGGAAAGGACCATTGGCCAAAATTACTGATGCCTGAGCCCCTAGGCCACCTCGGTCAGAGTTTCTGAGGGTAAGGCTTCCCTTTCCATAATTCCCCATGCTGGGACTTCACGGCCCCACATCATGGCTCTGACACTTCCTCTTCCCTCCTGCCCTCCAATAACCTTGCAATCCACCCACACTAAGCTCTTTCTCACCTCTGGGCCTTTGCACCACTGTGCCCCTCTCCTCCCCCTCCGACCCCACATTAAGACTGAATCCTTCAGGGAGTAAATGAAAATGTCACCTCCTCTGAGGGGCCCTCCCTGGCTCCTGAGACCTGGTAGGACCCCTGTTTGAGACGTGCATTATATCCTGAGCTGGTCCTTCACGGCTCCTGCAAAATTTTGTGATCAGACTTTGTATGATTCTCTGCTCCTCGTGTCAGTCTTGCCCGAGACTCTCAGATTCAGGAGAGCGGGAGCGAATTCTGTTTCAGTTATCCCTGGGTCTTAGCACATAGCCCAGTGCCTGCCCCACAGGCAGGGGCCGGTATTTTGGGACAGATTGATGGACAGATAGATGAGTGGATAGATGGATAGAGGTACCGGTGGCTAGGAGGGAGGGAGGAAGACTTGCAGGGCTGAATGCATAAATGATGGGTGAATAAGATTCATGCAGGATCGATAAGTGGATAGACAGATGGAGCGATGGGCGAATGGATGAACAGATGATGGACAGAATAAAACTTGAGCTCAACCCTTTCTGCCATCTTCCCACGCCACCATCATGGCGCCATGAACATTCCGGATGACACTCCCCAGAGCACCAACAACGCTAAGAGAGAAAAGGCAAACCGCAGGTTCCTTCCTGCCATGCTCAGAGTCATTGTCTGGTTCCTAATTGTGAGGGTGAAGCGCGGTTCTGTCGGAGATCCTGAAATCCTCGTTTTCACAGAACGAGGAAATCATCGTGAGCCTCGTATGCGGGTCAACTAAGTGTGATCGGCCTGAACTGTGACGCGCAGCTCGGAGATCTAGAAAAGTGGGAGAATAACGCCCTCCGTCTCATCAGTTTGATCTCATTGCGCTGACAACCTCGGCTAGTATCCTGGCCATGAGGAAGCAAGATGAAAACACACAGGAGAGAAAGTCCTGGAATTCTTTTGCTAGGGATGTAATACACACATACAATTTTTTTTATGAAAGAGTTTGTGATTAATTGGTTTTGTCCTAATGGCTTCTCCACTGGTGTCTGAGCCCTGTCCCCAGCGGAGGGTGACTCCCTGAAGGCCAACTTCCTTTCCCCTCCTGGAAACCCCTTTCTTCCAGGGTTCCTTGGGAGCTGGGTTTTTGCACTTTCAGATTTTCCACAGCCCAGTGGAGAGGGACCAGTAGGGCCATGCTGCACCAGATCCTTAGCTGGATACCATTCATTAGTCACTCAACAAACACAGAGGCAGCATGGTGCTGTGGGAGTTGCCAAAGGGTTTGGGGTTCAAATCCCAGCTCTGCAACTTCTTCCCAGTGGGAACGTGGGCAGATCACTTAAATCTCTTTTGAGCTTTGGGAGATTTTTTCCCCCATCTGGAAAATGAGGACAATATTTCCTACCTTGTGGAGCAATTATGAAGAGAACTATTATGTAAGTGCCGGACACTTAGTAGGCACTCCATAAATGATAACCATTATGTAACAGCCACCAGCCCCACCACACAAGAGGAACAAGACACAGCCCCTGATCTCATGGGTGTCCCACTGTAGCAGGGACAGACTGAAGTGGCTAATCATGACACAGACCGTCACATCAAGGTATGGGCAGAGGAACACAGAGGAAGACAGGATGAGTTCAGGAAAGGCTTCCTGGAGGTGGTGACATCCAGTCAGATCTTAAATAGCATTATACGGTCCAGAGTCATGGAACTAACCTGCTGCTACATTTCCACGTGACCTTGAACTAGTTGCTTGCCCACCCTTCTGTAACACAAAGGTTATTGAGCATTAGCGCTGAAGCTTCTGGGTCACAGTCTCTTTTGAGAAGAGTCTCTGAAAGTCAGAGCCCTGCTTCCCAGAAAAAGGCAAAGACACATCAGTAACAGGGGAGGGGGCCCTCACGGACCCCCATAAAGCCACCCTAGGCTAAATCCCAGAGTCCAGTGAGCCTGCTGGATCATCAGCACCTCACAGGGAGCTCCTCCCTTCGGTGTGGCTGTGCGGCAGCCCCAAGCAGGGAGCAGGCCAACTCCCTGGGGAAGTCTGTCCCTGGGCTGCGGGACAAAGCAGGGGCCTGGGAGGTGGGGGTGGGGGTTCACTCCAGCTGGCTGGGGAGCCGGAGTTTGGTTCTGGGAAAGCGCCCCTGACCTCACCTAGTTTATCTCCATCTGCCCTGGGGAGGAAGAGGAGCGTGGGCCGCTCTGGGCAGGCTCCCAAACAGGCCGCTGACCCCCGGTCTGTCACCCAGGCTGGAGTTCCGGGACGCATCCTTCATCTTCCCTAATCCAAACACCGGCAGGCCCCGGGTGCCCCCCTCCCCATGCCTGTCCTCAGCTGCCTCCAGCCTGCGGGAGGAGGGAGAGCTGGCCTTCCTGTCCATCCAGCCAACCTTCACCCAGCACTTATTAAGCACCTATTGTTTGCAGGCATCTGTGAATGAGGTGGTGGAGGACCTCACCTGACCTCCCTTCAAGGTCTCTGTGTCCTGGCCCAGGTCCCCTAAACTCCCCTTGGGGGCAAGGCGCTGTGGCTATTCCACTCACTTGGAGCAGGTGGGTGTTTGGGGGAAGTGGGCTCTGAACTGGCCAATCCGGTGCTGGGAGGAGACTCGGCTCTGGGTTGGTGTCTGGGCACTGCTTGAACCCACTGTGTGATCCCGGCCCTGTTCCTTGCCCTCTCTGGCCCCCAGTCTTCCCATGTGCACACTTCCCATTCCATGATTCCATTCGGCTCTGGAATGGGCCTTGCTAGCCCCTCCTCGCTCCCCTCCCCCAGAATAATGGAAAGAGAAGAGAAAGCTACGCTACAATGCTCTAAGATCCTCCTTTAGGCTGTTCTCTGGATCACATTCATTGATTCAAACATTTATTGAGCACCTAGTGGGTGCCAGGCCCTGGACTGGGCAGCTGGAATGTGAAGGCGACTAGGATTCAAGCAGGCGACCCACAGACACCTCACCCCAAGCCTGGCTTCCTGCATGGGGTCAGGAGACCCCCCGGATCCCAGGGGGGCGCCTAGCCAAAGATTTGGGGCGCCCCGGGACGCGCTTGTCAGCACCGGCGGCGCTCCGGGCCCCGGTCTGTCTCCTCCCCTTCCTCCTTCTCCGCCCCCTCCCCGCCCCTCCCGGAGCTCGGCCTCGGCCGCCTCCCACCCGCGGGATCCCGGCGTTCCGAGCCGGCGCGTGTGTCCGTCGGTCGGCGGAGTAGTCTGTCCGCGCGCGGAAAGCCCAGCGCGCGGCGCGCGGCGGCCGCGGGGCCTGGGAGGGAAAGGGCGCGGAGGCGGGACCGCGGCTCCCTCCCA
>NC_043713.1:79617071-79634803 GCF_006229205.1 Suricata suricatta | reverse complement strand
ATCCCCGCGCACCCTGCGTCCCGGCCCCGGCGCGGGCCCCGGGGGAGGGGCGCGCTCGGGGAGCTGAGGAGGGGGCGCCGCCGGCGTGGAGCCTCGGAAAATCGTGCCCCCCGGCCCCTGCCCTCCCTTCAGGCCGGCCCCGAGGGAACGCGGGCGGTGACCCCCTTAAGCCCCCCTTGCCGGCCCCCCCATCGGTGCCCCATTGTTCTCAGCCGATCGCTCTCCCGGGAAGGGGGAGGGGGTGCTGCGCTCTCCTCTTAAAGGGCCCTCTCCCCTTCTTGTCTCCCGGCAGGTCGCGAGCACGAGTGGGGTGGGGCGTGCCCACGGGCCCCCGCCCCCCTCGTCCCCCCCGCCCCGCTCCGGAGCCGCAGCCGGGCCGGCGGGCCAGGGGTACGCGGCGCACCCTCTCCCGTGCGTTTTCCAGCCATCCAGGCCTACGAGGACGCCGTGTGAAGTAGGAACAGAGGGGACAGGGACACCCCCTTCAGCAGGAGCCGTCGGAGGGGCGGACCCGAGACCAGGAGAGCAGCCCCACTTGGAGCCTGGCTCAGGGTCTGGGACGCAGTCTGGAGTGCAGAGGGCCGGCGGAGCGCCGCAGAGCCAGCAGGCTGGCCCCAGCCTCCTGGGTGACAGGCCCTGCGCGGCTGGCTGGGAAGAAGTGACTGGAGACTGGACCTAGAGTCGTTCGGCTGCCTCACTCTCTTTTCTGAGCCCAGGGAACCAAGGAATTTAGAGCAGCGTGTCCCCATCCTAAAAAAGACACTTGCTTTCCAGAGCAGCGCCCTTTATCTGAGACAGCGCTGGGGGAAGGGGGTCCTTGGAGCCTGGAACAGCACCCCACGCTCCTTCACCTGGGGCCTCTGGGCCTCACAGAGGACCCAGGGCTAGAAAGGAGGCCTTGGGCTCTTGCTGTCCCTCCCCTGGGGAGAAAGGAAGTTCCCTGCCTTCCCCGGGCCTAGGAGGAGCCTGGCGGCACCTGCGGGGTCCTGGCCCCTGAGGCTGCAGCAGCAGCAGCCATGTCAAGGCCAGGCCAGGGTGTGATGGTGCCGGTGAACGGGCTTGGCTTCCCACCGCAGAATGTGGCCCGGGTGGTGGTGTGGGAGTGGCTAAATGAGCACAGCCGCTGGCGGCCTTACACGGCCACCGTGTGCCACCACATCGAGAACGTGCTCAAGGAGGACGCCCGTGGGTCTGTGGTCCTGGGGCAAGTGGACGCCCAGCTGGTGCCCTACATCATCGACCTGCAGTCCATGCACCAGTTTCGCCAGGACACAGGTGAGCAGACGCGTCCCCGCCCACCCCACCCCACCTGTCCGGCCAGGCTGAGACTGCACCACCATCACTACCACAAAACCCCACCTTTTGTGGTGGGATGCTGAAATCTCCACAGCGTCTGGGGGGGGAGGGGAGAGGGGCGGGGGCAAAGACTGGAAGGCTGATTGGCTGACCCAGCCTTGCTCAGGTCCCAGAAAAGAGCCTCACCTCGCTCACCTTAATACTTGGGCTCCAGTCCAGCCTCTTATATGAGTTGTAGGGCCTTGGCTGACTTACATCTCCTCTCTTAGCCTCAGTTTCCTTGTCGGTAAAATGGGTGGATTAGTGTCTCCCACAGCTGTGTGAGAATTAAATAAAATTGTGCTCACTGAGCACAGAACCTACAAAACATTAGCACTCAAGAAAAGGGCTTTCCATGCACTTCCTCATTTAATTCTTTCCCAATAATCACAGGTACTGAACTATTATTATTATTATTACTACTGCTATTATTATTAGTCCCATTTTACAGATGAAGAAACTGAGTTTCACAGTAACCAAGTGATTTGAAAACTCAGAGCTGGGATTTAAGCCCAGGCAATTGAATTCCAGACCCAACCCTCTTGACAGGTTTCCTGTCCTAGCCCTGGGTGTTGGTGGGGTTGGGATGGTGTGATGGTGGTGGTAGCGATGGAGGGGGTGGCCATGATGGAGACAGTGTTGGTGGTGATGCTGGCGGTAGTGTTGGCCGTGGAATTGGTGGCGGAGGTGGCGTTGATGGTTGTGTTGGTGGTTGTTTTGGGGGTATCATGCTCGGGCAGTGATGATGGAGAGAGTGAGGTTGGTGGCAAACTTGGTGGTTGTGTGACAGGTAATGATAATGGTGAGGCCCACGCTGGGCCTTCGTGTTCTGGGGCCACGCCGTCACTGTGGGGGTCTCTGAGTTGTTGCTCGGGGGTCTCTGACAGGCATGGTGGACGGCGGGGGTGGTGAGTGCCTGCCTCAAGGAAGCCTCCAAAGACTCCTTGGCAGCTGATGGGGGTTTGGGGGAGTCCCTGTGAGTCCCCAGTTGACAGCACTGCACGGAAGAGCCTTGGAGAAAGTAGGATGCCCCCCTGCTCTCTAAAGCTGTTCGAGATGGTAGCCACTAACGACATGCAGCTATTTAAATTTATGCTAATTAAAATTAAACTTTAAAATCCAGTTCCTCGGTCCCCCTAGCCACATTTCAAGTGCTCAGCGGCCACATGTGTCTCAGAGCTGCCATATTGGACAGCATAGATCCAGAACCCTGTCGTTATTACAGAAGGTTCTAGGGGGTAGCTGACCCCCTGACCAGCAGAGTGGTCACCAAGTGTGGAAACACAGATGGATTCATAATACACGGTTTTGGTACATCTGTGAGTCCACAGCTTGAGACACCGAGGGCGGGAGTCGCTGGTGGTGCCAGGCATTTATTCATGCTGTCATACAATCACTTATTGATATCACTGTGCATCACTCCATGCTCAGCACTAGAAACATGCATGGAGCGAGACAGACAGGGTCCTGAGTAAAGGGTCACGGAGGAGCTACACTGGAGGTCCAGGGAGCAAGCAATCACATAATGCACTGATAACCAGCTGCAGGTCTGAGAACATGAAATAAACCCAATGTCGGAGTGGGGACAAAAGATTAACCTCAGGAAGTGATGTTTGAACGGAAATATGAAGAATGAGTGGGTGGGGGGCGGTGTTCTAGGCAGACGGAACAGCGAGTGCAAAGGCCCTGTGGTAGGAAGGAGCAGAGTACATTCAAGTGCACTGTGTGAAGAGTGGGGTAAATGAGGGGTAGGTGGTGCAAGCCTAGGTTGGAGCAGGGCCTGGACAGCCACGAAAAGGGCTTTGAATTTTCTCCTGACAGTAGAGAAAACCACCTTTAACCCTCATGCCCATTCTTCCAGGGAGGCACTGAGCTCCTGATGGAGAAGTGAGAAATGCTAGGCATTCCCCACCCCATTCATCTGGCTTATCCTCAAACCTTCTTTGCTGGAGGGCAAGGGTCTGACATCAGGAGGAGGTGGGTTTTCCCTGGGCTTGGTGTTTGGCTTACTGCAGGGTCAGAGCCAGCATTGGGTGTGGAAATTTTCCAGAACCTTGCTCAGGGTGGGGAGGGGCACTTCGAGGCAGGGATAACCCCACCCAAGGCTCCCAAGTGGCCACTTGGTCTTTGACGCTGTCTTGCAGGCCCCTTACCTGTTCCCAACTCCCTCCCTTCCCCTTTTCAGCAGGCCCCTTACTCTCAATGAGTTATGGGAGTTTATGGTTCGGCCTTTTCAGCTACTTCCCTCGCCTCCTCCCCCGAGCTGTTCCCCCACACTCGCCTCCCCGCCACCCTGCCGGAAAAGGGAAACCACTCATCCCTCAACAGGCTCCTGGGAGCCTGCCAAGACCCCCCAGGGAGGGAGGAAGGCCTGGAAACCTGTGGGCTGGAGGGGGGCACTTGGTTGTGGGAAACTGCTGGAAATGCCTCCCCACCAGATACATTATTCTGTGTTCCCCCACTTCTCCCTGAAGTAAACCAAGTCAAGAAAGGACATCTTGTCCTCACCGTTGATGGCCCCAGGGAGAGTCCCCACGCAGGTGTCCTCAGCTCTCCAGGCCTCAGTCTCCATCTGTGAAATGAGTGAGAGCATCACCTCCACTAGCAGGGTTGCTGGGCTGATGGAGAGAACCAAGCCTATTACTTTATCCCACAAACATTGACTAATCACCCCTCATGTGCCTAGAAGTTACTAAACACTACAGAGCACAAGAAATGGGTAGGAGGTCCTAAATCTTGGAAAAGATTATGATTCTCCCCTGCATGCACTTTCTTTCTCTCCTTCTCTCTCTCTCTTTCTCTCTCTCTCTCTCTTACTCTCTCTCTCTCCCACCACCATCACACATGCACAAAACAGTATAAAGTTATAAAACCAAAAGCTTACATGTATGTCCTGAAATGAACACAGCTTCTATTTAGATTTTCTAATTATAAATTTTTGATAAGTTCACTGAAGCTGACCTTTAACTTTTTGCAGGGGGTGGGGAGGGGCAGTGTGCCTCAGCTTGGCTAGCGGAGCTGATGGACTTTCTGATAAGGTCCGATAGATATCTTAGCCTTTGTGGGCCATACTGACTCTGTTGTAAGCACTCACCTCTTCCTTTGTAACATAAAAGCAGTCACAGACAGTAAGCCAATGAACAAATGTGGCTGTGTTCTAATAAAACTTGTTATGGACACTGAAATTTGAATTTGTATACATTTCATAAGTTTCTTATTCCCCAACTACTTAGCAGTGTGAAAACCCCGCTTAGCTCATGAGCTATGCAAAAGCAGGCAGCAGGCAGATTTGGCCCACAGGCTACAGTTCACTGCCCCCACCAACCCCTGCCCTGTTGTGTTCTTAACCTGCCCTTGGAGTAAGACAGCCATGCCTCCCCCAGCACAGCATCTACCGACATGCACGCCCCATGGTGTGTGCCAAGGTGCATACGTGTGTGTGTGTGCACGCACGCAGCGCCAACCCATGTGTGTCCCGCCGACACACGAATGCCCTATCTCTGTGCTGGTCACGCAGCCAGCGGAAGGAAGCCCAGGTGTCAGGCTCGGGCCGCAGGAGAGGGCCGGGCCCGGTCCCATGGGGGCTGCTGTTTGTTCAGCCGGTGCCCCCTCACCTCTTTCCTGCCGGGCTGTTTTCATCACTCCCCACAGGAGGTGAGGTTCCCTTTGAAGCTCTGCGGGTCCAGAGCCCACGTGTGGGGGGACCGCGGTGACCCTGGACCGCATGATGTCAGGGCACTCACCGCGGTGTCCCAGGCACCGGGCTGGAAGGGGGAGCCAGGGGTGGGCAGAGGGATGAGGCGGGTGTGCTCTGCATCATCTCCACCGCCTTGCTTACCACAGCTGCTGCCCCAGAGCTTTCCGCGTCTTCTGGGTGCTGAGCCCCAGCAGGCGCCGGCCAGCCAAGATGCCACAAATGGGAAGCCAAGGTGAACGGGGCTGCCCAGGGGCTGGCAGCAGCGCCAGGGGTGGCCCCCACCAGCTACGGGCACCGCTCGCTGCCTTGGTTGCCAGGCCACAACTTCCCTGAAGGTTAATTGTCCCCTGCCCTGCTGTTAGGGTGACAGCGCACCCAGACCCGAGTTTCCACCCAGTCCCCACAGCTGGACAGAGATACCACTTAGCCACTTCCCAGACAACTTTCCAACCCCTCCCTGGACTTCCATGGCTGGGGACAGAGGGACAGACCCACTTGCTGACTGTCTCCCATTCCCCTCCCTCTCTGCTGCGAGGCAGACGTATGGCAGTCCCTGGTCCTCCTGCAGATGGGACAGCTGAGGCCGGGAGGGACCGGGCTGCAGACCATCCACAAGTGCTGTCCCCAAGACTCACAGCGCAACGGCTCTGCCAGTACTCCCAAGCCGGCGTGGCAGTGGGTGGCTGGTGTATCTCCCAAGCCTCCGTCACTCAGCCCTGGTCACTGCCCCTACGTGAATGTCCTGTCTGAGGACATGCTAAGGCTGTTGGGAACCAGTAGGGCCACCCAGAGAGGGAAGCAGCCATTACCAGGGAAAGCACCGCCAGAAATTAGACTCTTAGGCAGGCTATTGTCAGTGGAGAGACTGAGGCCCAGAGAAGGTGAGTGACTTACCCAAGGTCACACAGCCATTCAACCCCAAGCTGGAACCCAGGCCGCTCAGGGATGGAGAACAAGGTTTCCTTCAGTGCTGGGCTGAGAGAGCCCCCTCCCCCTGCTCCCTTCAGAGCTCTGCTGGGGCTTGTTGCCAGGAGCAGCCCGTGTAGCCCCAGAGGCCTCCAGCATCAGCTCCCTAGTTACAGGACCTCTGGGGACCCCCTCCCAGCCGATATGGGAGGCCCCTGTGGCTGGGGCTGACAGCAGAGGCAAGAAGGATGACGTATGTCTGGGCGAGGAGGGGTCCATCCCATGGTGGCAGCAGGTCCAACTCATGTATTCACGGGTGTCTCCTATTCCACCTGTCACACTGCCTGCATTAGCACCACTGCAGACCCTCCCCTCTGGCCCCTGGAGGTTTTTTTTGTTTTGTTTTTTTGGGTTTTTTTTAATGTTTTATTTATTTTTGATACAGAGAGAGACAGAGCATGAGAGGGGGAGGGGCAGAGAGAGAAGGAGACACAGAACTGGAAGCAGGCTCCAGGCTCTGAGCTAGCTGTCAGCACAGAGCCTGACGTGGGGCTCAAACCCACGAACGTGAGATCTGACCTGAGCCGAAGTCGGAGGCTTAACCGACTGAGCCACCCAGGTGCCCCAGGAGTTTTTTTTTTAAGTTTATGTATTTATTTTAAGAGAGAGCACGCACACACTTGCACATGAGTGAGCAGGAGAGGGGCAGAGAGAGAGAGAGAGAGAGAGAGAGAATCCCAAGCAGCTGCCAGCACAGAGCCCAACACAGGACTTGATCCCATGCACCATGAGATCATAACCTGAGCCAAGATCAAGAGTCAGATGCTTAACTGACTGAGCCACCGGGACGCCCCTCCAGGAGCCTCTTCTGATCATGTAAACCCGTCTTCACTTTTACTTGACAGTTCAGTGGTCCCTTCTCAGTAACAGGCACTGGCCTGGGTTCTGGGGACTCGGAGAGAGGGACAGGACCCTCGCCAGAGTGGTTTCGGAGCGTTATGAAGGCAAAGGCAGATGCATAGCATGGGACTGGCAGTCGAATCCTCTGACTCAGATATAGAGCTGACCTGAACTGCAGCTTGGCCCCTTGCTAGCTGCGTGCCCATGGCAAACCTCTTAACCTCTGGTAGCCTCGGTTCCCTCTTCTGGAAGGCGGGAATAACAAGAGTCTCTACCTGAAGGGTTGTCATGAGGATTAAATGAGATACTATAGGTAAGAGCATGAAGAATATTACTTTGCACATAGTTATCACTCTGCTCTAGTAGGAAAAAGAGTTAAATGCTTCAGAGGAGAAGTGTAGGTTGTCTTCGGCCAGGTGATGTGGGCAGCGTGTGCTGGGGGCTCTGAGAGAGAGGACTTCCTTGAGGAGGAGCCCTCCAAGAGTCTGTATTGTTCAAGGAATACTTCCAAGGAAGAAACTGCATCAGCAAGGTCCTGGAGGAGACCTCAGGCCTCCGGGGAAGAGGGAGGCTGTGATGGAAGGGGTGGGGGTGGGGTGGGCTAAGGGAGGCCTCTTGGGTCCCACTAAAGCATCGCCAGACTGCCAGCTGCTGCCCTTTAGTGGGCGGGCCCCAGGGGACCCAGAGCCATGCTGAAGGACCAGCCTCGTTAATCACGGGCCCTTGGAGGCCAGAGCTGAAGTATGCTCAGACTGGGGGGTGGGGGGAGATGGCTGATGCAAACATATTCTACAGTTCATTAGGCTCCCTCCGCCCAGCCAGTGAGCATCACCCCATTTTACACACAGCAAAGCTGAAGCTCAGAGCCAGGGTCGGGAGGAGGGAGGGAAGGGGGCACCTGCTGGAGCTAGGAAGAGACGGTGGGACATTCAGACCCAGCTCTGCAGCGCCCCCTCCCAGGCCAGGCCTGGCTGGCGCAGCACCTTGGACAGCGCCACCAGCGCCCTGCCCAGGCCTGCGGGGGTGGTTTGTCCTGCGCATCCCGGATCAGATCCTGCTCACAGCCAGGGCCTTCTCTCTCTTCTCCTGTCCCCTGCCCCCTCTTTCACCCCTCTCTATTCTTCCCTGCTTCCTTCTAGCCCCCCAGTCTCCTCTTTCCAAGGGAGCTGTGCAGTCTAACTGAGACATGAGGGAGGTGTTGAGGGCTGTGGCGGGGGAGGGGACGGGCTGATTGGTGCTATTCTATTACCAGTAAAGGTGGGGTGGGGGCATGATAAAGAAGGTTCTGTCGGGAGGGTGATGGTGGCTGTCCTGAGGAGGGATGGGGATGACAAGGGTTCTGTGGGGGCCGTGATGGAGGGTGGGAAGAAGATGATAAGGAGTGAAGGGGGAGGCATGGGAGGGAGGTGAGAGAACACATGATTGGAGGGTAATAGGGAGGGATCAGGGTGGGGAGATGATGGGGTAGGACTGGTGTCAGCGGCGGTGGGGCAGTGGGTCCCTAGTGCCTCTCCCCAGTGTGGAGTTCTCAGGGAGTGGAGGGTGCTCCCCTCCCCCAACTTCCGTTTCTCCCAGGGCCTCCCCCCACCCCCACCACTCCTACATCACACCCCAGGTAGCCTCCCCAGGACAATCTCCAGGCCCACACAGCCTCCTGATGGACACAGGCACCCCCACCAGACCCTGGCTGAGACCAGCTGAGGACATGGGCCCCCAAACCTGGAACTGGTGGGTGAGGCCTGGGCTCCAGGTTCCCTTCCCAGCAGCTCTCTGGTACTGGGAGTGGAGGGTGGGGTGCAGGCTTGTGCCTTTGGGTAAACGGCACTCCCTCCCTGGGCTTCCTTTTCCTCCTCTGTAATGTGGGCCCGACAACAGTACCTATCAGTATTGTGGTCAGTATCAATCCCTTCATTCATGCAGCAAGAATGTAGTGAGCACCTTCTATGTACCAGGCACTGTCCTAGGCCCTAAGGATGCAGCAGCAAACAGGCCCTCTGTCTGGTGTGACACAGGAGGCCAGGCACCACAGAGGTCCTGCAATGTGGGGCTGCTCCTGACCTTGGGGCTCCCGGAGCCACCAGGCTGGGGACTCAGTCTCCTCCGGCTCCTTCGTGGCTGTGTCCTTGCTCTGCCTCCGTGGCTAAGCCCCTCTCCCTCTCTGGGCTCCTCCCATTGTGCCGATGGAGCCGCTCCAGGCTGCCACCTCCACCTGGCCAGGCAGTAGTAGCAGGCGGATGCCGGGGTATGGGAGGGAGTCTGGCACCCGGCCCTGGAGCTGAATGTCCTGAAATGCAGAACAAAGGACGAGGCAATCAAAGGAGGCAGCAGCGCTGGCGGCCAGGACAGCCCTGCCAGCAGCTCCAGTATAGCCACCTCTTCTCCGGGTGACAGGCTGTGCCCCGCCGCTGCTGGGCCTTTGTCCCCTCTCCGTCCAACGGCAAGCAGAACAGGCCAGAGGAAGCTTACGGTTTACCTGAAATCACACTCCTATGGGGCCCTCCTCAGCTCCTCTGTTCCAGGAAACGAAGGTTCATTCATGCCAACGTGTTGGTCACCTGCTACTGTGGAAGTGAGAGAAGGGGTCTGGGCTCCAATTGTGAGGTGATTTGGGCCAAGTCCCTGTCCCTCTCTGGGACCCAGTTCCCCATTCTTGACAGAGGCTGGTGCTTCCAGAGCCTGGGCAGCTAATAGAAGTGTGAGCGGTGGCTGGGAAGGGAAAGGTTTTCACCCGTCACTCTCTAGTGCCTGGTACACCTTAGGCGTTCAATAAATACTACAAAGCATGAATGTGCAGTGACCATGACTCAGTTTCTGCTAACGGTTGCCAAGGAGGTCAGTCCCTCTGGCCGCATCTTTGGATATTTTGGGATTTTTGGAATCCAGACTTGAGTGAGTCTACCCCAGTTTTTAAAGTCATTTTTTTTAATGTAAATAACGTGCCGACCACAACAAACTCACATCCACCACTAACTTGCAGTGTTCAGGCTAGTCATTTATAGCATTCAGTTAGGTTCACTCGTGTGTGTTTGGTCCTTCCTTCCCTCAGCTAGCATTTTCCAAGGGCCTATGCCTATGTTCCTGGCTATCAGGGGATGCTAAGGTGGCTGAAAGCCAGCCCAACTTTTGAGAGGCGCCCAGGCTGGAGGGAACGGAGTCTCAATATTTTAGCGAGCTACGTGCTTTAATGGGGGTGCTGCAGTTGCACGGTGCCATGGGAGCCCCAGGAAGGGTGTGGTTCCCTAGGTATGGCACGGAAGTTTCCAAGAGGATGGTGCTGGAGCTGAACCAGGAAGATGGCTTGGGAAGTCAGCAGGGAGGAAAATGGGATGGGCAAATAGAAGGACATTCCAGACCCAGGGAATGGCATGCGCAAATACTCAGAGGCATAGCCATGCACGTGTTCAGAAAATAACTAGAAGTTTAGCATGGTGAGGGTGTGAGACTGCACAGGCAGCTTGTGATGGATCAGAGATGAGCTGAAGAGCTTAGACTCATTTCTAAGGGCACTAGGGAGCTATTGATGGGTACTGAGCAGAGGAGTGATGTGGTCAGACTTGAGTGTGGCTCTCGCTGCCACGTGAGAATGCACTGCAGGGTGCAGAGAATGGAAGCTAGGACACTGGGCAGAGCCTCCTGCAATAGTCTAGGCAAGAAGTAATGGGTGGCTTGGAGTCGGGTTGTGGCGGTGGAAGTGGGTAGAAGTTCAAATCCAGCTGGGTTACATATCCTGGCTCAGTAACTTTGGAGCTGTGTGACTCTGAGCAAGTCACTTCACCTCTCCGTGCTTCAGCGCTTGTATAAGGCACTGATATTAATGGTGCTGCTCTGGGGAGTGTTGTGTGGATTAAGAGTTGAGGTACGTGAAGCACTGAGTTCTGTTTATTTCACAGATGAGGAAGGAGAGACTCAGAGCAGTCAGGTCAGTTCCCCGGGGCCACACTGCGCTCCAGGGGATGGAGACCGTCTGCTCCTTCTATTCCCTACCCCTCGTTTCCATGCCAGGGGGTCTGAACCCCAGTGTGCTAGAAGCCAGGTGACCAAGAAGCCCCGCACGCAGTCTATAAAGTGGGCACAGCCAGCTGCCAGCAGCCTCTGGGACAAGGGCCTTTCAAAATCGATTTGCAGGCAGTAGCCTGAGTGCCCAGCAGCCCCTCGGCCTTCCTCACCCCTCCCCTTCCCCCTCCGTTGCCCTGGGCTGGCTGCCGGCCCACCCTGGGGAGCCTGGGCCAGCTTCAAACGTGCAGAAACCGCTAATGGGCCACAGAGCCTGACGAGTCCCCAGGGAGAGTTTGAAGGGAAACAGAACACTGCGGTATTATTGATCACAAGGAGGGGGCGGGGCGCCCTGGGGCCAGCACTGCAGGCGGTTCAAATCCCAGCCCGGCCTCTGCTCTAGCCCATAGGAGCCCCTAGGAGTGTTCAGAAGCCTGAGGGCTGCGTGGAGACTGGGGGGTGCAGGTAAAGCCCCAGCACAGGAGCTGGTAAATCCGGCTGGATTCGCGGTTGCTGCTGTTGCTGTGGAAGTGAGCTGGCCTGCCGTGCAGATGGTGGGTGAGGACCTCGATCCTGGAAGGTCCTCAGCCTCCTGCCTGGCCCGGCCTCCATGCCTCAGTTTCCTCCTCTGGAAAATGGGCTGTTGGGAGTACAGTGGACCAGTTAAGGGAACAGCAATGGGAGTCAGGGTCTGGGTCTGGCTAGACCTCTCGCCTGTGTGTAACCTTGGCCGCGTTCCTAAACCACTGTGTGCTCCGATTCCTCACCCCTGACAGGGGGCTGTCGTGAGGACCACACAAGTTTACAGGGACCTGCGCCACACAAGCTGTTCTCTGACTGGGTCCTGGTGGTATTGTGGTTACTTCTGTGTTGGTGGAGGGGTCAGGAAAGTCCCTCCCTGGGGCCTGGCAACCAACCCACTGCCCAGCCCCTGGTCACAGGCCTCATCCTAGAGCTGGACTCCCTCCACTGGACAGGAAGTCCCATGACTACCTTCCCGTGGGGGTCTGGGGGTCCCCACACTGAGATCACTTACCTCCAGGAAGCCACCTCCCCCTGCCCAAGGGAGGGGTTCCCTGCTGGGCCTTGGGGCTAGCCCAGTCTAGGGTGGGACCCTCTGGTGTCTGAGGGGCAGGCAGGAGGGCATGGGGCCCTCTCTTCTCTCCACTGAGTCGGCTGAGACACCACAGCCCACCTCCAAGAAGGGGGTCAGATCAGCACCGCATTCTTGGGACAGAAACCTCTCACAGCTGAACATAGTGAAGGTGAAACTGAGGTAGTGAGTTCCCCATTGCTGGAGGCATCCCAGGCTGAGCTACCACTTAGCTGAGTTGAACCCCTGAGAACCAGTCTGACCTGGCCTTTCCTTTCCTTCATGAATGGAGCGTCCGTCCCAGCCCTCCCGAGGTTCCTGTGCTCTGGGCCTCAGTTACCTCATCTGTAAAACAAGAATAATTCTGGTCCCTCCCTGGAACGAGGGATAAAATGAGTGAGTGAAGGAAAGTGTTCAGCACAGCATCTGGCACACAGTGGGTGCTCAATAAATGCTAACTCTGTTACTGTTCTTGCTGTAGCTACTGTCTGCCCCCGCCCTCTCTCCTCCCTCCTCTTCCCTGACTCTCCCTGACTGTCTCAGTGTAGGTTTGGGTTTTTGTTTCTTTCTGTCTCTCACACTTGGTCTTCCTCTCTGCCCCCGCCCCCCACCCCTGCTTCTTGTATCCGCCTCAGCATTTCCCATTTTGATCTTGGTCTCCTTTCTGCAGTCTCTCTGTGCATGTGTGTCTCTCTCTGTCTCTCTCGCTCTGTGTTTCCATCTCTCTCATTGCCTCTGTTCCAAGCCTAAACTTCTTATGGGTGGCCGTGGCCGCTGTCTACACCTCCCACCTCTGCCCCTACCCCCGCGCCCCGTCTCGCTGCATTTAGCTCCTATGATCCTCCAGCTGACATTTGGCCAAAGCTCCTTTCCCCTCTGTTAGGCTGGAACAAGATTGCAATTTTTCAACCAAACATTCTTTTTATAATTTCTTTTTTTAATGTTTATTCATTTTTTGAGAGAGAGAGAGAGAGACAGAGCATGAGCAGGGGAGGGGCAGAGAGAGAGAGAGAGAGACACAGAATCTGAAGCAGGCTCCAGGCTCTGAGCTAGCTGTCAGCACAGAGCCTGACACGGGGCTTGAACTCACGAACCATAAGATCAGGACCCAAGCCAAAGTCGGACGCTTAACTGACTGAGCCACCTAGCCGCCCCTCAAACGGTCCTAAGAAATGAAGGAGAGTTTGGGGACAGACAGCAAAAGCAGACACATAGAAATTGGTCCAAGCTTGATGCAGGCTCCTAAACTGCCCCGGGAGTGGGGGGCGGGGAGGGGGGACAGACCCTGGTGGCTGGCACAGGCGGATGCCCTGGAGGCCCACGAGAGGAGTGGTCTGCTCAAGAAAGCCCAGCTGTGCCTCCAGGCCCCCTGTTTCCCAGGCTGAAGAGCCGCTGATCCCATCTTAGACCCATTGTTCTGGCCAAAAATCTAGGCCACAGCCACTGCCAGGAGAAGCACCCCCGCTCCCTTGGAAATCTGAAGATCGCAGCCCAGGCAGGTCACCGGGGAGCAGCCAGCCCCCCTCCGCCTGGTCCACGGCCAGCGCGAGCCCGGGGTGGAAGGCCGGACGGGCAGGCGGCTGTGGTCACCGCAGGGCGCAGGGCCCGGCTGGAGGACAGCCGCTGCCCTAATTACTCCAGCTCTCCAGGTTCCAATCTCGTTTGAAAAGGACTCCAGGGACGCAGCCTTTAATAACTACCAGTAAACAGGCAGGAAAATCAATACCTGGTAAATAGAGCCCTGGAGAGGGGGACGCCTGGGCTGGCTGGGCCTGGCCTGCTGGGAGGGGCCTTCGGGGGCCATTGTTGCAGAGCGGCCAATGCCGGCCTTTGGAACCCTGCCTCCCCTTCCCCCGGGGATCCTGGTCTTTGGAACCCTGTCTCCCCCTTCCCTGGGGTCCCTGTGTGCGCTTTGGCTCCTGCAGCCTCCGCTCCCCCTCCATTAAAACCAGCCTCCCCTCCGCTTGCCCTGCCTCGTGCCAAGTAGCTTGCCTGTTCTGTTGCAGACACCTCCTTTGCGCCAGGCTTTGTGCCTGGTGCTGGGAACACAGGTGTGGATCCGACCTGGTTCTTGCCCTCCTGAAAATCATAAGCCAGTGAGGGAGATCACACACAAAAACAAATTAATGACAATGCAAGGACAGATGCCAATCACAGCAGCAGAAACACAAAAGCGCTTCCAAGAAGAGGGTTTTGTTGGATGAATAGGAGTTCATCGAGAGAACCGGGGCTGGGAGAGGGGGACTGTGGGTACTGTCTGATGTAATGATAACAGCTGTCTTCATTAACATTCGCTGAGCACTCACTGTGGCCGAGCACTCTGCTGAGCACCCGTGGCAAGCTTTGTCTTGTTCCCTCCTACGGTAGTCCTTCGGGGTATGTATTAATATGCCCATTTTACGGATGAAGTCACTGAGGCTATGTGTGTGCACATGGCCTGGGAGACTTCTGAGTTGTTTCTCTCAACCGTCTACACCTCCCACCTCTGCCCCTACCCTGCCCAGCTCGAGACTCGATGCACAGAGGCTGGTTAAATAAAGCACCCTCCCAGCCTTTCCTTTACCAGCCAGGGGTTACAACACTGCCGTTAACCCTCCCAGAAGGTTCATGGTGGGACCTCAGGCACATGGGACCCGACAATCATCTATCAGGAGCCCTCATTTTGCAGAGGGGGGGAAACTGGCTCTGAGGGAGGACCAGCACCAGGAGCAGGGCAGGAACGGGACCCAGAAAGGTTCCCTAGAATCCCCTCCCAGGCGTGCCCTCAAGGAACATCGGTGTCTAGGGAAAAAACCAATATGTATACACTGGATTAAAATGATCAATCAGGCATCAGAATGGGGCAGCCCGAGAGGCCCCGGGGGGGGGGGGGGGGGGGAGTGGCTTTCTTGTGATTGGCTTGAACAATATAGGAGTCCCAGGATCTCGCCCTCACCATGTCTGTCTCACGTCAATGGCTGCAATTCTGTGCCTCGATTTTCCTAGCTCTCGGGGTCCCACCGGGCAGGGGTCGTCCATCGCCCTTGGGATGCTGGTAGAGGACCCCTCTGACAGCAGAGGACAAGCTGTTTCTGATCTGGTAGGGACCCAAGTGAAGATCAAGGGGCGTCTGTGCTCAGGAGAAGCCCGAACAAGGTAGAGGGACGCAGGGGGCCTGCACTCATCTGGCTGCAGATCCCTGGGCCAGGCACCTAGGAATTGTGTCCATTAACGCGGAAATGCCCTCCGTGTTGTGGGCACCTACTGCGTGCCAGGCTCCGTGCTTGATGCTGGGGATGCAGCAGTGAACAGAGCAATCGAGATCCCTAACCTCTCGGGCTGACAGCCTAGTGGGAAGAGAGAGAAAAGAAGGTATGCAGATTAATATAGCATACCGGGTAGTGGCGAGGGCTAGGAAGAAAAAAAAGCAAGAGGTTGGCAACGGCAACAGCTGTGTTAGAAGGGTGGCCCGGGAAAGCCTTCCTGAAGAGGTGTCGTCTGAGCAGAGACCCGAAAGGAAGGAGGCCGTGAGAGCATCCGGGACCCACGGAGTCCTATTCCGGGTGGAGGGAACAGCAGGTGCAAAGCCTGGATACCGCTGGGGGCGTTGGAGGAAAGGCAAGGAGGCCAGGGTAGCTGGAGTGGAGCGGGTGAGAGGGAGGTGGCAGGTGACAAGTCAGAGAGGAAGATGGGACTTTGTAGACAGCCTGGAGTTCTGTGGGTCATAGTGAGGCCTCTGGCTTTTCCTTCAGGGGAGAGGGGAGCCACGGGAGGGTTTTGAGCAGGAGAAAGATGTAATCTGATTTGCACTGAGCAAGATGCAAGATGCAAGAACCAGATCTGGCTGCGATGTGGGGAACAGACTGCAGATGGCAAGGGAAGAGGTAGAGACCAGTCGTGAGTCTACTGCAACAGTCCAGGCAGGAGAGGCACCAGCGTCTAGACCAGGGAAAATCAGGACACCTGGGTGGCTCAGTCAGTTAAGATTCCGACTTCAGCTCAGGTCATGATCTCGCGGTCCGTGGGTTTGAGCTCCGCGTCGGGCTCTGTGCTGACAGCTCAGAACCTGGAGCCTGCTTCAGATTCTGTCCCTCCCTCTCTCTCTGCCCCTCCCCCACTCATGTTCTGTCTCTCTCTGTCTCAAAAATAAACAAACAAAAATTTAATAGACCAGGGAGAATCAAAGCAGTGAGGAGAAGTAGTCAGGTGTGGGATGTATTTGAAGGTGGAGGAGGTGACTGGATGTGAGTCGGGGATGAGTCCATGTTTGGGGGCGGGGGTGGTATTGGCACCTGGGCAGCTGGAAGGACAGGGCCACCAGCAGCTGCCACCAGGAGCACTTCATGGGGAGCGGATTTAGGGTGGGAGAGATCAGAGCTCCGCTGTAGCAGAGCTGAGTTTGAGATGCTTGTTGTGTCTCCACAGGAAGGTGCCCAGGAGGCAGCTGGGCTGGCTCGTGCCCATTTTAGAGATGAGACAGTTGAAGCCCAGGATGTTGAGCCACCTGACCATAGTCACAGAGCTGGAGGGTTGGGAAGCTGGGCCTTGAAAGGAAGTCTGTCTGCCTCGCAGCCCTGGGGCCCAAGCTGGAGGGATCCTGGGCTTCGAGGCCATTCTCACTGAATCCTCCCAGCAGCTCGGTGTGAGGGGGTGGGGTGGGTCATGGGTTAGCGTCACCTGCATTTTCGAGATGGGGCCACTGGGACCTGCAGAGGCTGAAGGGACTTGCCCACAGTTGGCCGTCGAGCGTGGAGCCTTCCTGCAGGTGTGCCCGGTGAACCCAGCAGAACAGCCCCTCTACAGTGGTCCCAAGGCACAGAGCGGGCTAAAGCCTCTGAGGAGTCCTGCAGCCTGGACCTTGGCTTCTCTCTGTTTCACGCAGGGTCCCATGGAGCCTTGCTCTCAGGGAGCACCCAGAGCTTTGGGAAACATGAAGCAGTGATTGGGAGCAAGACCTCAGTGCCCTCAGTTTTTAAATGGGGGCATGAATGCTCACCTGGCTGGGGTTATCATGTGGGAATGTGCATTTTGAATGAGCACTCAGCATGGAGCCCATGAAAGGGCAGTCAGCAAATGTGTGCTAAGGGAAGGAACAAAGGAGCAGGCAGATGAGTGAGAAGCAAAGGGGTTGGTGGGCGAAGGGATGGGCACAGGCAGGAATTAGCAACAGGCAGGAAGGGATACAAGAGTCACCAACCCCCAAATGGATCAGTATCAACTAGCGGATGCAGTCATACATTCACCAAGTATCTATGGAGCACCTACTGTGTGCAGGTGTGGAGATACAGCGGTGAGTTAAACAAAGTCCCTGCCTGGGTGGCATTCTAGCAAGAGGAGACGGAAGACAAGATAAATAGGTAAAATATAACTTCTGCCAGATGGAGGAAACCGAGCAGGGATGGAGAGAGAGAGAAAAGGAAGTCTGTGGAGGGGTAGCACATTTTTAAATAGGGTGGCGGTAACTGAGGGAATGACTGAATGCATGAATTACATTACCGAGTGAGAAAAAAAATGTATCAATGAGAAGCATACGGAATGGCTGCCGGCATGGGTGAAGGATCTAACGAAAGAATGAGTGAATGAATGAACCCGGGAAGATAGGAATGCAGGACCTAAGGCATGAATGAATGAATGAATGAATGAATGAATGCGCCGATGGAAGAATGATCCAGTGAATAGAGGAATTCGTGCTCGCATTAAAGCACTGATGAGGGGATGGATGAAGGAAGCTAGGAATGAGCGAGCTAAGGGAGGCAAGGAGGCCGGCGTGACCCCGCCCCCTGCCTGCATGGTCCTGGCTGCCTCTGCTCCCCACGCTTGCCCCCGACC
>NC_043713.1:79595551-79616971 GCF_006229205.1 Suricata suricatta | reverse complement strand
GGCAGAACAACCTCAACCGGCCCGGGCCGCAGCGCGCCACCGGCGTGAGCGCACGCGCCTCCATCCCGCCCGGGTAAGACGGGCCCCGGGCGCGGGTGGCTGTCCTCCGGGGCCGGGGGCGCAGAATCCCACTAATTCTAACAGTCACGGTCGTAAGCAATCCCTAGCATCTGGTAAATAGTCGCTCTGTGCCAAGCAGTAACTAAAGCACCTTAGCGCGTTGCCGCTGGTTCACCTCCCCTCTCGGGGACGCTGCTTCCCTGGTAGGTGCCGGCCTCGTCCCCACTGTCCCCACCGACGAGGAAGCTGACGTGCGGGGAGGGCCCATAGCTACCCCCGAGATCGCACAGTTCGCAGCCGTGGGGCTACGGCAGCAATAACGGTGTGTGTTCCACGTGCAATGCTTGCTAACGTGTCTTCCCCGCGTTTTTCGTTACCCTGGACAGTTCATCGTGCCCATTCCGCAGCTGGGGAGGCCGAGGCCGGGAGAGGTATGCTAGCTTCTGACAGCCCCCCGGCCGGAGAGCAGGGATTGGGATGCAGAGTCTGTGTGGTGTGCTCTGGGAGTTTTTAGAGGGTTTCAGCCCCTCCCCGGGACTCGGCCTTCTGGGGTGGAGGCCGCAGCAAGCACTAGCCAGTTGCTCAGAATGTATCCCCTATAGGCCGCACCTGAAATGTCACCGTGACTTCGGGCTAATGGGGTTTTCAGCCGCTCCAGAGTCCCAGGTGACCTGGGGTGGTGGCGGCAGCCGGTGGGGGATACAGGCAATCAGGCTCAAAAGAGCCAGCCGCTCTGCTCTTGCTTTAGCCAGAGCAGCTCTTTTTGGAGTCTCCTGTGAATTGGCTTTCCCAACAGGATTTCATGGAGGAAAGGAACCCCCCACCGCCATTCCAAATATGGAAATCTTCGGTGAAGGCGTCCCAGGCCCCCAGACCCAGGGGGCTGTCACCTGCCTGCCCTGAGTCCCATCTCCCTCAGTCTCAGCCTGAGACAGTGGGAATGAGAAGGAAGAGCAGAGACCTTGACCTTAAGACAGACCGGAAGGGGAAAGGCCAGGTGGGGGGTGGGTCGTGGTGCCCATAGGAGGGTGGGCACCGCATGCCAGCTCTGCTTAGATCACTGTGGCACGGCCCAGGGAAGATTGGCAAAGGTCAGCTCTGGATACAACCTCTGGGGTCACCGTGTGCGGGCTTCCTTCTTCACCAAGGGAAACTGAGGCCTGGAGAAGGGAAGAGCCCCGAAAAGGTGGCTGCCTTGTCCGCCTTCTGTCCCTTTTTAAGGTGACTGCTTAAGGTCAGGTCCCCTCTCAGCCACGAGGTCTGGGGCGTGCCCTTCCCTTTGGTCAAGACCCGGCCTTGTCATCTGGCAAATGGGGACAGGATCTCCACTGTGTGGGGACACCGTGTACCTGAACGTCTCCTCATCGCAGTAGCGTGGCAAGGGCAGTTAGGACTCCGGTCATCCGGGGAGAGGGTCGGTGCGGGGGCCAGGGAGCCGCCACCAGGGTGACGAGCAGAGAATCCATCCTGATTCTTCAGGGGGCCCGCAGCACTGCCTCCTCGCCCTTCCCTGTGCCCTTTCCTCGGGTCACTCCTCTGCGGGGAGGGCGTGAGCCGTGGGGACCAGCGGAGGTGCACCCTGTGTAGCCCCGGCCTCAGGCAGGCCCAGTGCCCACAGAGAGGAGCCCCACGGAGGTCAAGAAGTCCTGGCGCTGCAGGAGGGACTCATGCATTTGGGGGCAAGAGACTGGAGCGGTCCTGGGACGCGTTGTAGCTAGCAGGCTGGCTCTGTTGTGAGAAGGGAGGGCAGGGCGAGGAGAGTTCGGGGACTTCTGCAGCAAGAATCTGAGAACCTTCTCTTGGGGGCTGTATTGTTACAACCCACTAGTGGTTATGAAATCAAAAGGTTGTAACCAGAATTTTCTTGCAATGGAATGGCATGGAGTGGAATGGAATAGAGTTGAGTAGAGTAGAACAGAACAGAAGAGAACAGAAAAGAATAGAACAGAACAGAATAGAAAAGAAAATACTGGCGTGTGTCCTACACAGTGACCGTAAGCACTGTTCCAGGAGCCTTGTGCAACTCTCCCACACGTGTTCAGTGGGTTTCCAGGTGAAATGAACGCCCTAGTCACGGCTGAAACTCATTCAATCCACGGTTTCAGAGCAGGCTGGGAATTACTCAGCTTTTATTGCTCAATATTAATTCTCCAAATATGTACCGAGGGTGTGTGTTCACAGAACTGAGCAAGACACCTGGGGCCCAGACTGGTGGGGAGACGGGCATAGAGCAAGCAAATGAGTAAATGAACACGGTCGCTGGAGAGAGAGGGGAGCGCTGGGGACACAGCGGGGCGGGGTGGCATATGGTGGCAAGGGAACGGGGTGGCCCGAGATGGCCCCCCTGAGGAGGTAGCCAGATCCAAGAAAGGCTGTTCCAGGTAGAGGGAACAGCACATGCAATTTCAGCGGGGCTTGGAGAACAGGGCACAGGCAGGGAAGGGTGGAGGTGTGAGGTTCGGGTCAGAAGGAGCAGGACATCTCGGGCAGCAGCCTTGCAGGTGCAAAGGGGTGAGTCCAGCAGGTGCTGGGCCGTACGAGGATGGGGGTTCCTGCTGAAACATTAGGGGCTGAAAATTTTTGCCAAGTGGGGGGTACAGAGCCAGTGTGGGGGCTTTAGGGGAGCCTGGGCTTGGTGCCACCCACAGTGGGGAGCTATAGAGTGTGCTTCAGCTCAAGAGGGCTGTGGGGGGAAGGATTTCTCCCTGGGGTGCTGTGCTGATCATTAAACACAGCCTCCGTTCTCCCCAGCCACATGCCCTCCGAGTCTGTACTGCTGCCCCTTCTCCTCCTCCCGAGAACTGTTTGTTACCCTCTGAGAACAGACATTGGCTGTGAAAGGCAGGGTGCCGACCGTCAAGGCCTTTCTCACCCCTTCCCGACCACACGGACCTTGCTCAGCCAGATGAGCCTGTGTCAAGGCCCCCAACCCTCCTCTCCGAGGATCCCCAGCCCAAAATACTCTGGCTCCCAGTGGAGTCTGCCTGGGAGTGGGGGGCGTGTGAGTAGGGGGTGGGGGTAGCAGACCCGGGTCCTCCAGGCTGAGGCTTCCGTTGCTGGGGCAAGTGAGGCCCAGGCATAGCCGATGAGGGGAGAGAGATGGGGGTCTCCGAGGAGTCTGGCCTCCAGCCCCCCAAGCCCTGCCCTGGTTCTCACACCCCAGAGCTCTCCGCACAGTCTCTCTGCCTCCATGTTTATGTGTCCGGTTTCCTCTTTGTGAGGACACCAGTCATTGGCTAGGCTCCGCCATGATGTCATTAGACCTCATTCCTGTCCCTTATCCAAGGACCTCATCTCCAAAGTGTCTAAGGGACTGAGGGTAAGGACTTCAACGGAGACGTTCCAGGAGGACACAATTCAACTGACAACAGGGTCTCTGTGGCTCCCTGTGTCTCTGTGTCCATCTGTCTGTCTGTTGTTCCTTCTCTCTCCCTTCTCTGCACCTCCTTCTGTCCCTCAGGATGGAAACCGACCCAGAGTCTAGTCCTTTCCCAGTCAGGTGACCTTTGAGGCCTGGCTTCCTCTCTCTAGCCTCAGTTTCCCCATCTGCCAAATGGAGCTAAAGCACCACCACTCATGTGTGCTGGCTCAGGATGGCCCGTGGCATGCAGAGTTTTAAGGTTGCCCACCCTTTGTGATAATTTCCCATCTGCGTCACGGCCCTAGGTGGGGGACACAGCAAGAGGCCCAGAGAGGGGCACTGACTTGCCCAAGGTCACACAGCCAGCGCGGCCAGTTTCCCTCTGGTCTGGGTATTTTTCCACTGCCCCTGTGACGGGGCGGGGAGCCAGCTGGCAGCCTGGGCCTGGGGGACACACAGGGGTGGGGAAGGGCAGCGTCCAGCACTTTGGAACACAGCTGTGGGGCCGACTCAGAGTTTCCAGCCCACGTGCTGGAGGGGGGAGAGGGGACAGCTGCGGGCCTGTTTCCATTTACCGAGCCCTCGCCTTGTCCCACGCTTCGTTTCTCGGTTTTTACACGCATCGCCTCTCTCGATGTCCACAGAAGCCCAACGTGGCAAGCCCGATTTCCCCCTTTGTTCGTGGGAGGAAACGAGGCTCCGAAAGGCTGGCTCTCGCTCCAGGTCCTCCAGTCAGGACCGTGATGCAAAATCCCCGATTGGCCAGGGTATTGGGGTGCCCTACCCCTCCCTTCCTGTCCACTGCAGAGCTCCTGCCAGGGTCCCAGAGACCCGGCCCTGATTCCATAGCGTGTCAGGGAGCCCAGGGGAGCAGATGGGCCTGGCTTGGCATCTTCTCTCCCTGTGTGACCCCAGGGCGGCTCATTGACCCCTCGGGTCCTCAGTTTCTGCACCTATGAAATGGGCTGGCAACACAGGCGGCCGTCCAGCCTGAGGCCAGATCTCTAAGTGCCTGCGTTTTCTTTTCTTTTTTTTTTATTATCTTTTTTTTTTTTTTGAGAGATAGAGAGAGACAGCATGAGCAGGGTAGGGTCAGAGAGAGAGGGAGACACAGAATCCGAAGCAGGCTCCAGGCTCTGAGCTGTCAGCACAGAGCCCGACATGGGGCTTGAACCCACGAACCATGAGATCATGACCTGAGCCGAAGCCGGACGCTTTATCGACTGAGCCACCCAGGCGCCCTATGCCTGCGTTTTCAAGTGTGCACCATCCATGCCACCTGCTAGCGGTGGGAAGGCGTGCTGCTCCCCTGCATCCCCGTCACACCTGCACACCGTGGCGACCTGAGCAGGGGCGCAGAGATGCCGCCTGAGGGGCATTTTCATGCCTCTAGTTCTTAGCAAGCCTGAGAATCTCTCCCTGTTTTCCGGCCACCAGAGGCTCCTTCTTTTGCCAATAACTTGTTTATTCCCTTTGCTTATCCTCCTCTTGGGCTATTTACTGCTTCCTTATTGATTTGCACGCACTCCTTCTGCATTACGCAGATTAACCCTTTACCTGTCATGTTTTTACCTGTCACCATTTTCCAGTTCTTTTTACCTTCCTTATAGCCTATGTTCATCTGTTTTTTAATGAATTGACCCATAGGTATTGAACAACTACTGTGTGCCAGGCATTGTTGGTGGCCCTGGGGATGCAACAGTGAACAAAGCAAATAATCCCTACCCTCCTGGAACCACAGTCTAGGGAGAGGCAAACAATAAACTAAGTAAATAAGTTCTAGAATATGGTCCAGAGAGAGTAACTGCTTCAGGCAGAGGAAAAATAAAAAGCAGAAGGCACATAAGCATGGAGGAGAGGGATATAATTTTAAATAAAGAGGTCAGAAGAGGCGTCACTGAGAATGAAACATTTGAGCAAAGACTAAAGGAGATTAAAAAAAATGTTTTAAAAAGCTAGCCACGCAGAGAACTGGGGGAAGAGCATTCCAGACCGAGAAGCAGCTTGTGCAAAGGCCCTGAGGCAGGAGCAGGCCCCATATGTTTGAGGAGGTCACTGTGGCCAGAGATGCTGCGGAGGGTGAGAGACGAAATGAGGCCCTACCTACAGGGCCCTGAAGCTGTGGGGGGACTTCTGCTTTGATTCTGTGTGAAATGGAAGCCAGCAGGGTGAGCAGTTGGAAGGAGACTGGTGTGACTTTGTTATAACAGGCTCCCTCTAGGTATTGGGAAAATGCTACAGGCGGGGCCCATGCAGGTGCCATGAGAGAGAGAGACAGAGTGCAAGCGGGTGAGGGGCAGAGAGAGGGGGAGACACAGAATCGGAAGCAGGCACCAGGCTCCGAGCTGTCGGCACAGAACCCAGAGCCCGAAGACGCAGGGCTCGAACTCACAGACTGAGATCACGACCTGCGCCGATGTCGGATGCTTCCTGAGCCATCCAGGCGCCCCTGTTTTTATTTTAAAGAATCTGTACTTTGTTCTCCAGTTCTTTAATAGCTATTACATTTCAGTGCTTCAAAAACACCAAAGTACTGAAAGGTACAACATGAAAAGTCTCACCCTCCCCGTGTCCCCGTGTGTCCCCGTTGGGCCTCTAGCCTGCCCACCCTCCCCCTTTTCCTGGCCTCACTGGTGCGCAGTCTCCCCTCCCTGCCGGGCGCCTCACCACAAGGTCAGACCAGACACCCCAAGCCCCAGACCTGAAGCACTTCCTGCCTGGCTCCCTGGGAGGCCAAACCACACACTCCTGTCTGCAAGCGGCTGCCCCAGGCCGTGGGAACCGCCAGCCCTGCCCTCCCCCTGCCTGGGTTCCCCTGGCGGAGCACTGCTCTGGGGGCCTGAGGGAGTCCAGCGGGTGGGAGGAGGGCGATGCCGAGCCCCCAGGCCCCTGGATAAATCTGGCCCTTAGTGGCAGCCACCTGTCGCAAGTCTCTCTAGGGGACTTTTGCACCATCTATCCCCTAGGAGTGGACAGGGGCAGAGATGAGGGGTGCTGTTTGACGGAGGGGAAACTGAGGCCCACAGAAGCTCAGAGCCTTGTCCAGGCAGAAAGAGGAAGTGACCAAGGCCTCCAGACAGCAGCCGTTGCTGGCCTGTGGGTTTTGCTGGGCCTATGGGGCCCCCGGAGCTCATTATGATGTCCTCCAACTGCAAGCCATGCAGAGGGGGTGGGAGTGGGGACATGGCTGGGCCCAGGACTGTCAGGGTCAGGGGGTCGGGCGCAGGTGGAGCGAGCGCTGGATGGGGGCAGGTGAGGGGCACAGGCCCAAGGAACGCAGGCGCTCCCCAGGCGCTGCTCAGCTTCCCTTTCCCATAACACGGCACTCTCACTTCTGCCCCCTCCCCACCCACTTGGACCCAAATGACTGAGGCTGGAGCCTCTCAAGGTCCCCCAGGGGACCACAGGGTAAGTGCCAGGTGTCCTAAGGCCACCTGAGGCTGATCATGGGGCCTGGAAACCATCATCAGAGAATGTGACATGTCTGGGGCCTGCCCGGGGCATGGGGGTGGGTCGGGGCGGGGGGGGGACAGGGATCCAGATGTGGGCAGAGCAATGGAAACTCAGCTGTGCTGTGCTAAAGGGCATGTCCATGTGGTTTCCTGCCTCCCTGGGGTCCTGAGCCCCTTTATTCCTGGGACAGACGGGTCCATGTGTGCAGCTGATGTGGCCTCCCTGGGCCGCAGCCAGCCCAGATCAAGAACCGCAGCCCACCTGGAGGGCAGAGATGGCCCCGCAGGTCAGCCCGGTGGGCTCAGCCCTGGCCGCTGACTCAGAAACTCCAGGAACTGGTGCCGGGTGCACCACTTACCAGCTGGGTGACCTTAGTGAAGTCACTTCCCCTCTCTTGGCCTCAGTCCCATTATTCCCGGAACAAACGACAAAACAGATTTCATCCTGTGCACCGTTTCCACTTGAATGGTAACTGACGCCTTCCTGGAGCACCACTGAGGAGGAGTCTGAAGTTGCATTTTGGCGTGGTGGAAGGAGTGCTGGGATTGATTGGTGATGCCTGCCGGGGTGCAGAAGTGGCAGGATCAGCACACACCGAGGTGTTGCCATCCCTGCCTCACCCTTGTCTCTGGGGGCACGTTTGGTATTAGAACTGCTGTTTCTAAGGGCACCGAGCCTACTTCTCAACGGGCCACTGAACTAGTAGACCAATTTCTTCCTCTATTCAGTGCTTCCTGAGAACCCCTGTGCACAGAGCTCCGTCCGCCATCCCAGGGTCACAGGGCTGGTTCAGACCCATTTCTAGACGCTCACAGTCTGGCGGAGGAGATAGGAGTGGACCCACACAGCTAGAAAGCTAGATAGAAAAGGTCTGTATCCTTAAAAAAATATATAGATAAACATTATCCATGGTCTCTTAGGAATCAAAAGAAGGGGTAAATAGGAATCCACTTGAGGTAGATCAGAAAAAGCCTCATGAAGACAGTGGCCTCTGGACCTGGCTTCAGAGGACAGATGTGGGTTGGGAGTGGGCAGCCTGGACAGGCAGGGGGAACAGCGTGGCAGAGGTGCCCGCGCAGGAAAGCACAGGGAACGGTGTGAGGAACCGTCTGAGCAGCCAGGAAAATGTCGCATGATCTCATCCTGCCTTGAACATCGCCATCCAGCCAGCACGGATGTGAAGCCTGTTTGCCCTTTCTTGGCAAGAAGGAAAGCCAAACCCCATCCCTTTTATCTCAGACGAATTCTGGTTTTGTTTCGTGTTGTTTTTTCTCAGAAGAGCCTCCTGCTTAGGCCCCTAAGGAGAGAGCTTGGGTTAGTGTAGCGTGGCTAAGAGCACAGACCCTGGAGTCTGATGGTCTGGGCTGGGATCCTGGCAAGTTACTTCACCTCTCGTGCCTCAGTTTCCCTCTCTCTAGATGGGAATGTCACAGACTTTGGGGGACGATTAGATGAGGGAGTGAAGCGTGGCAGCGACGCCGGGCACGTAGTGAGTACCTGGAGTTCTTGACCATGGAGAACACCCCCCACACACCCGTCTGTCCGTCTGTGGCACATCCATGAAGGCGGCTCCCGTGCAATGCCTGGGCTCCCCAAAACCTGGCCACGGAGCCTCCGCCCGCGAGCGGGACACGGAGCACTTCTGGGAATCTCGCAGTTCGCATGGGCTGTGGTGCAGGATGCGGCGGAGCACGCTCGCTCTAAAGGGAGCGCTGGCAGAGCCCCAGGGACTGATGGCCACAGAGGGCGTTTGTCGGGGACGCGTGCTTCCAGGCTCACACGGGGAGAATGCGCCTGAGCTTGTGCACACGAGTCATCTGCACAGAGCGTCCTCACAAAATTCCTTCGTGCCCAGGCGTCTATCGAACATCTGCCGTGTGCTGTGTACTAGGGTCGAAGTCAGGTCACGGTTGGCGCTAAGACAATCAGCCTGTCAATAAGGTAATGGCCAAGACAGAGGTTGCTCTGGAGCATGGCGGTAGGGAAGGTCTCTGGTAAGGTGACCTCTGAACAGAAACCTGTGTGGAAAGGGAGGGGTCAAGGCATGAGGCTATCCAGGGAAGAGCATTCTAGGGGAGAGAGATCAGCAAGTGCAAAGGTCCTGTGGTGGGAATCCTCCTGGCACGTTTGAGAAACAGCAGGGAGACCAGGGAGGCTGGGGTAGAATGGGTGAGGGTGGGCACAGGGCAAAGGGTTCCATAGTGGCTCTCTCACACAGGGTTAGGAGGCCGGATTCCACTCTGAGCGAGGTAGGGGCCGTACAGGGTGGAAGGACAGAGGAGGAACAAGCCTTGAGGCAGACTTGGGACAGATGGCGGGAAGCCAGCGTGGCAGCGCGACCCTTCTCCCCGCTCGAGTGGCCAGGCCTGGCTTCTGGTCCCAGCAGATCTCAAGGGGGCGGGCCGGCTTCCTCCTACCCCCCTGCCAGGCTGGGCCCCAAGAGGGTGGAGCCCCGAGTGTGGGCCGACCCCCCTTCCGGGAGGCCTGCGGGCAGCAGACTCTTGTCCAGGGCAGAAGGATGTTCTCGCTGACTCGGAGGAAATGGTGCATCCCACATCAAAAGGAGGCCCCGGGTGCTCCCACGCTCGGGCATCGTGGGAACCCTGCTCCCCTGGGTTCTCTCAGGGGGCCTGCGGATCGAGGAGGCTGGGGGCTGCCTTGAGACTCTTCCTCAGCTCTTGATGAGTAAAAAAAACACAAAAAACCAGCCCCCACTATCACACCCGACTCAACCTTCTTCCCGGGAACAAGACGAATTTTTTGTAAATTGAGCTCTGTGGTTTTGTTTAAGGGGTGCCAGGAATTGTGGGGCAGCTGAGATTTTAAAACCTCCCCTTTCTGAGGCGTTCCCCTGCCTAAGTCCCAGGCCAAAGACTCAGTGAGACCAGGGCCATGAGCTGGACCAGACGCTGGGCACGAGATAGCCCTAGCAAACTCCTCACTGATCGGTAGAGGCTGCGCGGAGGATTCTGCGCAGCTTGAGAGTGTGGGGATGGATTAGTGATGTCTGCCGCAGGGAGGCGATAAGACTAGTGGTATGCACACTACATGTTGTTCTTGCCCGTTTGACCGCTAGCCCTGGAGAAAAGGGTTTTGTTTTGGGGTCTTTTTCATGAGATGGAAGGGAAGGAAGGAGGTGGGGAAGACACCTAAACAGTGCGTCTACACTAGAACTCTTTTGAAGGACACGGCAGGGGAGAGAAGCTGGAGGTTCACACCTCTTTGCTTTCCTGGAAGAGTATGGGGGGGCGTAAGATTAGGTGATACCCCCCAGGAAGGTCCTGGAGGATTATGACAGGCCCCACGAGGGTCAGACAGAGACTCTGCTCCATCTCTTGGGTCCCAGCAGGCTACTAGAAGGAAAAATCCTCCAACCACGGCCCTGCACCAAACTATGAGCTTTGCATGTTTTAACTCACTGGACCCTCGCAAGGCTTTAGCCCCATTACAGATGGGGAAACTGAGGCACAGCACCTTTCCACACACACACCTCAACTGACCAAGCACTGGGTTCCATGATACTTGCCCACCAGTAGCACCCAATGCAGGAGTGGCATTCAGTGGCTTCGGGTCACTGAAGTGTTCAGTGACCCTGATGTCTGCTCCAGAAACTCTGACCCCCTTCCAGGGCTCCAGTGGACCCAGATCAAACCCGAGTTGCTGAGCCTGCGGAGCGGAGAGGCTGTGTGTGTGCACGTGTGCGAAGTGCGCCACCCCCCTCCCGCCCCCAGCCAAGCGTCTGCATCGGTGTATGTGGGTGCGGGTCATAGGGTGTCCGTGCGCATCCCACATGTGGTGCGAACCCGCAAGGCCGCACGTGTCCCCGCACGTACGCAGTGGGTGGTGGGTGGGCAGGCCTCTCCTCGCCCTGAATATGCCTCCACAGCGTGTGCGCGTGCGCATCTCCAGGCGCGTGTCCGGTTCCCCGAAGTGCGTGCATGGGTTTGCATGGGGTTCTCCACGCGGAAGTCTGTGCGCATGTCTGGATCCGGGTACATGCGCGAGGCGTGCGGCTCGGGGTACGTGTGTGCATGCATGTGTTCCCTAGCATGTGGGTATGTGTGCTTGTGTGTCTGCAGGGCGTGTGTGCACGGGTCCGGAGTGGTCTGTGTGTGTGTCCGTGTGTGTGTGTGACCCGGGAAGGTGTCCCGTGCAGTGTCCTCGTGTTCTGTGTGTACATGTCTGTGTGTCCGTGTGTGCGCAGTGCGCTTCCCAAGTGTATGCATGCAAGGAAATACAGCACTTGTTCCCGGGGCTGTGTGCAGGCACACGGGTGATCGCAGCAACTTCCCAGCTGTCACTGTCCCCATCCCTTCCTGGCACACACACAGCCCCAGGCCCCTCTGGCTTCCCCAGCCATGAAAACACTCATGCACCCAGCGTCTCATGGCGTCAACAGCAAGACGGTAGTTCACCTCCGCATCCGAGCACCGACGTCCTGAAGACTCGGGCGGATCTTCTCCTTAGCCCTCCCAACGGCCCTGTGGGTGAGGTATAATCATACCCATTTTACAGATAAGGAAACCAAGGGTCACAGAGGTTGAGTGACTCACCCCAGCTCGTCAATGCAATCGTTGCATGATTTCCTCAACAAGGCGAAGGGAAGATACACAGTGGCTTAGTGACCGAGGTGCAGAGAGACGGAGCTCTTCAGTCAGGGCTACACATCGACAGGCAACGGTGATGGTTAATGCCATTAGAGTCGTTATTAGGTGCTGGACCCTTGACAGGCAGAATTTCATTGACTCCTCAGGGCAAACACAAGGAAGGCGCCACTTTAGATGGGAAACAGGCTTACAAGAGGTGCCTGATGGGCTGTGTGTCACCCAGATAGTGCTTATTAAGCTGAGATATGAGAGCAGCTCTGGCTGATTTCAAAAGCCAGAGCCCTTTGGTATGGGAAGGCAAAGAGGGAAAGCAGGCTCTGTTTTCTTAGGCCCTCTTCATCTGAGGAGGGGATAATGCCTTAGTTACAGGAACTGTCATCAGTAGATCTTGGAGAAAGGAAAAAAGTGTTCCGTGTAAAATGTCTTTGGAAAACCTGGATTTATCATTGCGAATCATACTTCCTTACGCAGGACTTATCAGAGCCTTTCAGATGCTCATATATGTTGTGAATTTCCAAAGAGACTGTGAAGTGTTTTGTAACTTATCGGAACCTTGAATCCTTCTTTCCCAGAACCTTTTACAGGGACTAGTGCTCCATAAAGGAAACTTGGAGAAATGCTGGAATGGCTACATCACTAATAGTTGGGTTTAAGGCATCGTGGCCAGTGGAAGGAAGCCGTTCCAGCCCAAGCTCTCACAAGGGAGCAGAGAAGAGTCAGTATTACGTCTAGGGGTCCATTCCATTATAACCAAGGCAGAGGTCCTAATTACACCCCACCCCATAATAGAAGGATGTCTATGTCCGTGGTGATCATTCTAAAGGACAAAGAAGTTCAAGTACGTCCAGGAGCCGGAAGTCAAACCAGAGTCGTCTGAGTTTCTGGTGTGGGGGTCTGAAGTCCAGCTGCCGCTTCTTTTCTTCCCTAAGGGTCCCCGCGCTCCCGGTGAAGAACCTGAATGGTACCGGGCCGGTCCACCCGGCTCTGGCAGGTGAGAGGGGTGGAAGGGCGGGGCCCACGAGGAGGCAGCCCCACCTGTCCGCCCTGGGACTCCGCCCCTTGACGATCTCGAGGGCGGGGCCCAGGGCAAACACCCCCTACCTTGGCGCCTGACCTGGGTGGGCGGGGCCCGCAGGAGGCACTGCGCTCGACTGCCTCCTGGGGTGGGGCCAGGGCCACCCCGCCCACCCACCTGAGGACCCGCAGGTTCGGGGGCCGGAGCAAGTGGGCGGGGTCAGGGGAAAGGCCTCGAGCGTCCGCCCAATGACGGGCGGACTGGGGGCGGGACCGGGAGAGCGCCCCGCCCCCTGACCGCACCCCCTCCGCGTCTCCAGGCATGACCGGGATCCTGCTGTGTGCCGCCGGCCTGCCCGTGTGCCTGACGCGGGCCCCCAAGCCCATCCTGCACCCGCCGCCCGTGAGCAAGAGCGAAGTGAAGCCCGTGCCCGGGGTGCCCGGGGTGTGCCGCAAGACCAAGAAGAAGCACCTCAAGAAGAGTACGCCTTCCGCGCCCACACTGACCCCACTAGGTCGACCCTGGACCCTGACCCCTCAGGACTCAGAACCCCACCTCAGTCTCCCGATCTCAGCTCCCTTTGCCCTGACCCCCTCCGACACCAACTCTGATTACATCAACCACCGGCATGTGACTCCTGCCAACCCCGCCCTGGCCCCTGACCGGGTCCTGAGCCAAGGCCTGGGGGTGGGGGAGGCTCTGCACCCTCAAGCCCGCCCCGCTGTGTCCTTGCAGGTAAGAACCCCGAGGATGTGGTTCGAAGGTACATGCAGAAGGTGAAGAACCCGCCCGACGAGGTGAGTCCCCACCGGAGGGTGCCGGCCTGGGCCGAGGGCGACCTCCTCGCCTCCGGAGACCGAGGGGCCAGCGCCTGGCCTTCCGCCTCCGCCCGTGCTCTCCTGTGTCACAGGCTCTCCCCCCAGCTGCGGGTTTGCTTTTTCCCTTTTTCACAGAACGCTTAGGTTTAATAGAATCACATTTATCGATCTTGGGATGGTTGATGGCTTTCGTATCTTTCACGCACATCTTCCACCAGTGTTCCAAGTTCTGCTTCAGTCCCCCTGGAGAGGGGCGTGGGGGGCCATCTCTTCCTCTGCCGTGTGTCTGCAGTGCATGGGGGTGTTCTCTCCGTCTGACAAATGGGTGCCACCTTTGGGGGCCTGGGGGCCTGGCTCCCGCCAAGGGGCAGCGCTGACCTGGGCGTGCCCTGCCCTGGCCGGCCGTCAGTCTCCCCTCCGCGCCCCCTCCATCAGGATTGCACCATCTGCATGGAGCGGCTGGTCACGGCATCCGGCTATGAGGGCGTGCTTCGGCACAAGGGCGTGCGACCCGAGCTCGTGGGCCGCCTGGGCCGCTGCGGCCACATGTACCACCTGCTGTGCCTCGTGGCCATGTACTCCAATGGCAACAAGGTGGGCGCGCAGGAACAGTGGGCGGGGCGACGGCAGGGGGGCGGGGCCAGGGCGCCCGGGCTCCTCACCGCCGCCTCCCCTGCCCCAGGACGGCAGCCTGCAGTGCCCCACATGCAAGGCCATCTACGGAGAGAAGACTGGCACTCAGCCGCCTGGGAAGATGGAGTTCCACCTCATCCCCCACTCGCTGCCCGGCTTCGCTGACACCCAGACCATCCGCATTGTCTATGACATCCCCACAGGCATCCAGGTGAGGACCCCGAGCCTCCGCCCCAACTCCTCTGAACCCTGCAGAGGTGCCCCACACCTGTCCGTGGCTCAAGCCCCTGCTGTCCCCACCCCCCACAGGGCCCTGAGCATCCCAACCCAGGCAAGAAGTTCACCGCAAGAGGCTTCCCACGGCACTGCTATCTGCCCAACAATGAGAAGGGCCGGAAGGTGGGTGCTGTGAGGTTGCAGGGATGTGGGAGCAGCCCGGGAACCCCCCCTCATCCCCGATCTCTGTTTCCTCCCGCACCAACATTGCCCATTGCCTCCTAGTGCGTGTCCAGCCCTGCAAGGTCGCTTCATACACCTTGTCTCACTTCCAGCTTGATGAGGTCAAGGTCTTGACCCCATTTTACAGATAAAGAAACTAGGCCTCAGAGAGGGCAAGTCACTTGCCCAGGATCACACAGCTAGTAGGTGGTAGAGCCCGGATTCCAACCCAAGCGGCCCAGGCTCTTCACCATACGCACTACGGATTGTCTGCTCACTTGTTGCTTTTCAAGAGAAGCAAGAAATTCTGATTTTTTTTGTGAAATCTCCAGGCTTTTGAAGTTTGCCAAAGAAGTCACAAAATGGCTATTTAGTAAACCAAACACAGCCGAGGGCCTTCAACTGGAGGCCCAGATGACACAGGCAGACAGCCTGGAAAGAACTCTTACTGGGGCTGGGGCAGGGGCGGGGGGGGGGGATCCATCTAGCAAAGGAGGTGGCCAAGCTGGGCAGCCAGCAGGACTGCTGCGGGGCGGAGAAGGTGCCAAGAGGGGCCACAGCTTGGCCAGGGCAGGAGGCAGGGCTGGCGGGAGGGGCTCCAGCCACAAGGGCGGGGCTGCCTGCACCCTCCGCTCACCTCCCCACTCCTGTCCCGGTGCCTGACCGCCAGGTTCTGAGGCTGCTCATAACCGCCTGGGACCGGAGACTCATCTTCACCATCGGCACGTCCAACACCACAGGCGAGTCGGACACCGTGGTGTGGAACGAGATCCACCACAAGACCGAGTTTGGATCCAACCTCACAGGCCACGGCTACCCAGACGCGAGCTATCTAGACAACGTGCTGGCCGAGCTCACAGCCCAGGGCGTGTCCGAGGCCGCAGCCAAGGCCTGAGGCCCCTGGAGCTGCCCACTTTCCTTCCTGCTTTGCCCCCGGTCCGGCACTTGCCTCCCTCCGCCACACCAGGTGTGTCCTGGTGGCCCAGGTTCAGGGCTGGGGAGGAGCCCGCAGAAGGAGCCAGAAGCCTCCTAGGGATCTGGCTGGTGGCGGTTGGAATGATGGGAGGAGGATGGCAGGCCGGCCGCCCGACTTGCAGCTCCCTGAGAGGGTGGCAGAGAGAACACCAGAGCTGCAGCAACCTCCCTGCTGAAAAGACAGCCCCTCCCCCTCACGCAAACACACGTGTCCTACTGGACGCGCGCACGCACACCCACGTGCCTCTACTTACCCCCGGGCTGGGGGGGAAGAGACAGAACACCCCTGTGACACTCCTTGTGAACTCCCATCCGTGTCTCTAGCTCATCTGTGTAGGCTTGTCTGCAGGCAGGATTCAGGTCAAGCCCCAGGGGGCCTGCTCGGGCTCCCCAGGGAAAGGGCTGCCCCCTTTGCTACCCACTGATGGGCGCTTGTGAGCCCCTGGGGTAGGTGCCCCAGGCCAGTCAGCATTTTTGCAAAAGGGCAGGCCAGAGAGGGGGTGACTAGAGGGATCTTGTTTTGTGCTTGTGTCTCTTCATCCTTCTGGGACTCTGACCTCCTTCTTCTCCCTTCCTATCGCCAGGCCTTATGTCTGTCCCAGATAAAGGCACTGTTCTTTCCTCCCCATCCTGTCCTCTCCACCAAATCGCTCCCAATGCCGAGATCCAAAGGCTGGACGAGGCCGAGCTTAGGCCCACAGGGCTAAAAAAGCGGACCGGACCGCAAAGAGTCCATTTCCCTTTCCCTGGGAGTGGGCAGTGGGGTGGCTGATGGTCTTGGCCAACCAGGGGCCTGTTGCCCAGGCAACTCACCAGCTCCGCCTCTGTTGATTGGCTGCCACGGTGGAAGTCAGCCAAGATTTAAAGGGACGCCAGCGATTGCTCTTTTGAAAACCTACCAGTCCCACTGTGGGTGGAGAAATAAATGGTCTTTCTCCTCCTCACTCAGTTTTTTCCTGCCGAGACGGGGTCTTGGGTGGGTGGCTCTGTTCCTGGGGGCCTATGCCCACCCCCTCCCACCCCCAGGAGCTTGCAACAAAATGATGACCCCAGGACCATTGCCTCTGTCTCAGTCCTGGACAGCTGTAGTTGGAGGGTCTCCCTAATTCTCTTGTCCCCGGCTAAGCAGGGGGTGTGAAGGTGGCAGAGGCAGAGGGTACCCAAAAGGACAGGGCTGAACGTGCCCAAGGCAAGGCACACAGCAGCTCCCTGGTACAATACTAGGAATGGGGGACTGGGCTGGGGGGCTGAGAGCCTCGGGGGAAACGTGGAGCTGCTGGGAGACATCGTGATCAGCTCCTCGAGCCCCAGCTCCTGCCCTAAGGAAGGAGGGCCCGGTTCGGTCTAGACACAGATCCCAGGATCTGCAACAAGCTTCCTATCAGCTTCTGCAACATCCTAGGACGCTGGGTGACTGGGGTGGATGCCGCGGCTCCAGGCGACCCCTGCTGGCCACTCTCGGGATAGCGCTGCATCTTTCCTGGCCCCCGTTATCCCAGATTCGCTTTCGTTTCTGTCCCACACTCTAGTCACACAAAGCCAGAAATGAGTCTTTGGAGGCCTTTCCAGTTTTGCCAGTTGGGGGTTCTCATCTTACCCTCTGTGATTCATTCTCAAAATCTCACTTCAAACCCTAATACACAAAATCTCCCAGCCCTGTGATCTTCAAATCTTCTGTTCATCCACATCACCTGGGAAACGTTAAAAATCCCACCCCCTGCCCCCACACTCCCTCAGACTCTTATTCAGTAGATCTGGGTGGGGTCCAGGAGTCTGCATCTCTGGCAGACAACCGAGGGGGTGAGCTTTGGACCACAGTCTAAGAAACGCTCCCTGGCTCCCAAGCCAGCTCCGTGGCACCCGGTCTGACAACCACACATCTAGACACTCCCTCATTTTATACAGCAGGAACGGAGGCTCAAAATGGGGACAAGAGCCTAGCCCAGGGCGCCCCAGGCTCCGAGGGACTGAGTGGGGCACACCGGGCTCCGAGCCTCTGTATTCCTGAGGGAACACGATTCTGGAAGCTTGTGGTTAGGACTCCCGGCCAAGGCAGAGCTCAGGGGGATCAGTGAGGTTACACAGATTGGCAGACGTGAAAGCAGGAGGGGCTGAGCCTCTTTAGTGCCTGTCCGGGGCAACAAGGCCGCGTGGACCTCAGGGATTCATGTACGGCTGGATCCAGCCGCTCAGGGCCAGGCTGGCCTTGTCGGTGTGAGTCAAGGCCAGTCTGGTCTGGTGGAGACCTACCCACTCCCAGAGGCCGGGGCTCATTCAGTCCCAGGCCAGACCCCTGCCCGAGGACTTCCTGCCTGGGGTTCCCGACTTCAGGCAGAGACTAGATCTCCAGATGCCTCCAGGCCACAGCATCAACGAGGTACAGGACAGCCGAAGGGGGCTGGGGGGGGGGGCCCCCGAGAAGGGCCTGATGGCTCCTTCCTTGTCCTTCTGGGCTGGCTCTGGCATCGCCTCAGTGCCCAAGGGGGCCCAGGGCCGCCTTCTGCTGCTCCTGCTGTTGGAGCTCCTCGTGGGCTCTGTCCAGATCGGCCAGCACCTCCAGCAGGCGGCCAGCTGCTTCCCTCTGCCGGCCCCGGGCTTCCGGACAGGCCCCTAAGCGGGAGACAAGGGGCCAAGGGGCTCAGCCAGGCCAGGGCAGGCTCCCGGGACCCAGACTCCATTGCTTTCTCAGGCTCCACACTGGCCTTGGGCCCCCCAAAGCCTGCACACTCCACCCCCCTACTCCCTGCACCTGCTGGTGGACTGGGAACGGGAGAGTCGGGGCGGGGGGAGGAAATAAGGGTATGCTTGACAAGTCTTGGGAGGTGGCCAAGGGAGAAGCCCCTTAACCCCTTACCTTCCTTGGCCCTGGAGGCCCTCCTTGCATCCGCCTCGGGACTCGTATCCCTGTTACACTCTGCCTGGAATTTCATCCTGGAAGTTGAAAGAGAGGAAGACAAGGTTGGTCCCGGATCCCTAATCTCGTTCTCTACCCCAAAGCTCCTCGGCTGGAATTACCGATCCCCGGTGGTCACCTCCACCCCTGCCACCATCACCGTCACAGCAAATACAGTGTCCCAGGCACTATCATGAGCCCTTCTCGTGTATTCACTCACTTAACGATCACAACACATGTATCTGACGCAGGTACTTACTGCTGGCCCCATTATACAATCCACTGAGACACAGAGAGGTAAAGTACTCGCCTCAGGTTGCACAGCATAATTACTGTTACTATTTATTGAAAGCCAACTGCGACCGGGCATCTACAAAATGCTTCCACTGTATTAGCTCATCTGACCCTCAGGACAAGTCTACAGGGACACTGCTATGATTATCCCTATTTTCCAGATGAAGAAACAGTACAGAGAAGGTAAGCAACGTGCTCAGGATCACAGAGCCAGTAAGTGGCTAGCTCAGAATTTGAACCCTGGGCAGGCCAGCTCAGAACCTGCTCCATAAGGAGTCTCTGTCACTGAATGATGGTGAAGCCAACCAGGAAGGAAAAGGGGGCACATCCAAGGTCTGTGTCCGTGTCTCAGGAGCCCCCAGGAGTAAAAGATCCAGATCCACTTCTGCACTGGGACCCGCCCGAGGATGCCTCCCGGTCCCAGCCTGCAGCCTGCGTGCCCCACGCCGGAAGTCAGCTGACAGCCGGGGAAGAATGAATAAATGAACCTGGGAGATCACCGAGATGGGGGGTGGGGGCGCCGGCCTGGCTGGTCACAGCCAGAGGAAGTGGGATGGGGGTGGGGGGCTCCCACCTGAGCTGGTCCCGCCCCAGGAGCAGCTGCCGATACACCATCTGGATCTCAGCGTCGGGATCCAGCGGGTCACTCCAGTCCCCAAGGGTGACGGCCGAGTGCGTGCGGCTGCAGCCAGCAGCTGAGGGGACAGGGCGCCATCAGTACCGCCTCCCGTCGCCCCTCCAGAAGCCCCCAGGGCAGAGGGTCACCAAGCCCAGACCCTTCTGGGTCTAAAATCACTCTTCCCACCCGCTACTTCCTTCTGCCTGCCCCCAGCTCAGCAGAGCAGTCGCCTCCCCTCCCTCCAGCCTCCTCCCGAAGTCCGGGCTCCAGCCACACAGACGCTTTTCCACCCTTCTGCCCCTCCTGGCGCCACCTCCAGGCCTTTGCTCAGGCGCTTCGGCCTGCCCACACGTCCTTACCCCAACCCAGTCTCCAACCTCACTGCTTAACGCCTACTCTTCTCAGGTCCTGTCGCAACAGCACCTCCTCCAGGAAGCCCTCCTTGATCTCCTACCCTGCGGCTGGGTCAGAGGCACTCTCTGGAGTCTCAAAAGCCTCATCTTGGTACTTATAAGCGTGTAGTACACTTGTCTGGTTATTCACTGGTCTTCATCAAGAGCAAGCCTGATGTCCGTGTACCACTAGAAGCTTGGCTCATAGAAGGTGCTTGAAAAAATACCTCACACGTAATGCACACGAGGTGTTAGTGCGTGTTCTGAGTGCTTGGAACACTTAACCCGCACAACAAGCCTAGGAGGCAGACACTGCTGTCAACCCCATTTCCGGCTTGAAGAGAGGGAGGCACCCAGAGCTCAAGTTACTTGCCCGGGGTGGCCCCGCAAGCCCAGGCGGAGGCGGGGCACGCGCTGATTGACAGCCAGGGAGGGCGGGACCTGGGTCCGCCCCGCCCCCTCACCTGAGCGCTCCGCCTGGAGGCAGCAGGTCCAGCGCGAGCTGCGGAAGGTCCCCGGATGGCAGGTGGCCAGCTTGTCCGGGTTGGGGGCGCTGGCCTTGCGCAGGGCCGACAGCCACTGGTTGAGCTCGTTCACATTCTGCAGGGAGGCGGGGGGCGGTCAGGGCTGGGGTGGGACCCAAGGGACGCCCTTCGCCCCCATCCCTGCGGGCCCTCACCTTGCCCTGGAGGTACATGGTGTGCAGGGCGCCCGCAGCGTCCCGCGCTATCACCTGCATCACGTGCGGCAGCTGGAAGGCGCCCTCGTCCACGCGCTCCACGGCGCGGATGTGCGACACCGGGATGGAGGAGCGCATCTGGGAGACAGGACTGTCGCTGCAGGGTGCGCCGGGGGGGGGGCCGGGGGCCCGGGGACAGCCTTCCTTTGTGGGCGTGCCTCAGGGATTGTCCCCGGGGTGGGACGCTCACGCCTGCAGATCTGTGATCTGGGCGCACGTCCCCTGTCGTGTGCCGGGAGTCCCCACCACCACCCAGCCCTGCCCCATCACTCTGTAGGTAACCCACACCCTCTCCGGGCACCAGTTCCCCTCGTCGTCACCAAACATCAGAGCGACCGACATGCCACCCGGGCGTGCCTCCAAGCACTCCGCGTCCATCAACTTCCACACACGCGTGAGGCTGAGCCTCTGCGCGGACGAGGGCCTTTGACCCTCCCGAGGGGCGGCGCCAGAATTGGAAACCAGGCACCTGAACTCCAGAATCTATGCTTTGCTGACAAAGTAGAAATAATAAGGCCCAGAGTTCGCCATTATTTATGGGCGTGCGTACTCAGAAATGCGTAAATCCCAGTCCGAGCTTGAGTTGGCGCTGGGTGTGAGTGGCAACCCCACAAGAACAGGGATGTTATGCCTTGTTTACTGCTGTGTGTCCAGGGCCTGGAACGCTGCGTGGTATACAGTCGGCGCTCAGTAAATGTTTGATGAATGACTGAGTGAATAAAGGTCTGCGCGTGCGCGCCTACGCAGCCAGGCACGTGCCTCTGAGCGAGCAGACCCAGTTTTACGGGGGTGGGATGGCACAGGGGCACCGACCCGGGTGGGGAAGTCTCAGGGCGGTTAAGCATTGTCTGCGTCCCACGCGTGTCCGCATCCGGGAAGGTGTGCCGGGGCCGCCACCAGTGCGCATGCTGACGGATGTCCGATGGGGAGTAGGCGTAGGCTGTGCCTGCCCTGTGCCCACGCTGGCCCAGGGGTGTGGGCAGAGCCTGGCCTGAGAGCTTGGACTTGCTAAGCCGTTGCCCCTTTCCTGGGCCTCAGTGTCCCCCCCCCCCACCGCATGCAAAGAGGCGGCCGCCTTGGGAAATCCCTCCGCTGTGGGCGGGGCCCCACCTGCCACTCAGGA